>NW_024962262.1:85422800-85739378 GCF_019238085.1 Lagopus leucura
TTGCCTTTGCCTTTGCCTTTGCCTTTGCCTTTGCCTTTGCCTTTGCCTTTGCCTTTCTTTGCCTTTCTTTTCTTTTTCTTGAGTTGCTGTAAGACAGTAAGATCTTAAACCTCTGTGGAATACTTTACAAAAAGAATTTCTTCTTAAACACTCTTCTAGAAGTCCTAAAGTCAGAGGCTGCATCTGATCTCTTTTCATGCTGAGGAAGCTTAGCAGTAAATAGATCCTGTCTGAGAGATAAGCATAGCAGGGCAATGAGATTTGATCAAAGAAAAGCTTCACAAGACCTGATGTTAGGTAGTTCTGGAACAGAATGTTCAGGAATGCAAGATCTGGGGCTTGTCGATTCACAACCTCAGTTGAGCCACTTATTACCCAGTTTCAGTCAGGGCAGCCTCGCCTGAAGAGGCTTATTGGCATAGCAGTGCAGCATGTTAATGTGGCCAGACTGCTTCCAGAACAGAACAAATTTTTCTCAGCACTGTGCAGACTTGCTATGCTGGGACCTCTCTCTTGATCTTCCTTCTCTGCTCTAATTATGTAGTCACTACTTCTTCTGCATCCTTCATCCTTAGGAGGCCTATGTCACGTTACTAATTTAATAATGCACACTATCTCTTCATGATGTTAAAAATGCTTTTGTGAGTGCTTCAAAGTTTAAGTAGTTGAAATTAGTCACTGTAGCTGCAGACTTGATAATCTTAAATGGCTTAGGGTTGGTTTGGGTTGGGGAGTCTGAGGTGTTAATCAGGATGCATTTTAAGAAAGTAGAGCTGTAGGTATTCAGTTTGCTGATGGGGTACTTGACAAAACAAGGATTCAGGAATCTAGATGTAGGCCCTGCAGTTTGTATTTCTGTTTCTTCTTCTTTTTTTTTTCTTTTTTTCTTTTTTTTCTTTTTTTTTGTCAATTATGAATGTGATCATGATGATGTAATTCACCAGAGTATTGATGCCAAATGTAGTAATGCTTTTCAGTGACAGTGACAAGTAGCAAGGACAGCAAAGTGTCTAAGTATATATATACCTTCTGAGCAGTATCTGTTCTTGTAGAACAAGAGGGCATTTTATTATGTGAACTTCTGTTACAGTTGACACCATGTGCAGCTGGAGTTCAAGAGAGTTCTAGTCATAGCTGTCTGAGTAGTTAACACAAGGTAAAGATAACACTCATTTCACTTAAAGAAACCACCAGCTTTGATCTCAAGTACATTTTTAGTTAAAGCGGGAGGAGAATACATGTATATGAACTAAGGCCTAATTTATTTTCTAAGCTAATTAACGTATTTTTCCTTTTTCTCAAAGATTCCCTGTAATATTTTAACACTAGTGAAATCTTTCCACATGAATTGAAGAGTTGAGTTTGGGATGATTTTATCTCCTATTATCAATTTGGTTTGGATACTTTGCTTATGATAGTGTCCACAACTGAGAAGTAAAGCAAGAGGAAAGATAGAATATTTTGGCCAGTGGTGAAAATCTCATAAACTTGACCTGTAAGCTTCTGTGTTTCTGTGACACCTGGGCAACAGCCAAAGAAAGAATTTTTGGTTGGCTTGTTTTACATTTGTTTCTTCTGCTGTTTGAAGTGCCAGGTTTAAAAGTCTTCTCAGTAGAACTGTGTACATTATATAATGTTAATCATAAAGTGGTGAAAGAAGATTGTGTATCTATAAATTGCTCATACCTTTTATACTGGAGAACATTTGACAAAAATTCAAACCAAAGAATTATGAGTGTAATGTATTTAGAAGGATAGTTGTTGTAAAGGGGAAATGTAATTTACCTTACTAAACCTGTAGATAAATAAGAACCTAAGTTCTCATTTGCTTTTGATCTGCAAATTACATACAGACATGTACAGAACAAAAATTGGAGAGTCTGCTCTGGAAATTATTGCAAGTTCTTAAACCAAAATTAGATGTTTTATTTTTCTTTTGGTTGGTAGGTTGGGTCTTGTTTTGAATGATCAAGTCATTCAGCTCAGACAAAAGAAGAAACCATCTAATGATGGTGATTTTCTAGTTAATCTATTTCCTCAAGTGCATGTTGCAAATAATGCTGAACAGAAATTGCAGCTCCTGAACCTTCGTGCATTTTATAAAACTTGCATTTTAATCCTGAAGAAGGCAGGCACAGTCTATGCTACCTTTATTGAATAGCAAAGAAGACGTAGTCCCTTCAGATTCTTCTGGTTCTTTTTCAAGTCCTCACACACATGCTTGTTCACTCCCATCTATGCATGCCCTGCGGAAAGTAGTTGCTGCCTCAGGCACATATACCCCTGCATAATGGCTTGCCTTGAGTGAGAATGAGTATTCAGATGAGAAAGCTGTGAATTCAGTAACAAATGTTATTTTTCAGCTGAATTAATTCCCTAGTATTCTGTGTACAGGCACACAAGTGCTTATTCTGATACAAAGTAAGTGGTGTTATGGGGGCAAGAAGAAACAGAAGCTGTAACTCCTGCAGAGTTAATTGAGAAGACATTACTCCAGCATTTCAGCAATCATGCTAAAAATAGTTGCAAGTATAGTAAAGTGTCTGTAGTTAGCTTTTTTTGATTCCGCTTAAAAGGACTGAAACTTTTCTTGTTCTAGGGTCTGGCAGTATGGTACTGGCGTAGTTATTCACAAGCCCTTATTTTCTGATGGCCAGGACACCTCCACATCTTTCCCAGGTGTCTGACTGCAGCCTAATTACTCAGCACCTCTAGTTATCTTCCTGCAATGCCTACATGAGCCCTGCTTACCATAAGTTCCTGTTGTACTGTAATATGCCCAGACTCTCTCAAAACACAAATTGTCTTTGCTTCTGCTGCCTTTTCTCATCTGCCTTCTGAATCTCTCAGCCCTTCCTGAAACCCTGCTCCTCATTATACAGGTTGACAACATTTGTTGCCTCAGCCTCTTCCCACAGCTAACAAGCTGGCATCCATTTACCCCTTAGACACCTTCAGTTTCCTCTTGCCACATCCAGCAAAGCTTGAAGCAGTTTGTTTTTGCTATAAATTGAAGTTTATGGTAACATACAATGTATTTGGAAATGTCACAATATTTAAATAACAAACTTCCATGTCTACAAATGACAAAACAAAACAAAAAATCACATAAGTACTGCTAACAGGATGGCTCTATTTCTGCAGCCTTAATGAATTATATAAGTCCTTGCCAGTAACTAGAATATCTTTAGGAAAACAGAAACTTCTCCTAACTTCACTGGGTCTTGGACCAAGCCATATGTTTTCAGACAGGCTGTCAGACCACCCATCATTATCCATCTCCATCTTTTTTTTTTTTTTTTTTTTTTTTTTAGTGACAACTTCAAATTACATTTTTTGTATTTTTTTTCTCAGAATTTATTTTGCTTTAACTGCAATCTCTTCAGATAAAGTCTTTGCAAAGAAACAGATGGTTATTTTATTTTCTGTGCTATGAAAGGACATCACTTCTCAGTTTAGTAAGCAAAAGTGAGATCCTTGTGGAATTCATTGCATTCAGAAGGATAAATCAAGCTCTGTAAAACAGAAACAGTCCATTTCTATTAATCACCACAGCAACAGCTATATGTTGTTTGTTGTTTCTACTAAATGGTTGATTTACATCTCAACTGGCCACTTCTACAATCTCAGTAAAATGAAGGATAATATTTGTTTTCAAGAGCCACTATTTCTCTTCCATGTATGTAAAGTAAACCATTATTTTCTGTGTTGTGACTATAGATCAAAATAGTGATTGCCACTGGATGAAAGAACTTCTGGAGTACAGTATCTTTAAAGACAAGTGGGTAATTTTTGGCAAAGTGGGTCATTTCTTTATCTCAAATTGCAATTAGGAGAATAAAGATCCTTCTGATTTTGAAATGTAGTTCAGTGAGAATACTATTTCTGAAAGACTACTCTATAAGAAGAAAGCCTTGTGAATAGAAATTTTCTGATTGAACATCTTAGTATGATCACTCATACTAAATTAACTATTTCAGGGTGTCTTTGAAACATTTTCAAGTGATATACAGTGTAATAAGTTGGGCTTGCTCTTTTTTTTCCCCCTCTTGCTACAGTTTGAAGATTTTGCCTTTTAATGGTAACTGTCAAAGACAGAAAGATATAATGCTTTTCTTGCATTCATACATACCTACTGATATATGAATGCTTAAGATGCCTATTTTCTTTCTTTTTCTATTTCAAATTGTGTTTTAGAAAATGCATTTTAACAGTTTTGAATGCTGCAAAAATCTAATGGTTGCTGTAACAATTACTAGATATGATATTTAAATATAAGCTGTTCTCAATAGCTTGTTCCATTCTTGTTTGCAGATCTCTTGATAAGTTGCATAAGTCATTTCTCAAGGCTAGTGGAGTGAAGCAGATGCATTTTTGTATAAACTTAAGATTTTTGTACCTATGCCAATATCTTATTACTGAATTCAGCTCTTCTGCTGAAGCAAAAGTATTTACACAGAACATTGCCTTTTGTGCATGTCTAGATTGCTAGTAAAAGTGACTCTGCTGTAGTTTGCTGGCATTCTACCTGAAAATTTGCAGAACAAGTTCTCTGAATTCATGTTTTCTTCCTCCACTTCCCCTCATAATTATGAACCCCCTATATATTTCTACAAACTGCTTCCAGTGTTGCCGAACTGATTACACCACATTTAGGTATTTAAGTCAAGTGTCAGCGCATGACTTAAGGGAGTAGAAGAATAGATTGCAAGACAAAATATCTTGGAGATTTATTTCATGGTCCGTATCACATTCTTGTTCAAGTTAGACCACAAATTTTGCCTTTAATGTCTCATACACACACACACACATACACACACAAGTGTGACAGTGCTAGGTACCAAACAGAGTGAAACAGAGTGAAGTCACCATTCTACCACTATCTTTTATTTTAATTACTTTTAACATATGAAAACATGTCAAATAACATAATTTCAATATAAAGTCTGGCAATAACAAAATCACAACATAATCACCCGTGTATAATATATGACATATATGCTAGTCCTAGTAGAAATGTAACAATTTAATTTACTTATTATATTCTTCTGACACAAAGATCCATTGGAATACTGCTTTAGAAACTGTTGAATGGTGAAAGAACACAGAGAGAATGAACTCAGCTCTCTTTGAGTCCTGAGGAGGCTTTAGTCTAGAAATACTATAAGATTTATTCTGGCACATTTTGAAGTGATCAGTCTCATTGGCTGAAACTAATACATACAGCTTGATTTACCGAAGTCGGTGGAAATACTAAAATGGTTGCATTTTATCATGTCTTCATGTACATTGATTAATGCTTCAGGAAAGAGATACTGTATGGACATTGCCAGTGAGATCACATGGGAAAAATAAAGCACTTTGTAAATAAAATTTAGAACATGTTAGCTTATATTATTCTACTTTTATATACATAGGCAATTGTATAGCCAAAAAATTACTTGGTAAGCACATTCTGTGTAGAAATAGAGAGAAAAAGCACTATTTTAATGTATCACTGCTTGTTATGAAGTGTATTGATAAGTTAATATTTCACAAAATAATATTTCTTGTAGGAAAAGTATTTTAAATTGTTTTTGCAGTCTTTGCCTCTTCCCACTGAGTTATAGTTTGGAATACAAAAATAAATTATCTTGTACTTATTTTGCTGAATATACAAAACAATTTATAATCTTCTGCCAATTAACTTTTCTCCTTAGTAGTGTTTCTGAAGCATTCATTGCTGTTGTAAAATTCTATTAAGATAAGAAAATACAGACTGTTAGACTTCCCTGCTTAATTTTTCTTGATACTAGTGTTTCTCCCAGTAAGCTGGAAAGAGAGAGAATGTAATTTGTACTTTCCAAAGCTTTTGATTTGAACTGATTGGTATATGCTTTCAGGAAAAAAGCTGAGTAAGTTTTGTTACAGTACAAACATAACCTTCAGAAAAAGGTTAAATATACTTTTAACAAACTACTTTCCCAACCACTCAAAGAGAAACAGTTAGGAAATGGCTGGATTCAGCTACTCAGATTAGTAGCCCTCTTTAATTATCTATTTCTGACATAGTCATTATTATCAGACAATTGACAGTTGCTGATATTAAGTCTGGAACGAGCATATACAATGAACTAACAAAATTGAAATGCCAAAATTAAGATGCTGCTAGTTGTCTTTCATAGCTAATGAGGAGATTTTTGTAGTCACGCTGGTAGTTGCAAGTATTTAATGGGATCCTTCATGGGGTTTATAGTGAAGAAGATCATGTGGTTTAATTATTTCTGGCATCTTAATATGATCTTCGTTCTTTTCACCTTTCACATGAAGAGGCTCATTACTTTTCTCTGAGGATCCAGTATGATAGACAAAGTGTCAGAAATAATTAAAACTAATGATGGCCACATACAGAGAAATGTTGAATAAAAAATCAGTCTACCTGGTATCAAGAATTCCCCTTGGAAATCCGATATGAAATGTTTCCTACCTGTATTTGGATTTCTTCTCATCAATCTTGTAGTTTCATCACTTTGATAGTAGTGTGCTCTGGCACCCTGATTTAGTGGCTTGTGAGAAACAACAAGTCAAACACTTTGTGGCCTCACATTGTTTAGGCTGTCTTTATAACCCCCTGGGGAGAATGACTTTCTGGGGGATAATAGTCTGCAGTTTAAAATCCAGTGTCGTGAAATTTGTTGTTGTGGTCTCCAGCTCCCTTTTTCAATAAGAGCTAAGCTTGGCTCTGCTATAACGTTGATAAGGCTTTTACACTAAAAATTAATATTATTTGAAAACATAAATTAGGATTCTTTGCAATTCTGACTCATTGTGGGTACTCCAACAGTTTTGCCTTCATTACAATCTTGGCAAATTTTCATAACAGCCATATGAGTAATACAGCTTTTCCTAATGCTAAATAGTTACAGCAGAGCACACACTAGTCTTTCTACTCAGAATATGAATAAATTAGAATAAGATATTGACATCAAGTGGAATATGAACGCTCAACTCTTGTTTGAACCTTTTGAAAATTACTGATTCTGTTTCTTAATTATGTCTATATCACAGGCTAGTTGTGACTCTTAAGAGCAACTAGGTTATTAAACAACCAAACAAATAAACAAACAAACACTTCTCAATCAAAAATAAGAGGCTATGTTATTTTTAAATGAATGTGCTGGTTTACATCCTTTTACACTTTGCCAGGGGCTGTTTCCCTTTACACCTCTAAACTTCTTTGCCTGGTGAATTGCCCTGGCAAAGGAAGTATGGAAGTACCTTTAGTCACACGGTGGAAAATGTGATATCGGAGAGTCTACAACTTATTTTTCATGCTTTTAGATCATCTACTTGTTTGGCAGGCCTGTTTATTTTGAACCTGGAACCACAGAGTGGATGGCTCATGATTCTTTGTGCAATTAATGTAAAAATACTTGAAACAAGGACTAAGCATGAAAATACTTACAAGATTAGTTTTGAAAATAATGCTTGCTATAGCCTCTAAATCTCCTTTTACTTCTAAGTATCTAAACTTTCAGCAAATCTACAAATCCACTAAAATGGCTACAAATGTTCTTAATTCCAAACATTTGAGAATCTTTGAATATATGACTAATTCTGTCTTTATTTGTACTCTTCCATGTAAGAAAAAATACAAATGGTGCTTGGAAGCTAGGGTATTTTTTGGACTGAAATATTACTGACTTGGCTCAGGATTCTTAGTTTTAAGATACACCATTTTCATTTAGGACCTACAGAAGACCTATTAATAGAAGTCAAGTAAATATTAAATTTTTTTTTTTCACCCAACTACAGCTCTCAGGGCTCCCTCCCATATTCACAGTATTAATAGGAGCATTATTGAATATCCAGATAAAAGGTTTTATTGGACAAAGTTCAAGGATTAAGACTCCTGTTTGTGTTTGCATACAAGGCAAGAAATTTACAAGACTGAGTCCATTTTCTCTTTTCTTTCTTTTATACTTTTCAGGAAATGAAAATTAAACCTGTTTCTTATCAAATATTTTTTCCTTCAGTACGTTTCCATTTGTAGGCGCGTTCACTAGTGTTAAATTCCATGCTCTATTTTTGGCCTACGTTGGAGCCAAAAAGCAGAAATTGTTGAGTATTTATATCTACAAATTAATATATAAGACAAAATACAGGAAGTATATATGGAATTTTGTACCCAGCCTGCTAGCATAGTGCCAAACTTGCACAGAAAAACAAAGTTTGAGAAATATAAGAAAGAAGTTAAGTGTTATTAACTGGCTAAATTGCAACTCCCATCTTCACCCACACACAACTTTGACTCAGTTTATTTATTCTTCTTTTCAAAAACCTAAAATCTAACTTGCCTTACTTTGAAGTAGTAACTCTTGTTACTGTAGTACTGAAGAATGGATTTCAGGATGTGGTTGATTTTAAGACTTGAAAAGAAAACAAAATTGGTCAATTAGACTCTCCAGAAGAGCTTTATTTGTTGTAGTGAATTACTTTGGTTATTGGCTACTATTAAGAAAGGAAAAGGGAGAGAACAAGGGATTGCACACTCTGAACAGGTCAGATTAAACCAGCCAGAAAGGTTCATGGTGTCATAAACATTGCAGAGTGAAAAAAGACTTTGATAGCTGATAACTTAATTACCTGCCACTATCAGTTTGGAAGGGCTTTTAAACATGTCCAAAGTGTCTACCAAAATTTTCAGCAGGAGTGACAGCACATTTTTAAGTAAGGATAAAAATGCAGCAGTCTTCCTGGAATAAAACTCTGACAGACTATGATGAATTACCTTATTATGGTTGTTCGCATGACAAATGTACTTTATCAGTGTTTCTTCTTGGGAATAGTTGAGCTTATCCACAGGCAAAATTTGAAAGGAAATGAAAGCTAACTAGTAATCCTAAGTGGAATGCATCAGAATTTCTGGAAGAAGAGACTGAAAAACCTAATCAATTATTGCTTATGTCAATACTAAAACACTTCTCACATCCCTCATAGTATGACTTCTTCCTTTATCTCTTTAATGTCATTGATATAAATTTCACATATACATACTTTTATAACTGAGATAATAAAAATTAAGAGATCAACTTAAAGCAAAATGTTTTAAAAATAGCAAGATTTAGCATTTTTCATGCCGAGGGACCAGTTGCAGAACTAGCTAAGAGCACTTGCACTGCAATTTCTCTGCCAGTCTTTGTGCTCACCACATCTATCCATTATTAAATAACTGCTGACTTTGTTACCCAGCATGACCTAGACAATCCTTGTTATCAAGTCAGTTTGGATCTTTGTGCTTGATGTAGAAGGTGTTGTTTTGGAAGTAGGTGGGCTCTGAAAGAAAAGAACAGGAGCTGCTTTGTGCTACACACAGCTGTCTCCAACGAACCGACTTCAGGGCACAACTGAGCCCATCAACCAAGCTGGTGGAGCCTATGGGAAAATTTAACACCGGGCAGAGCACTACCATAGTACTGAGGAAAAAAAGAGTGAGATAAGCTTTTTGAGCACCAGGTTTAAAGAAGAATAGGGGAGAAAGTGTTTCAGATGTGGGAGCAGAGATTCCCCTGCAGCCTGGGGGAGATACCATCCTTAAAACATAGTATATAATACAAAATAATATTCAGGTTTTTTCAGCTACAGCTTATAGAATCATATGATCCTCAGAGTTGGAAGGGACCTTAAAACATCATCTAGTCCAATTTCTCTGCAATGAATGGAAGATCTACAGCTAAATCAGGTTGCTTAGAGCCTCGTCTGGCCTGACCTGGAAAATCTTCAGGGATGAGGCATCCACCACCTCTCTGGGCAGCCTGTTCTAGTCCTTCACCACCATCACTGTAAGAGACTTTTCCCTTATATCCAACCTAAATCTCTTTAAGCTTGAAGTCAATTCTCCTTGTCCTATCACCACAGACCCTGCTAAAGAGCCTGTTCCCTTCTTTCCTTAAGCTCTCCTTTAGATATTGAAAGGTCTCTATTAGGTCACCTCACAGCCTTTTCTTCTCAGAGCGGAACAGCCTCAGCTGTCTCAGTCTGTCCTCATAGGAGAGGTGTTTCATCCCTTGGATTATTTTTGTGGCCCTCCTCTGGATGTGCTCTAAGAGGTCTATGTCTCTCTCCTGTAGTGAGGACTCCACATTTGGATTCAATACTCTAGATGGGGCCCCATCAGTGCAGAGTAGAGGGGAAGGATCAATTCCCTTGACCTGCTGGCCATGCTTCTTTTGATGCAGCCCAGGATATGGTTGGCTTCCTGGGCTACATGGGCACACTGCTGGCTCAGTTCAGCTTCCCATTCACTCCCATGTTTTTTTTGGCAGGACTGTGCTCAATCCTTTTATTCCCCTGCTTGTACTGGTAATGAAGATTGTCTCGACCTCATGTATGGATTTGCTGAATTTCATGAGGTTCTTCTGAGCTCACTGGTTTTATGAGAACTGCTAAATCACAGCCTGAACCTCTGATTGACCACCTGAGGTGAGCAATGAGTCAGCCCTGGTAGCACAGGTGAAAACAATTCTCCTGTGCTACTGGAAGTGGTGCAACCTGGCTCTACTTCTCCTAGACCCCATTTAAGAGCTGACTACCACTAGGGAACAATCTCTTTTGGAGATTGTTCCTCTTGGGAGTCTTCTCAGTGAGCACAAGGGAAGGGTAAGCTTACCATCCATTTTTCTTTGGTGTGATGACCTGTTTAGCCTGAATTTCCTGTATATTTCTCTATTATAACATCTGTATATTCATTGATTACTCACTTCTCAAGCTTGTCTAGATCCTTCTGGATGGCTTCATTGTTAACTGCACCCTAGAGCTTGATGCCCTCAGCAAACTTGTTGAGGGTGCACTCAACCATCAATGTCATTGATGAAGATGTTGAGGAGTATTGGCTCTAGTTGTGAACCCTATGGGACACCACTCATCACTGATCCCCATCCAGACATTGAGCTATTGATCATTATTCTATAGATTCAGTCCTGCAGCCCATTTTTTGTCCATCTTCGTCCATTTATTCAAAGCAACTTGTTTTCAGTCTTTTAAAATACTAGAAATTAGACACAATTACTGCTATGATTTGTACGCTATTGGAAAAGAAACTGGGTGTAAGATATAATCTGATTATTTAGTGTGTGTGTTGAGGTTACCATTACCTTTAATTCCCTGACTTGCCCATGAATATAATGGAGATTTGGTTTCTGATTTTGGAAATAATGTGTAAGATTTTGATTACTGTTATGTGAAAACAGGTAGAATGTGTTGTTATCCCAAACTGCAATTGAGATTCTGAGTTCCAGGCTTTAAGAGATAAGGCTTGTCCACAAGAACAAAAGTCTTATCTAGATGGAAGAAAGTTTAAATAGTTCTTGACAAATTGGTGCTTTGGTTTGACTAGTCATATATCTTACATGTGATGTATTTTTAATAAGCTCTCTTTTTAGTTTAATACTTAAGTGAAACGTATATTCCTGACTTCTATTAGTATTTAGACAATGCTGGTATATGAAATTGTCTGGCACACTAATTATGTATTGTTTTAAGCAATGGAAATTAAACTGAAGTCAAGCTATAGGTGCAGCTGCTTTTTTTTTTTTTTTTTTTTACATTTTTTTTTTTGAAGTTTTTTTTTTTTTTTTTTTTTTTAATGTACTTTTTGCTATTCTTCTTATTTAGTCACTGGCAATAGTTTTCCAGTCAGTGGTGTGAATAAGGCATGTTTTTCTGTATTGCAAATAATTATTATTTTGTTTCAGGGCATGATTTGAAAATCAGCCACGCATGCAAAAAAGCTTGTGCTGTTGTTTATCTTGACTTTAAAAGACAGATAAGTACATCTGTATCAAAGCTTTCAAAGCCTGTCAGAAAATAATTTTCTAAGAGAAGAATCACTTTTGTCAATGCTTAAATTTAGACTGCAGAAAATAAGATTTTGTCATTGCATGCACTTTGTAATGCTACATTCATGAAGTGCTCAGCGTACTTTAATTATCTTGAGCCTATTAAAATAAATGCTGTTGACTAATGTATAGTCAGCTACTTTGTGAGTAATATTGCTAGTATAAAGCAATTTCCTTCATTGCTTTCTTTAATTATTCTAGTGTTTCTATGATTCACAGAATAGGAATTGGACTGTATATGGGTCAGAATGCTTATTTTATTGTCCCATGTTCAAAGTGCAGCGTGTGCAGTTGCATCAGCTTAGCAGGTACCTAGTCTGTACTAGAAACAACAACTCAGACAACTATATGTATATATGTGTGTGTGTATATATATATACGCATATATTTTTAATGAACTTCTTACTGGAAGAATCTATCCTTAACTTGGGAATGAAGTAGAATGTAGTTACTGATGCAGACGCATATGGAAGACACAAACCACTTGTTTGGTTTTTCGTTGGTTCTTTTTGTCTTCAATATGGGAAGATGCATGCAAGATGCATAGAGTAAAGTAGCCATCTGATAGTAATATAGCTGCAGAAATAGAGTTGACTTATGTAAGTTTATGACCTAATATGTGGGCGTTATGTTCTATCTGTTTTTTCCCCCCAAACCCATAAAGTTTATTTATTGGTATGGGACTCAAAACTGACTTATGCTCTTCTATATAAACTTGCTTCTAAATGCTTACTGATCGTTTTCTGTAAGCTTACCCAATATATTCGATCTTACTGTAGTTAACAGGGAAGCGGTTTCTCATGTGCTTTTGTTACAGCAGGTGTCATTTTACTAATAACTTGCATGCTCATAATCACCGTTAAAAGTCTGTCTGAAAATAGAAGGGTTCTATAGTCTTTCTACCAGTCTTTGACTGGTGCTCTTATTTGATCAATGTACATTTAAATGATTTTTGAAGTGGGAAACCTGGTTCAAATGTTGAGAAAACTAACAGTCTGTTAGATGTAATTGGAGGTGAAGCTATTGGACTTGTCTGGAACAACACTGTTTGGGACTGATTTTATATCTTAATTTGGTTATATGCTATTTGAATTGATGAATTTTATTAGATACCATAATAAGGCAACGTGATTGTCTGTTTCCTTCCATAGTGTAGATTCAGTCACGTGGTACTTGTGTTGAAATTTTGACAGGGTAGTTAAACAGAAGAGTGGGTAGAACTGCAGATTAATTGAATGGATAGACTTGGGTCTAATGCTTCCTTAGCTGTCATTTGCTTGTTTTGTTCTGCTTAATTTAGCTGCTTTTCAGCTCATAAACTTCAAAGTCAACCCAAAGTCGTGCTCAGGGAGGATTCATGTGATAAAAGCAGGCCTGACTAGCCCAGGAACTGTTAGCACATCTTGTCTGTGCAGTCTGCACAACTGAGGTGACAGATTGTCTTTTTGTCTTCTGGATTTGAGCTCAAAAAGGTTGATATATAATAAGAAATTAAGAAGAAGATTACTAATACTGAATGTATAAAATGACTTTTTTTTTTTTTTATAAGATCTTAAATAAGGCATCTGTCTGAAGAAGAAGTCATTTATAGTAGTTTGTAATTTATTGTAGTCTGATTCATTAATAGTAATCACAACTAAAGTGCTACTTTGTTTCATGGGCCATTGAGAATTTTGTTATGAATTGTTTGCTTTTTTTTTTTTTTTTTTTAAAGAATTTATCTGTGTATTCAAGATGACTAATTTATAACATGCTTTGTCACAAGCACTTCTGTTGATTGATATTTATTGAACTTAGCCAATTCCTGGATAGCGGATTGTAAAACTTTTAACCTGATTTTTGTTGTTTGTTTGTTTTAATTATAATTTCTATTGTAAAATAGGCAAAGCTGAAAAAAAAAAATTGTTCTTTTTCTTGCATGTGCACTTTCTGAACTACAAGATCTTTCAGAGCAGGGAAGGAATAGTTTTGCAAAGTGATTTTTTTGTCCTGGAACTTAGTTTGTTTTCAGCCTTTCTTGTCCATTGTACAGTTCACTGACTGCCTTAAAAGTTTAAAAGAAAAAAAAAAAAAGACAACCTCTCTCTCTAAATATTGTGAACTCTCAGAACTGTGATTGGGTAAAGAAAATAAAAATAAAAAAAATAGTAACTCACCAAAATTCTAAAGTAAATGAGGTCACCACAAACATTGGAACTGCATTGTGCAGTCAGGTATAAGCTGTGTCATCTCATCTGTAAAGCTCTGATAACTTTAAATAGTATGGAAACTAACTCGACCATTTCTTGAAATCTGCAGTAATCTTTTTTTCTTCTGTGATAGTCATTAATAAAACCATAGTAATATACATAGGTCTTAAGGCAACTATGTTGTTCTGCATTGATAATAAAAGTATAAGAGGAAGGATGCAACAGCTTTTGTGGAGCTGCTATATTCTGGTGCTATATTCTACTTCTTAGACAAATGTTATTACCATTGTTTGAATAGTGAAAATATGTAGAATTGTGATGACTCCCAGTAAGGGAAGGTGACTTGCAGTAGCATCCTCTCATGAGCATGGGCAGCTACTGCTCAGGAAGATGATAATCTAGTATTAATTGTGCTAGATTACACCATTGAAGTTTTTCAGAAGCATGCTGGTGTGTTGGAAAGCTTGATGGAGTATGGATGTTTCTGCAAAGTATATTTTGGAACGCCTACATAGGATACTTGTGGTAATTTTATTTCTCTTGTTGATTAACAGGTAATAAATCTTTTCTGACTACTTGCATTTGTAGTGTCAGGGGTTTTTACAAATTCAGGAAAGTTAGTTTGAAATTAGCACAGATATGTTTTCATGATAGTAACAGAAGTGGACTTACAGGGTAAATAAATTTAAAGAACTTGTAGTGCAGGGTGGTTGAATATGATGACATAAGATTATACTTGTGTAGTCTAGCAATGACCATTTGCACAGTAATTCTAATTTTGCCGAATTCAATCATGAAAGAAGAGGAAATGCATTAAATCTTGTTTTCCTCTTCTAGGTATTTAGCAACTTTTAAGTAAAACACATTGACATCTTGAAAACCAGTTTTTATTTCTTCATAAAATATAAAGAGCATCTCATTCAACTTGTTTTAATGAACATGATATAACTAACAGTTGCTATTCTTGTTAGAATAGTCTAGAGTTTTTCCAGTGCAGTGAAGCCCTTGCTGGAAGTTTTGTTTGAGATACAATAGATTTCTTCTATAACTAAATAACAGAAACCAACACTAGAAATCAATAATCATTGGAAAAGCTTCTTTTTCTTCCTCCTTACAAAGATTATTGTTCACTTTGATCCACTTGATCATGATTAGGAAGAATACTTAGTACTTCAGTGGTTACTAAAAATTATTAACTTAACAAAAGCAGCAGGAAAATAATTGGTTTTATATAATCTCTTTTCCACAGGTTTCAACACCAGGAGAGAAAAGTTTAGTTTTCTTGTCCCACAAATGTTAATTGAGAAAATCAGTTACGTTACTTAATGGATAAACAAAATTAGGTTGAAGTGTTGGGTTCTGGTGATGATTCCTCTGCCAGTAATGCTGGTTTCCTCTTCCTGCTGAGAGTTACTGTACTCTGTTGGGCTGTTTCAAGCATTGCTATTACCAAGTACTAACTCAGCTCTGTCTAAATGATCTAGTTTAGAGAGTTATTAGAAAACAGTTTTTAATTGATTAAAGCTCTGAAGGTGAAATGTCACTTAGCAGCTTTAGGTCGCTGTGTAGTTGCATAAACAGAGCTTGAAGAAGCCATTGTTTTTGTAGGGAGAAAGAAGCATTTAGAGTATTACTTGCATTGCAAGAGCTCTTGAATGGATTTGCCCCCAGAGAAACTATAGAGTGAAAGCATGACCACAACTGCCATCATTCCATATCCTCCATTGCTTTGTATTTCTGTGACTGTACCAGGCCCTGAATGCCCTTTGTCTTGCTTCCCTTCTGAACTAAAGCCAGTATTACTGCTCTAACCAAGCCCTTCATTTCAGAACGTAATGCTGGTGTTTAAATCCAGCAATGATGAGAACTGCAATCCTTCCCTCAGCTCTTTGTTAAATAAGTGGTTTTCTAAATGAATTTTTTCATTGCTTCACAGCAGCCCTGAACAATGACTTGACCTGTCTGAAGTTGCTGTTATTACTGATGGAGCAGCTGTTACTGGCAGACAAGACTTTTCCCTGCATGTGCCAGGGTGGGAAAAGTAGGCTGTGGCTCTGTGGCGGTGTGTGGGCAGGTGACCATTGGGCCATGGCGTAAGGGTTGTGGCAGGACTGCGCTATGAGGATGGGACTGTTGTGCAGTAGGGCTTTATGTGCAGCAGCCATTGCCCTGGGCTGTTTGTTGGTGTGGCCGTTAGTGGTCAGCATGCCAGGGGGTTGCTGAGCCTCTTCTAGTGTTTGGGTAAGCCACAAAGCCTGCAATGTTAATATGGGGATGAAACTTAGTAAAATGTTTGGGAACAGAAATCACTGGAATGGGCAGGATGCCTTAGTCCTCAGATGGAAATGTTTTTGTGGGGTAGAGCGTGTTCATACCAGGACTTGATGGGAAAGTATATAAATTGAAGAAAGATAAACACAAACTGAAAAATTACATGGGGGAGGCACCTCTGGTCTTCCTCCTTATAGGATGGTTGGTGGGAACTTTTTCCCACTGCAAGGCTGCACATCTTTTCCCACCTCCCCTAGTCACTGAAGATGAAGAAGGTGGAGGGAAAGTGGATGGCTTCAGGGGCTGTCTGAGGTGCACAGTGTAGGGAGCGGGACAAGGCAGGCAGGGTGCTGTGGCCTGGGGAGGGAGTCCTCGGGGGTAGCAAAAGTGGATTGTTGCAGTGTGGGAGACAGATGGGAGAGCCTGTACGTGCTAGGTATAACAGGACTAACTGAAAACAAAATGGTACTAGGTGGCACGCAGTAAAGATAATAGGTTGCAGGGAGCTGCAGAAGTAATCTGTGTATGAGGAGGCAGTGAACTGCTTTCTGCCAGTCCCTCCTGATATGGAAGCTGGTGTGAACAGCCCATTGCTTGCTCAAACTTCAGCCAGTCAGGCAGCACATGGCACACCTGCTCAGACCTGCTGGAGGAAGACTCCTGACAGGAGACCTTTGCAGAGAGCAGGTTGTGTGTATTGGACACTGACATGCTCTTGAACTTGTGGTTGCTCTTGCTTAAAACTATGTAATTTTTAAATGATTTTTTGCAAACAGATGTATTTCCTACTTCATATAATCACAAATGGGATGTGCCACTAATTCTATAGATGTTCTTTAAGCTTCAAGGTATGTTATATTAGTGACAAAATCATGTGGTGTGTTAGTCCTTGTGGTGTATTTGTTCTTGTTGGCTATCTTCTAGAAGAGAAATTGGAAGACAAAATGGCATGAAAACACATGTAAAATCATTAAAAAAAAATAATTGAGGAGTATAAAAATCATCTTTGAGTTTTCACTTTCTAGGAAAAACAGTCTATTTGTGTCAGTTTGTACAAACAGAATTATACAGACACTGTACAAAGTCAGAAATAGAACAATATGATTTGTACCAAAACATAAACATGGATTTTAAATGTTTCTTGCAGCCTTTGGCTTTTGAATATATTTGACTGAAAAGGTTCTGTTTGCAGTCGTTCCAAGGACAGGAAATGACAAGATTATGGTAGAAAATGCTGTCAAAAAGAGGCGTCTCTTTGTATTAATATAAAGAGCATTTTATAACTGAATAGTTTACATGACTTGTTGGTTGTGCTATTTTTTTTTCCATATTCATTTTGCAAAATGTACAATTTAAATTATGCTACAAATTAATATAAAAATTTCTTTTTGTGTTGTAGGTAAGAAAATACCAGATTTCTCGTTATGATCAGACTTCATCAAGGTAACAGATTTCAGGTACCTGAACACTATGACTGTGATTGTGTGGATGTATGTGGACATAAGAGTCTCTTGTATATGAGAAATGTCTGAATCAGTATTAGTTTTGATTACCAAAGGAAAAATATCTGTACCTGTATCAGATGTTAAACATTGCCTAGAACTATGTTCTGTGTTGCAGTCTCTTCAGCGTGTTTTACTTCTATGTTAAAACTGCTCAGTTCCAGTTATGATACTGGATGTGTTCTATGTTTGTGTATTTGTGATGTAAAAATAAGATGACAATATTGTGACTTTGTAATAAAACTTCCTATTGGTTATAGTGAATTCAAAATCTAAAATTACTATTAATCTATTAGAATAAAAGCAATATCTGCTATTTTTTTAGCAAGTATATGAATGCTGATGTTAGGAGAAAATTTAGAGAATATCTTGGACTGAGTGTAAAAAAAACTTCTGTGATAAAGTAAAAGTGCTTTTCCTCACCTCAAACATTTTTAATTCTTCAGTACAGTTGTGTAAAATAATAATAATAATAATAATAAAATAAAATAAAAAATCCTGTGCTGAGTTACATAACAGTTTGAAGCAGGAATAGGTAAAGAAAGAACTGCTGTATAAGCTAATGCACTCAAGCGTCCAAAATACCTGTATCACTATCACTTATGATCTATTAAGTCTCAAAAAAAAAAAAAAAAAAAAATCACTTAA
Organism: Lagopus leucura; assembly: GCF_019238085.1. NCBI lineage: Eukaryota > Metazoa > Chordata > Aves > Galliformes > Phasianidae > Lagopus > Lagopus leucura. The sequence continues at coordinate 85,441,287 of NW_024962262.1, forward strand.
AGCTCATGAGTCTTGCTTTCTTGGGTAACTAATACTTTCTGTGATAACTTTGTTAATCAGACAGAGTGTAATGTTTTTGTGATAAAACAGTTCATTTAGCTGTTTTTCCTTTCATTATAAATTGATATTGAATATGGTAAACCTTTAAAAACATGTATTTTCCTTTTGCATTATTGCTGTTATTCAAGATGTATGGATATTATTCTTGTCTGTCCAAAATGTAAAACTTTATGGTTTTAACATTGTTTACTAACCTAATTATTGAAGTTGCCTTCAATGAGTTCTTTGCAGGTAGGCACTCAACAGTGGTTTCAGCCCAGATTTAGTTGTAGAATGTAGTTTTGCAGTCTTTGGTATTGTCATTTTCCAGTAAGAGCAATGTGTAGCATCTTGAAAATAGAATATTAATTCCAAGCCTCCCTTTGGTTGCATCAGATGTTGAAAATACAACTTCAAAAGAGTGGTAGTGCTGGTGAATTCTTGATAATGTTGCATTCATATTTCAAGAATTGAAATTCTGTATTTGTTCCTAGTATCTAAACTGCTAGATACCAGGAAGCAAAGTCAAGTAAGCAGCGTAAATCCTTTACTGCTTGACAGAATGTTGTAAAGAATATAAATAGTTTCCTGAAGGTATGTTTTTGGTGAGATGTCCAGCGATCCCAAGGTTACATAGCTAAAGTAGAAATCATCCAGAGTTCTTTCATGAATAAAATTTGGATGATTTTCTTTCCTTGACCAGCTGCATTTTTATTGCCTTGTCAGTGTCATTAGATCAGCATAAGATTGATAGTTATTTAATACAGCAACATCTGTTGTTCTGTGATGTACTTCCAGCAGATGCTCTTACTTTAAATGGAGTATGGTATTTGTTTCAACTTTGAATCATGTTATCTGTAGCAGATGAATGGTAGTACAGTTGCAGTGAACACTTTCGAACTATGAATTGTGTACATCTAATCTGATTGAGATCTGTAAATTGTGCAGAATACAGAACGTTAACCATAGTAAGGATGACTTTTGGAACACTTCCTGAATTATTCCTGAAGCTGGCCTGCAGGCATCTGCTGGCTGTAAGGTAATTTGTAGTGTTGTTTGTTTTGTTCCTGGTAATTAAAGAAACTGAATGGACAGTTGTTATCAGAACTAGGAGACTGGTCCCCAAGTTGGTTTCTGGGTTTTTGCCTGTCAATCCGTATGAAGAGTTGTAATGTTGTTTGTATAGCATGCTGATAAATCATCAAGGTAAAGATGAGACTTTTTTCATCCTTTGTATAAATGCACAATTGTATTTGAGGTGAATACATTGATGATAACATTTATAACAAGTATTTCTGTAGTCAAACAGAAGTTCTAGGTAAAAATGTTGCTTTCTTTAACATACTAAAACAGAATGTTGTACAATACAATCATCTTCAATATGTTCACACACCAGGCATTCCATATTGCTTGTTACTAATAAGATGGCCTGTGAATACTGCCTTCAAGGAATGACATCCAGTTTCCTACTTTGCAAGTCCTGGCTCCTGTTAAAAAGCTACAGCAGTCAAGAGAATTTTGCCATAATGACCACATCTGCTGAATGCAGTTAAAATTCTTCATAAACACATAGAGGGGAAAAAAAAACTTCGATGGCTGTTGATGCTTATGTGTGTGTATTGCTGACTGTTTAGCTAGCATACAATCTGAAGTTAGTGTAAAAAAAAAAAAAAAAAAAAAAAAAATTTACAGCAAAGAAACTGAAGTTGCTCAACAGAACGAAATGAACTCTGGTTTAGCAGTAATAACTCAACATGTTTGTTGTATATAAAGAGAATACATGAAACTATATAAGGCAATAAGTAATAATTCCTTTCCCAGTTTCCATCTTCAATCTGAGACCTAAAATCATTATGGTTTAGATGCTTGTTTTGAGATTTTTTTTTATTTTTTTTTCCATGGGTTCTGTGGAGAATTTGGTTATTTTCTTCTCTGTGAGAGCTCAGTTCAGGCTTCATGTTGGGGTTTCTGTGATCCATTCTGTTTCTTGGTCTAGTATCCATGCATTGTGAGTAACAAGATTTAGCTTGAAATATATGAAATATAGCTAATAGTAAAGATATTAGACCTAGGAGTTTTGGTTAAGCTATTTATTTTTTTTTTTTTTTTTTGTGACAAAGGCAATTATCATCCATTAACTGTATTTTCTTAGGCAACTTTCATTTGGTTTTAAGTTGTGACAGTGGTGCATGCTCTAAATATTAAATGTATTGCAGAGATTTTTGATGTTTTATAATGTTTTCACACAGATATACATTATATGCACTCTTTATATGTGAGCTTATGTAATGGCAAATTTTGGAGTTTTTGTCTCCATATTTGTTTTGTGTGGAGGTATGATCTTTTTATGATTAAAAATGGGTAGGGATGAAGGATAATTTCTCCTTTTCCTCAAGAATCCCAAGTATTAGAAAAAGTAATTGAACAGAAGTCTTGACTGTACCAGTAGAATAAAATGCTTTCAGTGTATGAACTTGCTTGCCAGCATGGGGATTAAATGAAATTTAGGACTATAAGTAGATTTTTCAGGTTAAAACCATACTGATTGCATTTTCACTGATGTATGGGAACTGCTGAGTCACAGCCTGAACCTCTGATTGATCACCTGAGGTGAGCCATGAGTCAGCCACAGGAGCACAGGTGAAGGCAATTCTCCTGTGCTGCTGGAAGGGGTGGAGCCTGGCTGCACCCCTCCTAGACCTATTTGAGAGCTGGCTACCAGTGGGGAAGGATCTCTTCTGGAGATCCCTCCCTCTGGTGTTTTGAGGTGAGCCCAGCATAAGGGTAAGCCTTCCATTTATTCTCTCTTGTTATCATAGTCCACTTCACCTAACTCTCTTGTGTATTTTGTGACTGTAACATCTTGATATCCATTGATTATACAACTGGGAACTGTCTAATGTTATGAGCAGGATTGTGCATAAATGCTAACATAAAATCAAGCATGATTTTTGTATTAAATATGTACATGAAATCAAATGACATATGAAAAAGTTATTTTTGACAATCTGTCTTTTTTGTGTTGTCTTAGGCCACACAGATGTTAAATTCTGTACTGTGTGCATATTTCTTTAAAAAAAAAAAAAACTCCAAACTTAAGATGTGCCTGATAACGATTAAAAAGGGAAGATAAAAGTTGCCAATTTTTCTATGGTATCCTATAGAATGGAAAAAAATACTCTTCAAAAATGCTCATTAATATTGTGGATTTAATGAATAATTTTCTTACGCAATCTTTTTCAGTTTTGACTTAAATAAAATTGCTATTGTATGAAAATACATTTTTTCACAGTTCTTTATAATATGTTGTTACATATGGTGTGGGTTTATATGCTGTGACAGTTGGTGATCTGAGATGATGCTCCCTTAATTACTGGCAAAATAATCCAAGATCCTCCCTCAGAATCCATCCAGTGCAATGCTGCAGTGCATTGACCTTGATACGGGAGACATGGCTATCATATTTTACTTATAAGGGCAGACCATAAAATCTCAATGCATTTATGCATGTATCAATAGCATGCTGAGGCAAAGCTCTTTTCTATACTAATCAAGTTATTCAGTAGAAAAATCAGCAAAATTCTTCTTTTGTGGTAACTAAAGAAAAGTATATTACTTTGCAGAAAGTATACAATTTCAGTAGAAACAAATACAGAAAATTACATCCAAACCATTTTCATATCAGTCAAATAACAATTATTTTTCAATGGGTTATTGAGTAAGAAACCTTCAAGATTAAGTTGCTATTAATGCATTAGAAAGTAAATGCAAATATGTTACTTTCCAGAGTTTCAGTCTGAAAAGCAAATTTTTAGTGGAACGTAGTCAAGTAACTTGTGATCATCTGAGTCATTCAGCTTTTCATCAGTATTCTTTTTGTTCCCCTTGATTTGATTATTCAAAAATTCAATTGCTGTTGCCTGGTCATTAAAAAAATACAGTTTTTTCCTCATGCCTGGTTTGAGAAAGTTCAGTACAGAAAACAACAGCAATATAGCATCATCTAACACGCTTTCTGTGTTAAACAGCAGATTTGCCTTTGCTCCCTGTTGCTAATACTGTTCTGTGTTTGTGATACTGCTAATGAGAACTTGAATTTCAGATTCACCTGTGCAAGCCAAATAGGTAATGTGATTACATGTGATGGTGGTTGCTAGCACATGTGAAAGTCTGCTAGCACAATTTGTTACTCGTTAAAGCTAATTTGAATAGGTATCATCTAATTAATACCTCATTTATTAAGCTGAGGAGATGTTGCCTTAAGGTCAACCATGTTGACTCTGTCTAAAATAATGCGCTTATTTCTATTCATGGTTATTCAGTTCTAAAAATCAGGGTGCTTGAATTCTCTATACCTTGGAAATGATAAATTATTTCTATGGAGTGCCTTATTTTCTTCTATGAAGTTATTTTTGAAGTTGTGGATGAAAAAAGCTTTTCCTGTCCACTTTCAGATATATTAGAAACTAAAAAGGCTAATGTAGGCACCTGACGTTTTTCATCCTTTTGACCTATTACTAAGTCACTGACAAATACTTAGCACTGGATAGAAGTATAGAAGTTAGGATTTTGTTAGGAATCCAGGAGTAAGTGTTCTTTGTATCTGTCTGGAGGCAAGAAGAACACTACAATTTAAAGAATGTTTCATAATTTTCATTTTTCTAGTTCTGCAATCAGTTAATTCATCATCATCTTAGGCTACTTCATATTGCTACCAAACCTTTTGATTTTCTTTACCTGCAACTTGCAGCACAGTAGAACTTAATGGGTGGATTTAGTTTTTAACCATGAACTCGTGTCTCCTCATAATGAACGGAGCTTAGGTTCTTGCCTAAATATAAATACATGGCTAAGACCAGTTCCTTGAAAAGATTGTTTCATTTCTTCGTGAGAACTTAACTACTTACTCCTGGAAGCAGAAGGCATGTATCATAGATATCTAAGGAATGCCAAGTTTTACGAAGTTTCTATTGTTTGAGATTTTTGCTGCTAGGTTGACAATGAATTTAGGAAATGTAAGAATTTTAGCAGTATTTTCTAACAGCATTTTTCATGTCGGTTACTGCTGTTCATGTGGAAAATGAGTTGGAGAATAGAGGGAATTGCAAGCAAATGAAATCAATATTGTAGGAGACTCAGCCCATGATATTTTTTTTTTATATAATTCAGTATTTGAGTACATGTACTTGAGCTTTGGTTCTAGGATATCTTTTTTTTATTTTTATTTTTTAAATAATTAGGCAAATATTTTACTGACCAAGTATACCAGGCTCCAGAAGGAGTGTCAGGCTCTGAAAACCCTACTAGTGCTTTTTGTACTGCTAGAGAAAATGTAATGATTGTTGTATTACTGTATGTAGTAGTAAAAGGGACTTCTTGCATTTTTTTTCTTCTTGCCTCCCTTAGCAATTAGAGGAATGTTTGTTGCTGAAAGCTAATTAGCAAAAGTCTGCTTTTTTCTTTTTTCTCTCTCTCCTCTCCTCCTCCTAAAGAATTCTTCAAAACAGAGTTCAGTCCTGGAATAAAATGAAATACCTGACATAAACTATTTCTTAAAATGAAAAAAAAAAAAAAAGAAAAATTTCTATTGACAATTTAAAAACAAATGTTGCATTCTGTGGTGGTGGGGGGAGGAGGGATGGTAGAACAGTTTCATCCCTTATTTCTATTTCTTCATTATACATTTTTCATTGGTATTGGCAAATCTGGATGATACCACTACTGTGTAGCAAGCAGCACTGACAGTGTAGTGAATGAAAGATCTTCAGTGATTTTTAAGTAATCAGTCTAATTACCTTTAATTCCATTGCAGTGACAATATCAAGCTAGAGAGAAATAACTCTAAGACATATCCAGGTTTCTCCTGTTGTATTTTACATTCTTCATGTGAGCTCTGATGAAACAATTCATTTTAACATATACTGTGATGTATAATCCTATTAGAGTAAGCCTTTGAAGTCATGGAATACGTGAAGTCTGTGCTATGGTTCAGCATGTTTGATGCTCACAGAATGAACTGAGGTATGTACTAAAATAGCTTTTCCGAACTGGGGTCTAATAGAGAGTGATACGTATTTGAAAATTCTGCCTTATGAACCTCAGCAGGTCAGTGTAAGATGTCTTCATCTCCCCTTATCCTCAGAGGTTGTATCTTGTAAATCAGGCTGTCTGGTGTTGAGCTGCCACATTTGAAATTCACTTACCAATAATTTTAAACTAGATTTTCAGAACTGATTTCTGGAATCACTACAGACGATGAGTTAACATTTTTAGAGAGGCGGTATTATCTCTTCCAGGGTTGTCAACATTTTTGTTTTTATGGCTGCATAGCAAATATCCACTTAACAGTCATTGACTAACATGTATGTAGACATTTTATTGAAGTTCAATTTTATTTATATATATATATATTTATGTATATATAATTACATATGTATATAATTCTACAAACTTAATTAGTATATTCTGTTTCAGACTCAACTTATATGACTTTTCTTCCTTTTTGCTTCTGTGGTTCCTACTGTTCTTGCATGCCTCCAGCATGTGTTTTCCTCCTATTGCATCCTTTAATCTGTCTTCCTATGTTTTTTTTTTTTTCCTTTTTGTTTAATTCAGTTAAGTGTTGACAGTGGTGCTGACTGTCAAATGCTGAAAGCAACTCACAATAAATGTACTTGAAATTCCTGACTCATGTAGAAAAATCTGGGAGAGGACAGGTATATCCTGTAATCGGGATATTTAATAGAATTTTGGAATTTATTTTTTTAAAACCATTTTATAGATGAATGTAAACAATATACATATATATATATTTTTTCTTGAATGGTCTACTAGATCCTTGTTTGTCCTTATTTGTAAAGCTTTTATTTTGCCCCACGTCTTTCCATTGGGTTAATATTAAGCGCATTCACATAGATGTACACAAAATCCTAATGACAATCTATGTAAAGTAAATGCACCAAAATACTTTAGGTGTTCTGTTTAGACACTATATGCATCTAAGTAGATTTAGGTGTAAGAAGTACTTTTGCAAGGTGCCATGACTTTAAGACTTAACTGTAAGAAGAATAAGGGATGAAAAATAACTAAACTGTGAGAAAGCAAAGAAACACATGATGCCTTTTGTGCGTGCTGAATGTATAGGGACTCTTCAGTGTAACATCTGATTTTATTTGAAATGTTGAATGCTGAAAAACAGTGTATTTTATTAATCATCAGTATTACTGTCTATTTACATGTCATCTTTTGCTTTCCCTGTTTAATTCAGTAGTGCTCAGGGATGTCCACTTGAAAATCTCTCCCTTAACCCACTTTTTATCACATCACGCTGTACCTTGCACATCCATCCTCAACAATCTTGTTACTTTCTTTTAGAAGTTCAGGCTGTTGCCAGATCCACTGTTACCTAGGAAGAGCTCTGCAGCGTGTTTGCCTGACAATTGCGTGAAGTATTTTCTCTGACATCCAGTCCCCTAAATCTGTCCCACTCCCTGTGGCATTTATTTATTTTTTTTTTCTTCCCGTTTCCCACATGCTTCTCTTCCTTGGAATAGAAAATGAACCTCAGCCAAGACCTGGAGGATGTGCCAAACTGCAGCTGTCTTAAAGAAGGGAGTAAGCCTCTGAGAACAGTGAGGGACCAGAGCATACCAGTCTATCCAAAGAAGAATGTTCTTTTTCAAGAGCTATAGTTTATTCAGGATGCAGTTATCCACATGACAATATGATAATTTACTCTGTCATGCACACTTACATTAGTCCGCCTAGCTGTTGTCCCTTAGGGTGCTGCTTAAAATGTTAATAAGCCTTTTCATTTAAAAGCTTCGGTGAGGGGAAAAAAAAAAATCCTAGTTTAATTAGTATATTGAATGAAGTGACAATTTGTTACCACTGCAAGGATTCTTAATTCAATATAAAATCATAAACCCCATTCATTATACGATTACTACACTAGGAAATTTTCACAAAAATTCCTGGCAGGTTTTGGAATATTATTGTTCCTGCCTAAAGTGCATACCATAAACTGTGCAGAAGGCCAATATCACTTTAATGTTAATTGGCATGGCTTAAGTGAAGCTAAAGAACGAATGGCAGCACCAGGTATAGACACACAGTTCTAGCAAAGCAGCTTGTTTTCAACAGTCTTCATAACAAATGGATGTAGAACTTGTTTTACAGTGCGTGTAGCACAGTATTGCTGTTGTTTAAAACTTTTCATTTAGAATTAAGTTGGATAGTATGAACTTCAGGTTCAGTGTACAAATACAGTTCTTAGCTTATTTGTCTGAGAATGAAGTGTACGTGGGATTTTTCTGATACTCCTTATTGTATTTTATTCCATAAAAAACACAAGAGATGGTTGCGTGCTATGGATCTATAAATCTGCAGTGTTTTGCTGAGAAACTATCTATGAATCTTGTACTATTTCTTAGCTAAGATGACTACCTATAAACTGTGATTTATTAAAAGAGTGGACAACTACAAGATAAGCATATTTCAAGATTAAAAACTGAGCAGTAATCCAGAGAAATTTAAAGGTCTTGAGTTATTCTTGGTTTCAGGCAAGTAATTCAGAGTAACTTAGGGTATAGATCCTAACTTACTTGCCACTGAGTACCTGGAGGCAAAGAGCTTTTGGCCAAGTATTTTCTTTTCCAAAGATAAAGTTTTGATTTAAATTAATGATTAAAAACAAACAAACAAACAAAAAAAAAAACAAAAAACCACAAAACGTTTATCAGTTTATATATTTATTGCGTTTATCAGTTTATATATCAGTTCATATAAATTTCACTTTGCTTTGGGCAGAGGTTTTACTGAAGTTATTTTTTTTCATTATTCAAAAAGGATTAGACTTGAAGATTGAAGGAGATGGGCAATAGTTTTTGTTGGTGGTGGCAGTTTTGTTTGACTAAATAGCTTGGCTTGTCTTTTACAAAGGTGAGCTGACCTGTTATGCTCCTTCCGTCTTATTCATTGGTGATATTGTTTTTACATATGTGAGCTAGGAAACTCATTTCAATTTCTGGAAATACTGAATAAATCAACTGTTTTCAAAAACACTGTTGAATGCATTGCATGTCAGCCTTGGCAATAGAACTTATGTGGTTTACAATGGGAAAAAGTTGTGTACATTATATCTTTTTGCCAGTTTTTTCTCAGTTGTATGCATATGTAAGCATACATACCTGCGTATGTGTGCAGAAGTACTCGGGCAGTTGCTCATCTGTATTTGTTAGTGTCAGATTGTGTTTGTTTCTTTCACAAATACTGACCTAAACCTGAAAAATGACTTTGTATAGGAAGCTGAACCCTCAGTTCCGCTTTGAAGCGTGCATGCAAATTCAGCTCTTTTTGTGGTGCTTTGGAATGTTTTGGTTGTTATGTAACTTTCTGCTCTCATCCTTTAAGTCATTTATTTCTTTGTTAAGGCTGGCACCAGGTGCTAATGAAACAAGCAAACTGAAAGTGAGCAGTCAAAGCAGCATAGATGCATGTAGCTTAAGCAGCAACTTTGTACTCTGGAGGGGGGAAAAAAAAAAAGATATGACTTTGTAATAGTAATTTTAGCTTGTCTGAGTGAAACAAAGTGACTCCTGAAGTGAAAAGTCCTCTGATGGAAATGAATGTTGTTTGTTCAAGAGGGTACTTTGTTTTTCATTGTCACTCAAAACTACTTACTGAAGCGTACAGAAAAAGTGATATTCAGAAGCACTTGTGTGCAGAGTGCAGGTCTTTTACTGTTTTAGCTTCAGCTGGGACAGAACTGGGAAAGGACAGAATCAGGACAGCTGATTTAAACTGACCAAAGGGATATTCCGTACCATATGTCATCATGTGGAAGGAGTTTTGAAGGGGTTGGGAGTTCATCTAGTTCTCTTTCTCAGTGAGTCTTTTCCATTGAGGAAAGTTGGAGGCCGAACTGTTCAGACCTTGACAGGTTATATCTTCTCAGTTGCCATTTAATTAGTGGAAAAGAACTCTAACAATATTTTGATTTGAGAATCCTTACAAGGAAGAAGTGACAGTGTCAGAGCCTGTCATCCGCAGTATACTGCTTGTAGTTCTTTCTCTTGTCTGCCTATGAAGAGCAGATTCAGTGCTTCATCATTCCTGTTGCTGTGTGTTGCTGACCTACAGTGTCTGCTTCACTTCTGATATGGATCAATCAGTTATGGGATGGATTGCTGACTACACTGTGAGAGGTTAAAATGTTTTCCAGTGTACATTGGTTGAATGAGAGAAAAGAAGCTGAAGAGGTGTAAGGTAATGTACATCACTGCAGAATTTCACTCAGAGGGGTATTTTAATTTAAATACCTCTAAGTGTTTAATAGAGTTGTACCTTCTGTCCCTGCTGTGCTAACATGTAACTGTTTTTCTCTCTGTCCTTACTGTACGTTCACCTCATTTTACCAAATATATTTCTCCTTAGGATTAATAGTGATACACTTGAGTTGCTGCATTCTCATGTAGGAATTAAAATTATAATAAATATTTTTTACTTTCATAAAGGAGTGTGTGGAATAGCAATGCTTAAAAACAAAATAATTTGAAGTCTTCAGGGACAGCTCTGGAAGAGCAAACACTATACAAAAATTGATTACTTATAGGGGTAATATGTAGGTAGACACACAGAATAAATGTTTCCCCTAACTCCTTGAAGGTGCAACTTCATCTCTCACAAGAAAGAAAACTGAAAAGAAATTGAGCTTCACTTAAAAAAAAAAAAAAAAAAAAAAAAAAGCTGAAATAACAGACACTGCATAAAATCCAACTTGGAGGTAATAGTGAGATTGTATGAAAACTGAAGAAGCAGATGTTGACAGGAGCATGTAATTTCTATAAAAGAAGTTGCAGAGATCTAGTAAGAAAGTCTAACTGTCACAGAAGCTTTTTAGCTTTGCTGTAAGCAACTTAAATTGAACTTAGTATTTTCAGGTAGGTTCATGCTTTCTCAAGGTGGAATCTAAATTTCCTACTGTAGTCAAGAAAACAATTGCCACATATGCCTTGTAAGAAACAATAATTGCCAAATCAAAGAAACACTGAGTCTGTCCTTTGTTTCCACTCCATACAGAAACTTTCATAGGACTACAAGTAGTAACTGTCTGACTCAAATGAGTATACACATCTCTTAATACAGGAGCCTCACCTTAGTAGTTAATATTTTCAAGATTTATTTTAACTGTTGAATAACCTCATATGTGTACATATATACACCCATGAAGTATAGAAAAACAGTTCTGTATTAAACATGTAATCTTGGTCCCATTCTTGTGAGCAATAATGAGAGAGGATATGTTTCTGTTTGCCATAATGGTTGCGTTGAGAGACAAGCATGGAATATGTAATCTTTCCCAAATATAAAAATATTGGAAAATATAATCTTTCCCAATATATGTAGTTGTATTCTGGACAACTACAAGTGGCAGGGTGGCATAGAAAGCTCTAAGTCATTTGCTCCTTCTTCCCTGGACTGTGTGTGCACGTGCAATGGTGGAATACAACCAGGTAGCTTATAAAATGGATTAAGGAGTTAGTTGGTGTTGTAGAGTCTTCTGCCTTGCTGTCTAACACAAAATCTCAAATGCATATCTTTAAGGTCAATATCTTAATGCTCTAAGTTTGATAAGTCTCATACTGCTAACCCAGTGGTGTCCCTGGTGTATTGAGAAATAGAAGCTGCAGGCAAAATTCCTTTTCTGCCACTAGTAGGAAAGCAAGGGCTGATTCTTTTCTAAATAGAAGATTAGTGAGGCAACATGTAATATCTCCTCATCTCTGCATTTGAAGCAGCCTGTTAGCATAATGTATGTATGCAGAATGAGTAGTGCACATAATTGCTAGCAGAAGAAATGAAGAAAATAGGCAATTTGTTTACAGATTTCAAGTGATGTTGGCAGTCCAGTATTTCTGCAGATAGCCTGCAGCTGTGGGCTTTTCATTCTGCCCAGAAGTTACCGGTGTTGTGGGGTTTTTTTTAATTATTATTTATATATCTTTCTGTACCATTTAATAGGTCTTTAACCAATTTTTGTATTTCTTTCTAAAGATAACATTTGGACTCTTTAATATTTTTACACCTTTGTGGACTAGAATACAGGTGATTCTTAAATTCCCTGTGCAAAACCAAACTTCTGCAGCTAATGCCACAGCTCAGGTCTAACTGGCTGAAATTGCTTTATTTGTACAGATTCATAATATATGTTAGCATTCCTGTTCTCCACCTTTATTTTGCTTCATTTGAAAGTTACAGCTCCCTTCACAAGTAAGACTACCCTTTCTTTTGTAGACAGTTAAAACTTAACAGTAACCGAATGCCATTACAATGCGAGTACATTTTAGGCAAATGGTTTTGCAAATGTCGACTAACCACATCAGCTTATTTTGTTTCACTCTATTGTTGAATATACTGACAACAGAGTTACACAGGAATTAGTCTCTTGCCTTAAGGTTATGTTTAAGTGCTACTTTTTTTTTTTTTTTTTTTTTTTTTTTAATGCAGTTTGAGCAGTGCATTATTCAGTATTATTATCAGTCCTGGTAGATTTGTTCATTTGCTGTTGCTTTGAGTTTTCTGTATGGAGCTCTGCATCTTGATAGCATTACATTTTCAGTGAGGTACTAATTCTGCAGAGAGGCCAAAAGGTTTTTCCCCTCCTTCAGGCTTCCATTGATCTCCATGGCGTTCCATGTGTGTAGAACTCTTTCTATGGAGTCAAACCTGGAGCTTACCCATTTAGGAATTATAAGTTGATTTCCTCCTCCTACAAGGACAACTCAGAAGCAGCCTTTGCGATTGATGAGAAGTAACTGTGTAGGTTCCCTACACAACCTTGCAGTGTGATATCTTACATACCGTGAGACAGAGGGTAAGCATATCTCTTCCCGGGTACAAGCTGCTATATAAATTAGCCAGGATTTCAGTTTTCTGAAGTTCTCCTTCTGTGTGTTATAAAATGTAAGAAATGCAGTTCATGATGTCCTTTGTTATATGGAGTTCATTTTGTGTTTACAGATTGTTGTATTCAATATGCAAATGACTCATTATACTTTAATCAAACTAACATATTCCTTTTCTAATTTCTTACCTTATTTAAATCTTATGAAATGTCACCTGCCATTCAATCTACATGCCAGTCATAACAAAACGACAAATTACAAAGAGGTGCAGCATTAAATTTCTGCTAATCATAAGGCAGATATGACAGGTCTCAGTTTATGTGCACAGACATTGCTGAGTGTGCTGAGAATATGGAGCTTTTTTTTTTTTCTTCCCTGCACAAAACTCATTAGAATAAAATCTTTGGATTGGAATATGTAGCAGAAAGCATTCGTTGCTGTGTCACAGAAAACAAACTGCTGGAATTTTTTTTTTTTTTTTCCTCAGATTGTGATCTAGATTTGACTTCATAGTAAATCAGAATAGAAACAAAAGAAGTGTAGTACAGAATACCATTGAAAGTGTTTTTCTTTGTGGCTTTTTTGGTATGCATTTATTTCTTGTTTTGATAGGGTTTGCTTTCCTGTGGGCTTTTAATAACTATTTCTAAAACCTGATATCTATTGAGGGAAAAAAATAAATTCCTTCATGCCTTCCTTACATAGAATCATACTTTCCTTCTCTGTTCCCTCTAGCATCTGTTGGGTAACCTGTCAGTTCTATTACTGCACGAAGGCTTCCCCCAGCTATCGTTAGCCATCCCTTTTGCTTAGCTATATAACCTCCTCTTGAGACCTATTGCGTTTAGCTTCTTTTCTGTTTAAGAAGGAAATTTAAGTGCTAGCCTAGTATTTAGGGCTTAAAGATCTATTCTTAGTTTGCCATAGTCATTTGAGATGGTAAACTGTACTTACTTTACTTAGATGACTATAAACATCCTAGAAATATTGTGAAGTATAACAATTTCTAGTGTTTTCAAATGTTTACTTCTAATGCAAGTGATGTACAATTGCAGTATAATAGCAATACTATTATTATTGGTTCTTTATTACTTTGTAGGCTTGCAAATACATTTCTTATGCTATTAAGCTTTGCTGTTCTGTTGGCGACAATTGCATCTCAAATGTTTTCCAGGAAGAGCAAAGCACACTTTGAATTAGCATTTAATCATCGTATGCACACAAATGGCTATATATTGTGTATCTACAATACATGCTTTGCTCTTTACTCTTTTAAAGATTTCTGACCACATGAAAATCTTAGATGCTGACTGATTTTAGATTTATGAGTGCTTTGTGGGGTATTTTTCTCCTGGAAAAATTAAATTTCTGCTACCACAGAAAGTACACATGAGACAGGTCAGAGTGACCTTGTGTTTAAAAAAAAAAAAAAAAAAAAAAAAAAAAAACAGGTTGTTTTCTTTGTTAAATATGCACTGGAAAAAAAAAATACAATAAAAGAAAACTTACCCAATGTGAGAGTAATGTCTACCTAGATTAAGAGCTTTGTTATTAATGCATTTAGACTATATTATATAATTTAATTGATGTTTATAAATAGCTTCCTTCCCTGTGGTTATAAAATATAACATTTACCAAACTTCTTCTTTGATGGAATTTACATATGGCACATCAGGATGATTAAAAGCCAGCCGTCTTTTCACAGCATGGCAAGAAATAGGATTTGATTTATCTTCATTGCTTGCCTACCACTTGCTGTGACTGTACTTTTGAAATTTTAATATTCTCATTTCTCAAAAGGAGCTTGTTATGTAAAATACTATGTAAGTATCTTTTATGCTTTGTTTTTTGGCTTTCAGTGTAGAAAGTAGTACTTTTCATTTGATAAGCAAATAAAGCAGCAAGGTGGGAATGATAAGTCTACTTAGCCAAGCAGATTTTTGTCAAAAGAAGCAAATTTATATCTCAAATTTTGAAAGAATTTAAGTATGGCACAATGCGAACAGTATGTTTTGAGTCCCTTTCATATGAGCTTTTTAGCAATTGATGAATGAATGGCTGGAAATGTGTCACTTCGAGATTTTAGTTCATAACCTTTTATAGATTAGTGAAAACACAGCATGGTTTCCAAGTCAAGAAACTGAATGCGAGCCTGTTGCATGTTGACAGACAGTTTTCTTCTTCTGCCCTTCTTTCTCATTCTTTCTTCTCACAGCCGCCTCCCCAGTAGCAAATAGGGTGCAAGGTCCAGGCCTCAGGCTGTGCTGCAAACACCTTTACAGAACGCAGGTACAATAGCATCCATCTGCCACAACAAAATGCATTTTGAAAGAGTAGGGATTGTGTATTCCTGCTGCATCTGCTCAGCCATTAACATTTTCCCTTTTAATGCTGGCCTTCTTTACACAAGACATTTGATCAAGGTGTTCTTCAGAATTCCATGCCATGCTAGGGAAGTCTAGTACAAACCTGCTGTCTGTCACTTTATAATTCTTTTTAAGCAATTAAGCACCTGCTGATTTATTGAAGTTACACTAGGAAATTTACTGTGATTTTTCTCATATTTTCATCCTGGTCCTCTTTTTTTCTGATAATCAGTTCAAAAAAGCACCTAGAACCATTTGGACTGTTCTCCATCCCCCTCTCTGTGAGGTGACCTATGCCTAATAAACACCTGCTCCTCAGTGAGATGGACATGAAGAAAAATTAAATGTGAGGATGAAGAGAACTGAATACAAAGCCAAACACCTAATTCAAGTAGACTATTGTCTAAACCTACATGCAAGAGTAAATTAACTAATGCCTCTACAGAAGATTTGAAACAGGAGCTACGCAATGGATCGTTCACTTGAACTACAGCCAGCACCACAGATTGCAGGTGGTAGTGAAGGGTGTGCGTGTATTTGGAAGCATGATTTTCCTTGCCAATTTCTCTATTTTCTATGAAACTTGAAAAGCACCTAGTATATAGAGAAAGGAGAAGTTAGTATACCATGACCAAAGAAAGTGCATGTATGTAGCTTGTTCCAAAAAGTAATGCTTTCTATTTTTTTTTTTGCCTCAAAAGCAGATACAAAGTGCACAGCAACACTAATTGATACAGTAAATTCTCAGCTACAAAACACTATTTTTTCAATACAGTCACCAACATTGCAGAGATAAGCTTGATTGAGGGAATCTTCATTTTGTGGTGTCACAGCTGTGCATGGCTGTCTAGAATATGTCTTCTCTTTCACATTGCTGTCACTGCTGCTGAAACACACCACCTACTGCCTCACTATGTTCACACCCACTGTTTCATCTCCAGAAACATTCAGCAAGTGTCAATGAATGTCAGTGGGTGCTGTTTTTTCACATGGAGAAATTAATCGACGCACCTTTCCTTCAGACACCATTCTGTCAGACTGCCATTTATTGTACAGCAAAAAAATGTAAGGGAATATTGGTGGGAATGCCATGGCACCAATATCTGCCTCTGACGTATTGAGCCAATGTGCTAAAATAGGAGGCATTACCTTCAGTGCAGCTCTCATCATTTTGAAAGTTCAAATGGATGACTAAAAACAAATTATGCCCTCTGTGCTAAAAAATCCCACTTTCTCACATGAGTAGAAGATAATGGAAAGGAATTTTTAGCAGAATATTTTATACAATTTTCTTTGCAAATTTTTGGAAATGAGTATGTGAAAGTGAGTTATTACCAATTCAAAAAATAGCAGATAAAATCATTCCAGAAGTGGAATCCTGCTGGGGTTGCAAAGCTGGTTAAGATGGACTTTTTCTTGGAATGCATTTAGAACCTTCCCTGTGAGAGGTTGCACATCCTTAAATCCTGTTGGATCAGAATAGTAAAGAGGATTAAATTTTCTATAAGGCAGAATAAATGACTTCCTGTCTCAATGATAACAAATGTATAAAACTAGTGTAAAATGTATTTTTCTTGCTCTGTGCATTGTTATAAATTCCATTTGTTGTGATAAACAATACATACAAATAGGTTGTGATCATATTACTAAGACTGAAACTTGTTTTCCTTGCTATAGTGGAAAAAAAAAAAAAAAAGATTAGGTAGGACTACTTGGGATTTAGTTTATGGACTGTAAACTGTGGCAAATCTCCATTTAAATATTTTTGGAGGGAAGTGTGACGCTCTTAAGTTTCATATTTAGCTGTTTCTTGTTAGCTGGTCTACGGTAGCAAATTTGTGCTACTTCCAAAAAACTATTAAGCAACAGGCTGCTTCTGCAAAACCTGAGTACAAAAGGCCTCCTGTTTTTAACATAGCAATTTCAGACAGCTTGACATTTTTTCTTTAATATAGTTTCAATTATACAGTGTAGAAGTTGGTAATTAAGCAAGAAAATGTAAAATACGCTACTGAAATAATTAAGTTGTTATTTATGTAATGAGAAATTCTATCAGACAGGTGTCATTTAAATGAATTTCTGTATCCATTTAAGGCTGATCAGACACAGTGCTAAGAGAATATTGTAACAAAGAAAAAATATTTTTTTCTTTGTCTCCACGGTAGTCTCATAAGATGTATTTTAGGATGCTGAGCTGCAGAACATAACATTTCTGTGCTGGTACTTTAAACAATGTTATATAATGCTAATATTTAGGCTGCGATAAATACCTTCTTATTCCTACTTTTTCTTTCTTTTTTTTTTTTTTTTTTTTTTTTTTTGTTAAAACATAAAAACCAGCTTATCTTTGTCTTGCAGAACAGCGTGTTATTTGTATTTACCATTACTGAGGCATGCTGTAATTATGCTTGTGAAGATTAAGACAATGGTGAAAAATGAGGGGTCTTCTTATTGCATGTGCCAGGTAGGGTGCAGACTGCACGGCCATGCTCATGTTGTTCCAATGATGATCTCAGACGTGCCCTTTTGTAACAGAATTTCAGCGCCTCTTTGCCCAATCTTCTACTGAGTAGAACCTGGTGATGCATTTAGTCAGATAATTTTGTGCTTTTGCACATAGAAAACAGTAAGGCATGCATGTGGTCTCATGATGGCAAGAATAGTAATAAACAGATGGCTTCAGTTTATCTCTACAGTGAGTAACCAATGAGCAGAAATGAGTTACACTGTACATTGTACTCATAAATCTGATTCACTACACTTATTCAAGTTGTGACTAGATTTGGAATAATGGTACAAAAATCTGTATAAACAAAGTTTAAAACAAATATGAAAGCTTTGTTTAATTTTAAATTTGTTCAACTACTCTTAGATAAGGGCAGTGTTTCTCAGAACATCTCTGTAATGCTGATATTGATCATAGATGGCATGGATTCCTGGTTGCTGACAGCTATCCTGTCACCTGAATGTATTTGTTGTGTGTAACAGATTATTTCCCCCCCCCCCTCCCCCGGGCATTTCATTGGGACTGAAGCATTCATTGTTCTCACCCTACACATCCTTGATGTGGTCTGAAACATCTAGAAAATATGAAGCTGTTTTAGCCTGTGGCTCTGCTTTAGGGCAAATGCAAGCCAAAGAGGCTAATGCTGTAAGAAAATACGTAACAGAGGGCTTTATAGATTAATGATTATAGATTATTTATAGATTAAATGATCACTTAGTGTGTGGGTGGGTAGTAGAACTCTCGCAGTTCTCATCTGTGTAATAATAGAATTGTTAAAAAGGTAGAGGAGTAAGAAACTTACCTTGCTTTTGGAAATACTGAGATATTGTTAGGGTTGCTAGTAGTTTTTGCATCTAAGTCAAGGTTATCTCCACCAATTTGTTGCTTATGAGTTTTGCATTGCAGTTTTAGCTCTTTACGTGTTCCAATGAAATAGCTCATGTGATGCGCAAAGAAAGGAATTTATTGTCAAACTGAGATGTGCACAGCATGGTCAAACAATCATTATTATTTAAGCTCTAATTATTACATACAAAATAAAAGTCGAATAACAGTATTATAGAGAAAGTCTCACTAATATGAGAGTTAAAGTGTTTGAGTCGTTCGCCTTCCAGTGTCTCTGGGCTTTAACAGCTTCAGCGATGCTAAAGGAGGAATGGAGATAAGAGTGGGTTGCAAGAAATCACTGACATCCCCAGTCCTTTACTGGTGAGCTTGTTGTAAATGATGTATTTCCCCTTCACCCTGGAATTCCTTTGAGGCTGATTCAATGTGTTGTTTTAACATTCTCTACAGCTTTTATTTTCTTCATTGGTTTAATGTCCCACATTACTTCATCGATCGTTGTTTTACAGACACTGGGTGTTTGTTTTGCACGTTTTTTATGATTCACCACCCATGGTTGAATCCTTTAAAAAACTGAATGTTTTTCTGCAATTGTAGGTCTTTGTACTTTGAGTTTGTCTGCCATTATCCTATGCTTGCACTCGTGTGCTGTGTTTTCATTCGAGCTTCACAGATTGCTATATGCATTCTGCATATATAGTAACTCACTGCAATATAGTGACTCACTACTACTATCCATTAGTTGTAAAAAATACTTCAAAATTCTAGGAACAGTGGAGTTTATACCACACCACTGTCCACAGCTAAGTCAAATTTGGCCAGGTAACAATTACTTGGTAATTAAACTATTGTTGCTGTGGTTTATTATGCTAAACGTAGAGATCCATACAAGTCTAAAAGGCGCATTGTACAAAAGCCGACAAGCCCTGTCTTGAGGCCTTGCAAAGCTGGTACAAAGCCTGTGGTCTGTTATTAGCGGTGACAAGAACTTTATCAGGTTACAGAGCTGCACAGTAACTTAGTGACTGGAAGCCAGTGTTCCCTTTCAGCATAACTGTTTATATGATTTAATCGTAATTTAAACATTATTAGATTTTCTCCTTCTCTTGGTTTGCAATTTTTTTTTCCTCCTACACTTTGAATTCCAGCTTGTATTAGGATTCTGAACATGCTGGAATAGAAACATTAGGATGTCTGTGTTTTAGATGTTTTAGGAGCAGAGCTTTGGTTTTGTTAAACCACAGATTAATCATTTGCTAGCTAAATGACAGCAGTGACACCATGGAAAGGCAGTCACTCTGTACAGACTGAAACAAAGAACGGAATGTTCGAGGTAGTCTTTACTGGTAGTGGTTTCATTTGTCTCCAAGATGGCTCTCAGCTGGGCTATTAGCCTTCTTTTGTCTTCGGAAACCAAAAAACTCCCCCTGTAGAAATTCTCTGATAAGCTTGGCAAATATACCTTAAAACCTGCTTTCACTAGCACAGAGCTTAAGTTGCCCAATGATAGCGTGCACCTTTTCAGGTTGTGTAGTTCAATCACAGTCAAAATGGAGGTTGAAAAGAATGGGAAGGGAATAAAAATGCAACGCAGTAAGTCCTTAGAAGTGTAATTCTGTGCCTCTTGAAGTTAACTGAATGTACCTGTAAGTAATTCAAACACTTCTGTGCGAGGTATTCCTATACAGCCTGGTAGGGGAATTAGAAAAGTTTGACCAAGCACAATGTGATATAGAGCACCTGGGAGGACTGCACCCTCAGGCTAAGCTTCTTCTGTATGATCAATATAAAAAGCTGAGTGCCCTATTAAAAGAGGTTCATTAGCCTCATTTCACAGCTGCTTTGTGAATGTTGGGCCAAGGGCTGAGCCAGTTGTCATCTTAAGGGATTTCTTACAATTAATCTGTGTGTTCTCAAAGCTTAATGCTTGGTAAGTGAAATTATAGATTTAGATGGATTATGTGCTTATGGGTAAAAGAACTGTTGAATGGAAAAAGTACTTGGAAAACATATTTTTCTGTGGAATAGGCTGGAAAAGAAAGTTGACTGAAGAAGGAATTTAACGTAGAAGAACTTCGTTTTTTATAAAGAGCAGTGTTAAAATGAGTTACGAAGAAAAATAACTTTTAGAGTTAAATTTCGCAAGATACACACGTGGTGCTGGTGGTTTGGCAACTTAAGATAAACAAAAGGGAATGTTTCATATTATTTAAAATTAAGCTGTTACATGTTGTTACTATTGTATATTGTATACTGTCAAAACATGGATGCATCAAAGAAGGTGTAAAACGGAGAGCAGAAATGAGATCTATCAAGGATTTCTGAATACACACGCAAAAGCCCACTGTTTTGAACAGTCCTTAGACTACATAATAATTGCTGGAAGGTGTGCTGTTGCAGTGCTTAGTATCCTCTTGCTACTTGGTCGTAGTATTGGCTAAGATTTCCTCATTCAGAGAAAGGAGAAAAAATGAGGCTGAGACTGACAGCTATTCAGAGAGGGTCCCAGATATCTGGCCACAGAAAGAAGAGGAAATTCTAAATTTTAACACACTCTACTTTTTTTTTTTTTTTTTTTTTTTTTTTTTTATAACTTGTTTCATGCTGTCTTCCATGTTTTTGTTACTTTTTAGCCCATATTCCCTCTCCATGTAAGCTATGTTCACCGTAGAGTGTTGTTTCTAGCTTTGAATTCATGACGTGAGGTTTTAAAAGCTCCCTTCCTTTCTAGTGTGCCTACCTAGCTGTGTAAATGAGATCTGTGTTATTGCAGATAACCTATTTAAATTTATCCATTGCCAATTTTAAAATAAGCAGTTTGGGGTCCTTAGTGTAGAGGGAAATATCTACAGAACCTTGGTGAAGTAGATGGCTCAGGGAATCTTTCTTGTAGGCTCTTAGCATTTTCACAGGGGCTACAGTAACTGGGGTTCAGCCCTTTGCACCTGTTGCAAGAACGCTGACATGGGTTTTCATTTCATTTTCAGAATGACTGCTAAGTGTAAGTTTTGAGTAGAAATGTGTTTTTGCTAAGTGGATGGAGATACATTAATCTGAAACAGTTTGTACTGTTGAATTTCTATGTGCTAGCATTAAAAGCAGAGGAATTTTGAGGAATGTATTTTCTGCTCTGCCACGGGCTTCTTTGTGGCAATTAGCTGAATCTATCTGCTGCAATCAATATGCTTGTTAAAGAATAATTATACACATCTGTATTTCTAATGTACTTTGAGGTACTTGTGTGTTTGTTGTAGCTGCACAATATTGATATTTGTACTATATTAAACAACTGTAAAATCAAAAGCATGAACTAGTTCTTATTAATAGTGTTTTAAATGTACTGGTCAAGGATTTCACTGTCACCAGGAGAGCAGGAAAAAAAAATCTTCCAGTACAGGGATTAGGTAACTGAAAGCATCATTACTGTATATTTTTAGTGCTGGCAGTTACAGTTTACAGTTCTTATTAGAGAAAAAAATTATATGCTTTAGGATTTAACTTCTCAGTTGCATGTACAGCATATTACTTAAGCTTATTAGCTATACTAAAAATAGAACAAGGTGAAACAATAGATACTAAGTTAAGAACTTTGTTGAAAATTTATATTAGTGTATATTTAGAGAAGTACACAGAGATTTTTGTGTGCTCTCCTTGGATATGAAGCTTTTCTAATTAACCTCCCTCTATAGATGATATGTGTGAGCTACCAAATCATCACCTATAAATGAAAATACTAATCCATCAAATAGAAGGCCTAATTTCTAGACAATAAACTTCTTTTCCTTCCCTGTTAGCTGTTACTCACAGCCTGTCTATATAGGCATGGATGCCAGTGCTGATAGAGTGGGGGCAGTAAGTAATCCTTAAGTTTTTCACCTCTGTGCAAACCAGGAAGGAATCTGAGGGGTGTCAGTGGTTAAAACTTTTCAACATTTGTAAGGTAACATCAACCTTATAAATGTACCTACTATTTGGTATCTGTTAAATCATATAATAGTAGTTAAAACTGATTTAAGGTATCTGAAAACAAGGGAAGGCACCTGTTTAAAAAAATGAGATTATATGTTAATTGAAAATACATGATTACCAATCTCATAAGTTTCAATATGGAGTTGAAGCTAAGCAGAAATCTGCATTACTTTTTTGCCTCATTGCAGATAGCTGTGGGTTTCTCCTTGTGTAGAAATGGGGCAGAGTATTAAAAGCAAGTGCTTGGAATAGTAGGATATCTGTTTCTGTGCTCCCTTTTTTCAAAGACGGCTCTAAGTGCTTCTCATAATACAGTGCTACTGGGAGATGGGCTGGTTAGCAAAGTCACTAGCTAGATGGAATCTTGGAGTTGCTGAGTATCTTTGCAGTTGAGTGTAATTTCTAAATGATGCATTTAATACTTTGTTCATTCATGTCTTTTTTTTTTTTTTTTTTAACATTTAGTGACAGAGACAGCTTTGAGTAATCTTACACGTAAGGCCCATGATATCCCTTAACTGAGGTGAATATACATGCATCAGTGCTGGGCTGGCAGAATTGGGTTGTCTGCCACTCACTGGCTTGTGCTGCCTCCAAAAATCTTCAGGGAGATGCAGTACAAAGCCTACAATGGTCTTGGTAAGCGCCATAGATTTTTCTGAAATCTGGGAAAATAATAAAATTTGATAGATGTTCTGATGCTTGAACATTCTCATTTTCTCTTTCTGGTTCTCAAGAGCTTTCTCTTTTCTGCTTAGTGTTTAAGATTCTAATCAAGTTCTTTTGCCTCATTTCTGCAGCCTCTACCTCCAGTGTTCTGAGGCCTGATCTAATCAGAAGTGCGGTACTGCTGACATTTTTCATAGCGTTTTCTTCTGACTGTGTCACTTCTCCCTCTGCATACTAGGCTTTCTTTTTGCTGTGGAAGAGATTCGCCTGTGAACACTTCCACAAGAAGTGGAATCTTCACAGATTCCTTCCTTTGTCTTCTCTCTACTCTCTTCTTGTTTTTGCAACAGTCTTAAGGGAAATTTAAGTTGATATTTGCAACTTATTTATCCAGGAGGGGCTGCTGATGTCTATTAGTAGCTGATGTCTTTTATTCAAAATCAGATCGTCAGAAAATAATGAATAAACCAGACCTCTTGCTTGGGCAAGGGATAAAGAAAAAAAAAAAAAAGGGCAAAAACTCTAAAACATTTATCTTGCTTACTCTGCAAAAGAATTGGCAGGCATTTGGAAACAGAATTTAAAAGCATGTTATGTGCTAATAAAAACAGTTTGTTTTAGAAAATATTTTAAAATCAAATCCAAAGACCTAGTTTCATTGAACTTGTACTGATAGCTTGACCAGTTTTTCACTTGCCAGGGAGTGAAAATATTTACTGAACTATGTCAAGGTATTCGTTACACTCCAGCACCCAGCAGCATACTAGTGTTTCCAGATATGACTGATGGGAGCTGAAAATTGGTTGCAATGAGTTTAATCAATTTAAAGGAACTGATATTCTGTCCAACAATGTAGAAAAGTAAATTGATAGCTATCACTTCACCTGCAAGGCTATTCAGCTGCTGAACAACTAACTCATGAACAAATTAATTTTTCTTTCACTTAAGTCTTTTCACTTTTCTTTACACTTAAGACAGTAGACCTGTGGAATTCTAAGCAGCAAGACTCATGAGTACTTAAGTGAGGTGTGTCCAACCTAGAGGTTGTGTGTAGCTCTGGACATCTAGTAATGAGGCCCCACAAGAACTTTTAATATTGTTATGAAGACATGAGCATACATGTGAAGCTACGTGTTTTTTGTTATGAAGCAGACACATAAGTTTTCTTACTTAGTTATTATACTTGGGCATGTGTTATTCCATAAAATAATTTAATGAGTCAACGTATTCACTGCAGGAAAAAACATCCAGACTACTTGTGCAGTGCTGACAAATTTTGTAATTTTCAATGTTTCAAAAAGCTCACAAGAAGTATTAAATGTGCAATATGTTTTTCTGGTGGATTGGAATGCTTACTTAAATGAGTTACACGTGCATCTTCAAGGTGAAAATCTGCTTATTTGTGCTATGTTTCGAACCATAACTGTTCAAAAAGAGACATAAATTATGGCAAGCTCAAGTTATGGCAAATAATTATATGTATTTTGATGCTTTGGCTAAACACAGTCCTGTGAGCAGTGAAAAATATGCAGCTTTGCTTTCCACTTTGATAAAGGAATTTGAGAATACATTTCAAGATATGTAAAACAATTTTTTTTTTTTATATTTGCAACTCCATTTTTAGTCAACATAAATAAAACCGGTGAGTTTTCAAATGGAATGTATAGAGTTGCAATCAAGCATTCAACTCAAATAAAAATTTGGTTGTGTCTCTTTAGTAGACTTTGTATGACCTCTCTTAACGGAGGAAAAATATACCACAATTCATAATCACTCCTTATTCATGTCATCATTTTTTGGCAGTGCATACATTTGAAAAGAACTGTTTTAGAGGATGAAGCACAGGAAGAGTAAAATTAGATCAAAAATTTGACTACTGCCTTAAGAACTCATGGTGAATTACAGCCACTTGTATCAAGCCAGATGCTGATGCATTAGTTTTGCAAAAAACAGGGTCAATTATCACACTAATTTTGTATTTTTTGTTGCCTTCTTTTTAAACAGCAAATATTAAAAAATAGTTAGTTATTTACATTAACTATGTTACATATTTCATATGAAGCCCATGACAATTCCTCTTCGCTCAGTGCAACACAGGCAAGTCAAAAGTTTGGACACCCATGGCTTAAATGCTCATGTATGTTCTTTGTTCTTTTGAGTTTGCTTGCATTTTTTGTTGCATGATTGTCTGTTTTTTAGCTGCAACTGCTAGTTCTGAGACTGAATTTAGCATTGTATTGTCCATTGTGGACTTGGCTAGGTTCCCTCCCAAAACTGAGAGTGAAGGACAGTTTGCTGCTTATGGAGCTTGTCAAGATTGTTCATAAGCAAAGCGAAAGGCTTCAGGTGGGTGGCTAGAATTCAGACAGGATTTAGCTGTGACATTAAGTGTTACGCCTTGTCATTATTACATTATTCCTCATTATCTTATAAAAACTAGGTAAGTTTTGGATCTGAACAGTGCAGCGCATGGTATTTCCCTTTCTTTTTGCATGTTTCTCAAATGACTAGTAAGGAGGTATGGTAAATTCTGCTTACAGAACTTTCTAGTAAAATCAATAGTAAGTACATAAACATAATCTCAATTTTACAGGTGCTACATACAGTACTTTTGTGTATTTTCTTGTTTTTGTCTATTTTATTAACTATTATTTCAGTTAATGAATTACTTTTCCTCCTGTAGTGTTAGTGTTGAGAAAGAAACAGACTGATTTGTTTTTTATTACTTTTTTAGAAGACTTTTTTGAGCTAAGGCTGTGATAAGTGGGTAGTGCAGTTCTCCAGAACGTACTTGTTATTGAATAAAAAGATCTAGTAGATATATGTAGATATAACTAGAATGTAATTTACATTGTACATAAATCATCCTGATATAGCCCTTCATATTTTATTAAAATCTTTGATAAATGGTCTTAAAAAGTTCTTGATTTCAAATTATCAAAATGTGCAACTATTAAAATCAAGAAGTTCTCTTAGTGCCAAATTGGCTTTCTTTGAAGCAGGAAAAAATGTCAGTCACAACACTCTTATTACCTTTCAAGTATGTCCAATAAAGTCATGTAATGGATATAATTTCAGTGTGCTATTACTACTTGATATACTGGAATACAATTAACTGCTATAGTATTTACCATTCTTAAAGTTTTTATTTTGTATGAAAATTCTTACCTGATGATTGCATAATTAGCCTAACCTAAAACTAGGTATCTGCAGAAGAATCCATACATTATCCTTGTCCTAAAAGAAATAGAAAAACAAAAATTGGTAGATTTCATTTTCTTTGCTTGATTGCAATATTTGGAGTTGTTATAGGCAGTGTGAAGTAACTGATTTTGAAAACTTTAGCTTGCACTCTTTTCAATTTTTCTGAACTTTTCCTGAAATACTCCAGCTGGTGCACGTGTTTATAACAATGTCAGTTAATGAATGACTTAAATGTTTTGCAGTTACTTCTCCTTGTCCTGCCCAGTATGTCTTTTTGCAGGTGAATTGTGTGTAAGGTGGAATTAGGCACTTCCGCATTGTATTGTTCATGCTATACTGGAAGCATATGCTGACTATTCCTGCTTGCATCTCTGTTGGTTTTGAAAAGTGTCTAAATTGATGCATTGCTTGCTCCTGTTTGACATAATTTCTATAGGTATTTCCTATAATATATGGTGATTGTTGCTGCTCTTAGAACCCAAATATATTGCAAGAAAACGAAGAATAGGCAGTAGAAGAATGAAACAACAATAGAGGGAAGAATTGCAAAATACAATTTAGAGAAGAGAAGTGTAAGGGATACTAAACATAATAGGGAAGAATCTGGGAGTTTAAACTCTTAGCCTATAACAGGAGAACAGTGGTGTTCTTTTTGCTTCTTGTTTGTATGTGTCTACTTACATATGTTTGCTCATATGCTTATAAGTATAAACAGATAATAGATGTCCTTTCCCTCAAATAGTGAAGACCAAAACTGATGAAAACATTATATATCATGCTGTCACTTAAACACAAGCGAAAATATCAAGTATGTACAACTGAAATGTATTAACTTTTTTCATCCTTCTGCTGAAATATATCACTGCTGCTACCTGATTGCTGAGAGCTATTGGTACCTGTTTATGCACAGAATTTTACCTGGACATACCCAAATCAAGATAGGCAATGACATTTCCATCTTTTGAAAATTGCTTTTGTGTCAGTGTGAATAGGTTTTTGACCTAGTTTAAGATCATGCTTAATCCAATGAAATAAATCTTTATTCATAAATGTGCTTTGTCGTTATATAAGAAATACTCATGGGCTATTTGGGCGATACTGTTAACTTTCTTATCCTCATATACTTTTATAATGTGCTGCTGACTGCATGAGTCATATGAATCGTTGTTGAAGGGAACAAATGGCAGTAGAGAGGTGTTTAAGTTTCAGGCTATTATTTACTTTTTATGTCCGTGTGCTGCACCACATATTACTTGTCAAATGTATAGTACCTTTTCAATGTCCTAACTGTAAAGTAACAAGAGTGTGATGCAACAAGTTATAGGAGAGAAATCTGTCCTCTGTTCCACAGCTGCTCTGTGCACTTCACAGCACACAGTATTATGAACACTGTATTCTAATGTGTGTGGGTTTTTTGTCTTTTTTTTTTTAAAGATAGATGCAGTATAGTTCAGATAAATAAAAATTAGGACCGTGAATGTCCAAGAGCCTGTAATCCCTGAAGTGGCAAAAGGAAACATCTGTATACAGCTGTTCTCTAGGGATGTGCTATTGAGTCATTGGATATCCTCTTCTCTGTGCTGGTTTGTCAATAAGCAATGCTCCCCTGGTGTTTAAGGTAGTACTGCTGGAGGACCGCTTAAGTAGTTTGTCTAAATTCAGGGGTCATTGGGTCAGAGGGGTGGAAAGAAAAGATAAGGTTGCTTCTTAAACTGTGAAATCAGAGTTGTGAGAACTTGTATTTCTGTTGCTTTACAAAAGTCTAGACATCTGTTTTACACTGAGTTAACAGCTGAGCTAACTGGCTATATCCCTATTTGAATAGAAACTGGAAATTGTCACAACTGGTAGAGAGAGCAAAGCTTGTTGAGGTTTTTCTGTTAAAGGTGTCTTCACTTTGTAGACTATTCAGAAGGGTTGGATAGGATGCACAAACATTGTGAATCTCTAGACACTGAGTTCAGGCCCTTAGAAAGCCTTAGGAGGTGTGCAGTAGTTCCGGGCTTAGAGACAACAAACTTTTGTGGAGAGAAGAGCAGAACAGATTGCCTCTAGATGATTCTCCAAACAGTGTGGTATTGTTCTGTAACTCACTATTCTTTATTTCTGTGTTCATGCAACTGCTGCCCAAGCACTGTGGAAAGATAAAACTGGAAGTCTGGCTTCATCAAGTATCTTCATACATAATGTCATCAGACTTGGTTAGATTTTGAAGGAGCATGGTTAGAAGGAGCATTTCCAGAGGAAGCTAAACAAAATATGGGAAATATATGATTGGAAAAAAATAGAGTTGTTCCTCTGCTTCAGTAATTTGGCTTAATATTTGATAATATTATCATGCAGAATAATAAGATAGGCTTAATATTCTGCATACTTTTATTTTTAGGGCCTGTACTAAAATACATAGCGAAACTGGAAGGACGTTTACTATGTCTCATGTAGTGTACAGATGGCATCTCTACTCCTATCCATGCGTCTTGTCCTTTCAAGGACATTTCACATATACCTGTAGATTTGCTACCTCTGTAGGAACCAAGTTGTTTTTGGAAAGAGGTGGTCAATAAAATTTAATTTTACCAAAGTAAACTAGATCTCATGTGTATAAAATCTTTGCCAGGAACTAATTTTCTTCATTTTTCATTCAAATCATTTTTCTTCATTTTCTAGCCAGACTTGTTTGTAAAGGCGAAGAGACAATTGCTACTTGTGCATGTTATATAAAAGCTTGAAGGAGTTTGGCTATGGAATGCTTTGGCCCAAAGCTTTTAAATGATTCCAAATAGATGGACAACTATTTCCCCGCAGAAGAAAATGAGCCGCAGGGGAAGTGAGGTCTAGTTACTTAGAGCTTATTAAGATATTGAGGTTTTTGTGCATGTGTGATTTAGCAGACTAGATTTTCCTTTCTTTCTCTTCTATTATTCAGTGATGATATGGTAATAAATACTAATAGCTTGAACATCCAATATCTTAAGGCTGTCCTTAGCTCCCTTGGGATAAAACAAGGCCTTGTACATTTGACTTCTCCTCAATTAAGTGAGGAAACGTAGGATGCATTAGGAGGAACAGGCAACCTATCTAATAATAAGCATTTACTAGCTAAAGCTCTGTAACACATAGGAGAAAAGTTTTGAGCTTTATTCTGATCTGCCACTGTTCAAAGACGACAAAGAGATATTTTAAAGAGATTGAACCTTATCCATAATATTTAGTGTTCATGTCTACACCAGGTGTTAAGCCATTTTTTCTAAAAGTCCAGGAGTATCACTGAGGACTTGCTGCACTAGTTAATTTTGGAGTGTATTTTTTTTAAATGTTTTTAGGTCAGAGATAAAAAGTTGAACAAGATAATATTTACCAAGGAAGGATCAGCAGTTGGGAGACATCAGAAGAAGGATTACAAATGTCATCTTTGGATTTTTACACCTTCCAAATGCATTCACCTGCATGCTATCTTCAGGAGTTTAAAAGAAAAAAAAAAAAAAAAAAAGCTTCTCCATGCATGGTGTTTGGAAAGCTGTAAGGTCTGGATTATCCAAGCCAGCAACATAAGGCAGCAGTGCCAAATGAATATGAAGTAGGTTTTTGTTTCCTTGTTTGTTTGTTTTTTAAAGAAATTTTTGAATTTGTGGTGCAAACTCTACCAGTGTTCTATTTATTACATTTTCTTTTTCTGACAGTCTCACTGGTTAAGGAAAGAAAGTGCTGTCAAACACTTCATTAATACTGAATGCATCTATAATAATCAGAGTATTCTCAGTGAATGATTTAGTACCTACCTTCTGTTTCTGAAACAGTGTTCCCTGACTTATTTAGAGATGCAATTGATGCTGATATAGGAACAGACCCTGCACAGTGTATATTCTTTTTCCCTTGTGAATAGTTTTTGATTAATCAGAGTTTGCTAAATCAGCTTAGATTGTTATACAAATGACCATGAAAAAAATTTATCTCCTTTATACTAAAAGGAATTATAGGATCATAGGATCAGAAGAGTGAGTACTCCAACTCTATCTGGATGTTTGTGTGTAATTATAGCACTGCGAAAATATTGGAAAACTGCTTTGCTGGAGGAAGCATTTCTCCCATTTCTGCATGCTGCAGAAATGTAGATACTAAGATTAAAAAAAAACCACAAAACTCTTCACCTGAACCAAGTGAGCAGCAATAACTAATCTATTCAACTTTCTACTTTATAGAGCTATTTTACTTTCAACTCTTAAAGATGGTGAGTTAAATTTTTCAGGGACTTGTAGACTAGCAATAATCTGGTTAGGAACTTTTCAGTTGCACTAACTAATGTGTTCATTTTGGATAGCATAAATGAGAAACTTAATGTCTGCTTGGTCTCTTTCTCTTCCTAGACAAATAATAATTAATACTAAAAAAAAATTGCCCATGCCAAAAAATACAGAAAACCTAGGGATGAGCTATAGTGAAACTTTCAAGTCTCCATTTCTTTCTTTGTTTAATACTGTTCTAAACTGACCCAGAACCTTGGCATAGATGTCTGCTGTTGGTACTGTTCTTAGTTTTGCATATTAAAGTTCTATTATGATGTAGGTTGTTTATGGGTTTTGTTTGTTTGTTTTTTCTTTTAACTGTAATACTAAAGTTTAGGATATAATGGTTGGTGTTTGGGTTTTTTTTTCCACATTAAATCAGCTTAGTTAGCATCCAAAGGATTTTTGCAATATGCATTCCTATGCATTGTGTACAGTGTATCTACTGCTTGGATGGTTTTGCACTAGTTTTACTTTTAGCTTGCACTGCAAATTTGTTTTCGAGGAAGAATTGTCAAATGTTACTGGAGTGAGCACTTAATAGAAAGAGATGTCAAAACAGCTTCAGGCACCATGTCTACCATGCCTACAGAATAAGTCAGTACAAAATGCCTTTCTATGTGCGTGTTTGAGATGGGTTATTTGTACCAATGGATGCCAAAATGTTGTGATACTAGTAGCATGAAGTGGTGTGAGTTTCCTGTGTGTTGCATTAAAGGCTAATGGTGCCTTTTCTGTCTCGTTCCTCTGCAGGCAGTCTTAGTGCACAGTAGTTTTGGGATCTGTACCTGACACCCTAGTACAAAGTGGGGCTAGGACCTACTGCTATTTACTTTTACCAGTATTATTGGAGTAACAATTAATTTATCCCAACAAAAATTCCCCCCTTGAAAACCATAAACAAGAACTAATCTTTGGTGCACACTAGCTCTTTTTTGCTTAAGAGATGAAAGAACAGCACTTTTGGGAAAGAATGTGGAGAGAAATATGAAACGTGATTCATCTCCAGCTTTCCTGATTCAGCTAAAACAAAATGAAGAGTCAGTGCAGTAGAGAGAGATCTGTGTGCATTTCTAAGTAGGGTTCTACTGATCTAAAGAATTCATTAGAAACATGGCCTGTTTCAGTTTAGCAGGGACATCTGGAATTCATCTGGACACCTTCAGCAATGGGGCATCCACAACCTCTCTGGGCAGCCTGTTCCAGCACCTCACAACTCTTTCTGTGAAGAACTTTCCCCTGACATCCAACCTAAATCTTCGCTCCCTTAACTTGAAACCATTTCCCCTTGTCCTGCTGTTATCTACTCTTTCAAGGAGTTGACTCCCTTCCTGTTTGTAGGCTCCCTTTAGGTACTGGAAAGCTGTAATGAGATCACCCTGCAGCCTTCTTTTCTCCAGATTGATAGAGCCCAGCTCCCTCAGCCTGTCTTCATAGTGGAGGTGCTCTTTGAAAATCTTTGTGACCCTCCTCTGGACTCTCTCCAACAGCTCTCTGTTGGAGACAGACAGTGAGCACACTGCTGACTTGTGTTCAGCCAAGCATCAACCAACACCCCCAGGTCCCTTTCCTCTTCACAGTCATCCAGCCACTCAGCCCCAAGCCTATAGCGCTGCATGGGATTATTGTGGTCAAAGCACAGGACCTGGCCCTTGGCCTTGTTGAATGTCCTCATAGCCCTTCTTGTAGATGGGAGTCACATCAGCAAGCCTCCAATCCTCTGGGACCTCTTCAGATAACCAGGAGTGCTGGTAGATGGTGGAGAGTGGCTCAGCAATCATCCCTACCAGCTACCTCAGCACCCTAGAGTGGAGCCCATCCAGTCCCATGGACTTGTGATAGTCCAGTTGGAAGAGGAGCACTCTAATTATTTCCACCTGGATCACCAGGTATATTCTGTGTAGCATCGCAGCCTTCTAGATCAGAGTGTAAAGTGCCCTGAGAATAATTGATCTGCCTATTAAAGACAGATGTAAAGACGGCATTGAGGACTCAGCCTTCTCCTTATCCTCAATGGTCACGTTCTTCACTGCATCAGATAAAGCATGGAAGCTCTCCTTGGTTCTTCTCTTGCTGTTGATATATTTGTAAAAAGATTTCTTGTTCTTTTTTTACTGCAGTGGCCAATCTGAGTTCAAGTTAGACTTTTGCCTTCCTGACTTTCTCCCTCAATACTTCAGCAATTTCCTTGTAGTCTACCCAAGTAAACTGTCCCTTTTTCTAGAGGACATAGATTCTCAAAGTATGTGTACACCTGGGGGCAGTCTGAGGTAAATAACACAATTGTACAGGTACCTGCAGCTGTTCATCTATCATGATGTTCAGCTCTCCAGTGGAGATATGAAATACGAAGAAAAACAAAAAATGCATAGTAATATGGCCTTTACTGCTGACTGTAAACAAATTATAAGTTGTCATCTCATGGAGTTGTTTCTCTGTTGATTAATGACATTGTGTAGCTTAGGCTGTTCAGAAGCCGTGATGGAATTGGAACTTATCTAGAGATTTTTCTGCTCAATCAGATCGGACAACATGGATGGAGAGCCATTTCTTCTTTCAGGCAATTGGAAATTAATAAGAATTAGTGGGTATATAATCTTTTTCCTTACAGGACTTATATATGGTATTGCTGCTAGAAACTTCTGTGAATTTTTTCAGATGTTTGCCTTCATTATTCTCAAACGCAATGGCCAAATGATGTATGTACCTATTCACCTGACGGTTACCATCTTGCTGCACACTTCTGGGCTGTTGGTGTTACAGATGTTCTGAAGGCCAGTTTGTAAACTGAAGCAGGTAGTGGAGGATGTTTCTATGGGTGAAGAATTAGATGTTGATAAAAGGAAAGAAAATCTAAGAGACGTGAAGTAGAATGGTGTGGTGATGTGATTATGACCTAGCTAAGGTGGTGCTGAACAAGCGTGGACATGACTACTGTGACTTTCTTATTATTTTTTTGCATATGAAAGAGTCTTTGAAAGAATGATCTAAGCCTGCTCAGCATCTCTTTGTCTTTCTGTGGTAAATATGAGAAGACAGAAAACGACTGTTTCTTTACTTAGAAGCGCTTTCGAAAGACATTAGATGAGCTTCATGACTGAAAGGCAGTGCTTGTAATTTCTGGCTGATTTCAAGGTATTGCCTGATACCTGTGAAACTTGTGATGTTTTGTTGCTGTCTGAGGTGGTTTATTTCTTTGCCTGATACCATAGTAACAAAGTTCAGACGAGCTGGAAATAACTGTCTCTTCATGTTGAGTATGAAAAAACAAAATGTGATTATGTTTTTAATGAAGGCGTGATGTCAGCTCTGCCACATCTCTTTTGTATTTGCTGTTGTAATTGCAAATTTGTTTTGACTTCAGACTGCTATAAAATGCACCTTTTAATCTGAGGTTTATGCTGGGCTAGATAGGAGATAAGGTTACGATAGTGACTCTCTGTTGAACTTTCTTTCTAGAGCTTTCTTAGAATGTTTTATTTCACTCCTGGTGTATCCTCAAATATTGAGAATAAATTATGAAATAATGCCAAAGGGATATTTTTTTAAAATGATGCAAGTGAAAGTATCAGAAATCTTTAATGTAAAAGCTAGCTTTTCTGAAGAAAATACACATGGAAATGTAACAGTGACAGGATGGAAAGCATGAAGAAAAGAGATTCATCTTCGTCATACTCATAAGCAACAATCAATAATGTAACTTTTTTGTCATGTTTTCTGCCTTGAACAATTATTCACTCTCTTTCTTTTATTAGCTTTAAAAAATTCTGTGAGCATTTATGCTGCTGCACAGGTCAAGTAGGTTGACCTGTGTTAACTTATTGACTATTGTGTTAACTTACTAATTATGTGTTGAATGTGTATCTGGTTCAGAAAGTTCTTAATTTTGGCATAAAGGTTTTAGCATTGCGATGTGCATGATTTGGCTCATGCCTTTCTGAAGTACAGAAAATCTGTTGTGGAGACCAAACAGTAAAAGCTGGAACGTATCTTTTTTTCCTGTATTAATTAGCTCAGGAGATGGAAGAACTGCTGACACCCAGCAGCAGTTGTTTGTAATACATCTTGGAGAAAAGGAAATTTTTCTTAGGCTTTAGCTGAGCTGCTGGTACTACTGAGTCTTACTATAATCTTTATTTAACAAACAAAAAAAAAGCACATTAAAACAAGAAAAAAGTGCCTAATCTTCTGATAAATCAAAATGAATTTGTTCATTGTTTGGAATTCAGTCTAAACATTTTTAACAGATTTTATTTGTCTGAAAATTTGGAACCTTTTTTCTGGATTGACCTATAGCCTTTCTTTCAATAGAGAAAAAAGCACCATGTTGCCTCTGAAAACACTCTGAATAATGGCTATTTATTTGTTGAATTAGTTTAAATAATTTAAATAACTGCCTGTTTTCCCTCTTTCAGTTGTTCTAAATCATCTGATTTATTTTTTTTTTTTTAAGTTTACTGATGTTTTATTCTGATCAGTGTTTTGTTAATACAATAAGCGTAGCACAATTTTCTTCTGTTACAAGCAACTCAATGTCCTCACCATTCCGACTCATCTGAGAGAAAGAGGTATGTTGCTGTAAGGTCTTTCTTGATGCTACCAAATCTATGGGAAATGGCAACTTGCTATGTTATAATCAGGTACACACATGCAATTGTTTTTGCTTTAAATGCATAACAGACATTTGTTTGTCCATAAATAGTTAAAAACAGTCAGATGAAATTGGATGTGCTGCCAGAGTATTCCTAAAACATCATCCCAGGGAGATTTAAATAATTTGTTTTGTGTTTGTATGTTCTGATGCAATTTAGTTGTATAGCCTTCTCACAGCTTTTCCTTTGTCCTAGATAGCAATTAGGCTGAGTTGAAGACAGAAACTTACTGGCTGGGATATTTCTCAGCTGATCTAGGTAAATGTACCTCTTCTCTCAGAATTACACTCTCACTCTTTGGTGCTTTTAGTGAGCAGTTAGTTGAGAATGCTCAAAGAAAGTTGTAAGCCTGGCTTAGCCCAAGTCAGCTTTGAACTCTTGTTGACTTGAGAGACTCATTCTGAATTTTGAAAGAAGTTGCCCTTTTCCCATCTGCTGCTGACTGAACTGCCAGAAAACAGTCTTGCTCTTTGGTTGGTCTTATTTGAGAAGTTCTGAGAGCTTTATGTTTGCAGCCCTGATGGAATTAAAGAAACATTCCTCCTGTCAGGTAAGAGCTAAGATTTATTCTTCTTGCATTTCTTAGCTTTTAATATAACAATGTAATGCATTCACTTTTTCCTACCATTTTTTGTTTTCAGTTCTGGCTATCCCTTTCCCCACTCTTTCCGCTTCCTCTTAACTTAATCAACATTCTAATGTTTTTGCTGTGTGAGGACTGTGCCTTTTTGTTTCCTTTTACAGTATAAGTAACAAGTCTCGAAGCTTGGGTAGCTGAATAAAGACAATGCAGTTTCTCTGCATTCTTTGCTGGGTTCCATACTGCATATAGAGGAATAGAGGTTGAAAAAGAGTGGCTTTGGGCTGTTTTGCTGCTTAGAAGTAGAGAATGTCTACTAAATGTCTCTAAATGAGAATGTCTCTAAATGTCT
This sequence comes from Lagopus leucura, assembly GCF_019238085.1. Taxonomy (NCBI): domain Eukaryota; kingdom Metazoa; phylum Chordata; class Aves; order Galliformes; family Phasianidae; genus Lagopus; species Lagopus leucura. The sequence goes on from NW_024962262.1 coordinate 85,477,658, forward strand.
TCTCACTCATTGATGTCTTTCACTCTGTGTGTCTTCATGAACATCTCTGATTGCCTGTCCCATTCTTCTCCTCAAGAACATCTTCCAAATGCAACCCCAAAAATCCAGTTTGGGACACTGTTCATTTAACATTCGCTTCATGTGCTAAACATATCTTTAAAAATAGTTAATAAAAGTTAGAAAAATCAGCAAACAGAAACTGAAATATGGGTAGTAGTTGGTCCTGCCTTTTTGCTTGATACTGATGCCTTTTAGTTAGCCAGTGAAAAGTATGACTGAAGCAAACTGAAGTGCTACAAGTATTCTCAATTACAGTGGTGGGGTGTAGAGGAAACTAATGGCATACATCTGTTTCTTTATTCAGTTATTTGGTTAGAAGGTAAGTATACCGTATCTATAAATCTGTCTTGAACAGTAGTTCTCAGTAAAGCTTTAAAAACTTTAAAATCATTGGAAAAGGAGTACTTTGAATTTATAGGAATGTGTTGTTTTCTGTTATGACTGTTAGAGTGCTTTTCACTGTCCATAATAGAACTTGAAAACACCTGTGTAGTAAAATTTCTTTTAGAATAGCCTATTCTAAAAAATTGTTTTCTCGTATTCAGTTTAAAACAAAGCTTAATTATGCATAACATTGCAATTAAATAATGAGAGAATGAATGAAGGCAAAATGAGGTAATGTATAAAAGTTGCTAATAGTCCAGCAAGTGTCTTACTACAAACCAGTATGGAGGATTCCCTGTTTTGATGGCCCTGGCTTGGGAAGGAGATTTTCAGATGAAACAGCTCAAAACTTGGGAGTGTTGTATTAAGATGATTTTCTCCTATAGCTTGCTGTACCTAGCTGCTGCTATGCCTGGACACAGCTGTAACAGAAATTCAAGAAAAATATGTAGTTCCATGAGAGTAAAATGAAAATAAATTCTTGGTATTTGTGAAGTCCTTAAATACATCAGTAGGAATACATGAGAAATGGTCACAAAGAAAATAATTATTTTCTATGCAAGGTAGCTGTTTGTGTTGTAATGTATGGGGATATGTATAAGGACAAAAATAAATTTACAGTGATCTCTGCATTCATTACAATAGTCAAGAGTCCTGATTAGGAATAATAGTATTTTACTGTTTAATTATAAATATTATTGTGATATACAAGAATTGGATTTAACAGGCTTCCTTAATTCTGCCATCTCTATGCTTACCAACTGTACCCATCTCTTTATATGATTTTTCCTAATGCACTTCAGTATTTGTGTGCTATATTTCCAACCCCATAGTCATGATCACAGTCAATATCCTGTTGTGTCCATATGCAAATAAACACAGTCGCTTTGCTGTTAACTGTTTAATAACTGCAACTTCTGGTACAGTATCATCAAATTACAGCTACAAAGGAAATCTGCAAACTTTTAGCTGCTTCTAGAATAACAAAGCCACATTATGACTTTAGATAGTGATCTTTGCATTCTTTTAAAGGGATTTGAATGGCAGAGACTTCCTTGAAGATAAAGCTCTAGAGAGTGTTAAAAATAAAGTTCCCTATATGAATGAAATTAATTTTTTGGCAGGGTATTGTGGGAAGAAATATGCAGAATGTCTTGTTTTAAAATGTATTTTTTCTAGGAGATAGTTTCTGATAAAAAGCTGCAGCAGTTATGAAGGAAATAGTGGTGTTTTTTTCTGATTCATGTTTTTTTTTTTTTTTCCTCCTTTGCCTGGTAAAATGCAAAATCAATATAAAGATATAAAAAACCATTGCACTCTGGTGACTAGGAAAAAAAAGAAACCTGTTGAGTGTTAACCATATTCAGAAGAATAATTAATGTATTGAAAGCATTGTTTAGACCAAACGCCAGGATAGTTTTCCGTACTGATTTTCAGATAATCTATCTTCTGTAGTCAAAGAAAAGAAACAAAAATAATACAATAGGCTTTGAACACTTAACTTATGAAGAAAGATTAACAGATGTATTTTGATTGAAAAACAGAATATATTTCATGGTGATTTTCAGCAAAACTTCTGTATTTAGGGAGATGACGGCTTACGCTCAATGAACTCTTTATTCTTGCAGGGAGAAAGAGGGAGAAAATGAAAAGGGATTAAGGAAGGCTGAAAAAAATATCTCAAGTGAAGCATTTTCACATGTAGAGTAATAAATATATAGAAAAATTAGTGGAAAGCTTATTGAAGTTTGATGCATTGATGGATTCTAAAGGAATCTGTGGATAAAAGCATCTGTTTCTGTGGGTAGGAAGTTATGGAAGTAAATAATCAAATGGAGGTAAGGAAGGCATAGATAAAGTGCTAAGCTTTTTCCTTTTCTGGAAGTCTAAGTTCTTAATAAATGTATGGGAAATGCATTTTGAGGGGGGGAGGGGAGGGAAGAAAAAAAAGAAAGGAAGAAAGAAAGCCCTTCCATTTTTCTTTCTGAAAAACAGCCTTAAGTGATGAAAGCAAGTTTTGTACCTTGTGCATCATGTGCCTACTCAGGCATAGTCCAAGCTTACACATGCACTATGCTTCAATGACTGTAGCTTTTGCTGGCTGTGCATGTAGAAAAATCATATTGTAGTGCTTAATACTTGTAGCTTGCAGATGACAAAAGGGGGAGCTTTTGTCATCTTTTGCATTGTTATAATTACCTGTGATGTGAATGTAAGCACAATATACTTAAATGTATTGTCACTGGGTAAAACGTGTGTTGCCTCATGAAGCATGACCTCTTGATTTCAGCAGTAAATAAACAACCAGTGTTGTCAGTAATTTTCACATATAAAACGTCACTGGAAGATGAATCCTTCCAATTCTGAATTTTCTCTAGAAAAAATATCTTACATATTTTAATAATTATCTTTGCTGTTGGTGACAGGAAATATGTGTGCATGTTTATCGGGGTCGCTTTCTTGCCTCATGCAAGAATCATAACTAAGGAAACACTGAAATAAAAGTTATGGTATATTAGATGCTTGATAGTATTTTCACAGTCGTATGCTCTTTATTCCCCTCATGTCCACTGTAACTTAAAACAGCTTGTCCCGGATTGTGGAGGGGCAAAGGGAAATAAGCTACCTTATTTTCTCCCATAGATAGCTCTTTGCTGCCTGGCAGATCTGGTGTCTCTTGCTCAGCGGCAGATCAAGTAAGGGCAATGAGATGGGAAGGATACAAAGAGCAGCCTGCCGAGTCAGCTTTGTTTGGTCCTTGCTGCTGTCCCTGATCTGTTGTTCTTTTCTCTTTCCACCAAACTGCTGTGGTCAGCAGACCTCAAATATAGTCCTGGAAACTCTGTGTAGTGATGGCTGGCCTGCTGGAGATGGGCCTGGTACTCAGTGTTGGTGTTCACAGAATATTTTTGACACTTCAGTGAAAGAGATGGGAGAAAGTTATTCTGCCCTTTCACTCTAACTTTGTGAAATTTGCTTTTCTATTGTTTGTCAAGGTGTTATTTCTGGCATTATAGAAGAAAATGAGCAGTAGAAATTGTCTGACCTGAGATGAAATAAAAACATTGACTACCTGGTAATTGGGAGTGATAGAGCATAATACATAGAAAAGTGGGCTTCATTAGTTTTGCTATTTACAAAACTATTTGTTATGGATACTGAATCTGTGTGTTTTAAAATCCTGATGGATGAGAAAGCACCATCTTAGCCTCAAATATGTCATTTTCCAGTAGTACTCTCCTCCTTACCTTTTTCTTTCTGTATCAGAAAGATGTATTCAGAGTATTAAAAAGAGTGGTTCAAATAACCATTAGTTTTGGACTTACTGTGTTCCTGCCTCCTCAGTAGAACGTAGTTTGTCTAATGGACTTTCATTGTCTAAACAGGGGCTGTAAGAAAGAAGGGAACAGATTCTTATTGGAATCTGTTGTGATAAGACAAGAGGAAATGGTTTCAAAGTGAAAAAGGGGAAATTTAGTTTGGATTTAAGGAAGAAGCTTTTTACAGTAAGTATAGTGAAGCACTGGAACAGGTTGTCCAGAGAGCTGATGGATGCCCCATCCCTGGAAACACCCAAGGTCAGGCTGAATGGGACTCTGAGCACCTGATGGAGCTGTGGGTATCCCTCTTCACTGTGGGGGAGTTGGGCTGGATGGCCTTTAAGGGTCTCTTCTAAATCAAAAGATTCTATAGTGAGTCCATGATTCAACTTCATAAAGATTTTCAAGAACAGGTTTCCATACCTGTGTCCATTTCATGAGGCTTAAATAGCTCAGGACTATCATGACCCATTTAGGAGTAAGCAAAATAGTAATAATTTGTAAGCACTAACTCTCTCATTCAGACTCATTCTGTAAAATGCTGAACTGCATACTGGTTATGACTGTCTGCCACTTTTACTTGGTACTTCTTATGAATTTGAGATGAAATAAAAAAGAAGTTGATGTAAATAACTGTCAGTTAATAAATGAATTTTTACCCCCACCAGAATTGAGGGGAGGTGGTAGCATTCATTCTTTTGTAGATCCATCTGGATCAGAATAGATTTTATCATGTATTTAAGTCATTATTTCTCTGTTCTAGCTGCTAAACAATTTGTTTTTTGCAGTGACAAAAAGGACAGCAGCAGTTTGCAGCCTAAGTGATAAGACTGAGTGATGCTGCAGAAGATACAGTCAATGTTTGTTTCATACGCCTTTTTATAAACCTCTGGTGAAACTTCTGTAATCTTTTTGTTTGTTTGTTTTCCAAAGAAATATGCCCATCTTATTTGTGCTTTGTCCTTCAAAATAAATTTGGTGTTGAACCAAAAAAAATTGCAAAGTTCCTCAAGCACTACCTATTTAGTTACTGTCATCAGTAAGCTTTCAAAACAGCAAAGCACTTTTTAGTACTGTTCCTCTTTTTTTTTCTCCTATAGGCCATACATGTGCCATCCAATACTGTTGGGTAGGCTCTCTGTCTTTTAATATTTAATGAACACTACAAGTTCCTGTTTCTTTACAAGTCATCTCAGTAGTGAATAGGCGCCTGAAGTAACTTGGCTGTATGAAGCCAAAATGCAGTGGGTATACTTAATTTTTCTTGGACTTTAAATGAAGTCCTTAAATGGTTTATGAAGACATCTAGGTGTAAATGATTGTTTTCTCTTTCTTTTGCTGTACAATTATGTAGAGGGAGGACTATGATGCTTTTTAAAATTTATTTATTTTTGAGTTTCTGTTTTGTAGAATAGAGTGGCCCAGCCAGTAGTTAATCAGCAATGTGTTGTCTTTAAGACATGGAGCAGTCTCCTGGCTGCAGGTGCAACTGCTGGTAGGACCTAATTTCTACCTTTAACTTTTCAGCTGCTGTGTATAAACTCAAAATTAAAAATTGAAAGCAATTACAATTAAAACATTTTTCTCCTTGCATTAGAATATAGACTAATATTTCTACTGTAGATTGAAAAATAAATTTGCTTAACTAAATGCAGGTGGAGATTTAAATAAAATCTGGATATTTCAAACTCATTTAGTTTAGGTTGCTGTGTTCTTAGATCTTTGAACCTTACCTCAAAATGTAATTAACTTGATAACTGCTATAAAAAGTAGTACAAAATACGTTGCAGTACAATTCAGAGGTTTTAAATTAACTAGTTGTACTGAATGATGCACAAGTGCTGTGTGAAAAATAGAGTGCAGTCTAACTTCTATGGATTGCAACAAGATATGTAGATACAATTCACAAAGAATTTCAAAATTACATGGTTTAAACAGGCTGGTATGTTTCAGGAATTGAGGTCATGGTTGAATTCAATTCTCCTGAAGAAAATCATTGAATTTGTGAACCTCCTGCCTTATTTGTTTCTTCCTAGTGGTTATGTAGTAAGGGTCTAGATATCTGTGAGGATTTCCCAGATTATAGTCACATAATTTAGACTTAGGAAAGGTCTTCAAAATATTTTGCTAGCTGTTCATATCTGCTGGAAGTCACTACTTAGTCCAGCATCACGCTAATTAATTTTACACCACACTTTACCGTTCTTACTCATACTGTGGAGGAGATCTATCATCATGCTAAAGTAAGGGAAATTCAATCCATCAATGCTGGATTCTGATGCAGGGCTGCAAGGGGGGTGCAAGTTATCTTCCTGGTAGTAATCAAACAGCTGTGATACATGCCACTTAAAGCTTGTATCATCCTGTAATAAATAGTTTTCTTCTACGTGGAGTCTGCTACAAAATTTTCTGACAGATGGACTGTTTTTCAGAGATTTCATTTTGTGGATTTTAAAGCTGTGAACTGGTTATAGACAAATACTACATCATCAGTTCCAGTTGAAGACACAGACTAATAAGTGGAACATTGGCACTAATCCTTATTTAATCAGCCTTAAAATGGTAATTTCAAATTGATGAGGGCATAGGGAATAGATTTTATACATCTAAAGTGCTACTAAAAATACCAGGGATATGCATATACAACCCAAGGATGAAATTGAAGTGCATTCCACATGTATGGTGAGTGAGGCATGCTATAGAAAGCTATGGTTGGAGCCATGATGGGACCAAAGAATTCCTTGCTTTAAAAATAATGTACTCCCACTCTGAGTTTCAGTACTGGGTGGTTGTGGGAGTGTTGTTGCTTTATTTCTTTCTTTGGCTTTCAGCTATGCTAACTGATTCACTTCAAAAAGCTGTTGATGCGTTCTAAAGCATTAAGAAGCTTTAATAAAAATAAAACAACAACACAAAACTGTGTCTGGCTAAAGCTTCAGAACTCGAGAAACTGAATTCAATTAGCCATTTACTCTAGATTCAGTATTGACTGTAATGTGTCAGTCTACATTATGGTATATTTGGAGATGCTGAAGCCGACAGTTAACTCTTAGGTTGTATGATATAAGTAGCTGATTTCTGTAGTACATTTGTCTTTCAAACTATTGGAAAACTTCACAGATTCTTAAACATGACTAAGTAGCTGTTCATATGAAAGTGGAAATGCTTTCTAACTACTTGCAAACTTTCAACAGAAAGAAAAATTGTAGCAGTGGAAGGTTGGTTGTCCGTTCAGATAGAGTACTCAAAATATTTTGTAAGCCTTACTGGTTACATTTGCAAACATCAGTTTCAGTATGTATTAAGGTTTAGTTAGCTGAGCCATGTAACAAGTGTAGAAATACTTCATGTTTTGTGAGTTTTTTTGTTTTGTTTTGTTTTTGCTGTTGAAAACTTAAACTAAAATCAACTTCAGTCTTATGCTGGAAATTCCATTCATTGAAAGCTGAACTTTCACCAAGAAGGCCGATGGCATCCTGGCTTGCATCAGAAACAGCATTGCCAGCAGGATCGGGGAAGTAATTGTCCCCCTGTACAGTGCTCTGGTGAGGCCACACCTCAAGTACTGTGTCCAGTTTTGGACCCCTCACTGCAAGAAAGACATTGACGCCCTGGAGCGGGTTCAAAGAAGGGCAACAAAGCTGGTGAGGGATCTGGAGCACAGGGCTTATGAGGAGCGGCTGAAGGAGCTGGGATTGTTCAGTCTGAAAAAGGAGGCTCAAGGGAGACCGTATTGCTCTCTACCTGAAGGGCGGTTGTGGTGAGCTGGGGATCAGCCTCTTCTCTAGCCAAGTGATTGGACTAGAGGGAATGTCTTCAAGCTGCACCAGGGGAGATTCAGGCTGCACATCAGGAAATACTACTTTTCTGAAAGAGTGGTCAGGCAGTGGAATGGGCTGCCTGGAGAGGTGGTGGAGTCACTGACACTGGAGGTGTTCAAGGAGCGTTTGTATGTTGTGTTGAGGGATATGGTTTAGTGAGAGGTATTGGTGATAATTGGATGGTTGGACTGGGTGATCCTGTGGGTCTTTTCCACATTAGGGTAAATTAGGGTAAGTTAGGGTAAATTAATTCAATGCTAAATTCTGTGTTGCTTAGGGGAGACTGCTTTGAGCATTTGAGTTACAGCAGTCTAGGATAGAGTAACTTGTTATTTAGCATAGACTCACTCTGAGACAAGAACGAAGAATAATTTCTAGATATTTCATTTCAGGAACTTTATGTGGAAGTAGTTATATTGATATGTTGAGTATGCAGCTATTGCCAGTATTTTGTGTGATCTGCAACTAAAGAATCTTCACCATCATACCTTAAAGGTATTAAGATGATCAATTATTTATCCATGCCAGTCTACAGTTCCGGGTACTTGTTCTATAATACGGTTGATTCAAACTTAGGAAAGGGTGGCTTAGCTTTTTATCAAAGAGCTCATGCCAGTACCCTGTGATAACTTGCTCAAGAAGTTGCAGGCTTGGCCCTACCCCCACGTTACTATTTTTGTTGTAGACAGTATGCTAGTACAAACCATTTTTTCCAAGTTAGATGACCAAAGGTGGTCTTCAGAGTGTGCTTTTGAATGCAAGTTTTAGGATGAACTTCTGTTTTTCTACTTCTTCAGAGTGTGTAATTGAGGTAGTAATTCTTCTATAGTGACAATAAATATTTGGGGTTTATGTAGCTGTATATGTTTGAGGCTTTTGTCATTTACCCCAAATCATTTTCATAACAATTTCAGACTTCCAGACTATGAAATCAATTGATGACTTTTTTGCAGCCTGTCACCTAAAAGCCACTGTCTCTCTCAGACAAAAGACAGGAAAGCTTCTTCCGAAGGCTTTGAGTTGCTCAGAGATGTCTTTTATAAAACATTAAGTCATATTTAGTGGGTTCAAGCTTTTGAGAAAGCTTCCAAATTGCTACATGAAAAGGCTTCTCATAATCTGAAATAGATAAAGCAGCTGCTAGAAGCATAGCACAGTGCCTACTGGCAAGGAAGAGTCTTTTATTCTAGATAATGTACTATATGGAATCTGCCAAAGAGATCTGGCTTACCCTCAGTCAGGAAGTATCTATATCAAGATAAGATGATCTCAGGTGTTCTCACGGTTTCTCTTGTAGTCTTAGAGGGTAGTCTGCCACCTGACTGATATTGTTGCATGAGTAACTTTCAAGAGCTGCAGATGTTCCTGATTAGTTATCTGGGAGCAATACTATGAATATTATTTGCTGTTTTTTCCTTTTATCGCTGTGTAAGTGTACATCTCTGTGTTAAGAGAAAGAACAGGTTTTTGTTGGTGTTTATACCTTTCAGTGTAGATTCAGTGAAGTCAGGGTTTTTTTTTTTGTTTTGTTCCCCCCCAATTGGGAAACCTGTAATTTTGTTCTCGCGTTGTTAATCTGTAACTGCTTGGCTTAACTGTTTTACTGTTTTGTTTTTGCTATTGTTTTTCTTTTCTTTTCTTTTCTTTTTGAGAGATCTCCTACAATAAAGCTAGACAGAGTAGTTTTAGAAAAATGTATGAATAATTTTTAGTCATGCTGAAGGTAGTTTAAATTTAGATGAAAATATCAGTGAAAAGCTTGAGTGCTAAATAAATTCACATCTCTTAAGTACACACACTTTTAGCTTGTCTGAAGTAAAGTTGGAATAACAGATGAAATATAAGAGAAGGGATGACTTGTTAGAATGAGCATTCAATTATGTGTCATTGTAACTAATATTCTGAAGAGATCACTTATCAGCCAAAGACATCTGTGCCTTTCATGTGTGTTAGTTCTAAAGGCATAAGTAGAAGCCTCAGTAATTAAAGGAGGTGAAATTTGTGAGTCCTGGAAAATGGATTGTGTATATATAAATTTTGTCTCATTGAAAGTGTTTTGTTGTTGTTGTTGTGTTGGTTTGTTTCTTTTTTTCTTTTTTTTTAATAGTGTTTCATATAATTCTTGTGTTAAAAGCTAAAAATAGTAAGTTGTTTCTGAGAAAACAAGAGGCTAATTTATTTTGCTGGTGCTTAAAAATATATAATCTCTTTCAGCAGCACTACTGTATTATTAGTTTAATTAGTGGAGTCACTAAGTGACTGTCATAAGCCTGACTGTCAGTGTTGTATAATTAAAAAGATATCGTCAATATTAGCACCAGATTTTTAAACTAAGTTTCTAAAAGTATATTGGAAACTACCTAGGCATGATATCAAATAAGCAGTATTGTTTCTGCAGATTTTCCACTGTTTCTGATGAACTTTGACAGGTCTTGACCTTCATTTCAAGCCCTCTGACATTTGGATGTTTATTGCCACTGCAACAGTATGATTATGGAGGAAGTGCCAATGGTCACAGTGTAACTAGAGCTGTCTGTTACAAAATGTAACAGAAGACTTCAGGGATGAGGAGAAAAATTTTAGGTGAGAATTGAAATGGCAGAAGTTATATTTAGTATTTTTGCTTCACTCAACTGAGTGTGAAACATTCTGTGAAATGAAGGAGGAAGTAAAAACCAATTTACAGGATACATTACTCGATGAGCTGGTATTTAATTGTTGGATTACCCTTCTTTCTTTTTCTATTGGTTACACAGGAAACCTGTAAACACCAAATGTTATTTTGGTTATGTATCATTGGTGAGATTTTCTTTTTCAAATGATTGAAGTTATGAGGAAAATGTCATGTAAAACATGATTTTGTGTGACACACAGCCCTTCATATATATTTTTAAATTATTATTATTATTATTTTGGTCCAAAAGCACTGTGTAGAGTTCTCCTGGCACCTCTGAATTAGAGAACTTTTCTGAGCTGCAAGGACAAGAGGATGAAATGGGCTGCTAGGTGTTGGACAGTTCATGAGGGAGAAAATAGGAGCTGAAACAGAAGGGATACAGTTTTTGTGTGATCTTCACTGTATCTGGAGGAATAAGTTGTATTTTTACTCCACACTTCAAATTTCAGTAAGTGAGAATCCATACCGTAAGATAATTCAGCAATGTATGGGAGAAATGTCATACATCAGGCATCTTCTTAGCAGCAACTTATCAGTAGCTTGATGCTCAATTGTTTCTTACTGGTTTGTCCTGTTGGTAGTAGTGAATGTGGAAAATTCTTGATGAATATTTGTATTTAAAAGAATAACTACTCATAAAATGTTCATGTCATTTGACTTTATTCCCACTCCATCCTTTGAGTACTTGTAAAAATGCACTGTCATGCTACTGCTCAGCATCCATACTGAGCACTTTAATTCTTCAAAGATCAGAGGAGACGTAACTTCCATTTTCTTCAGTAGTAATTTTTGCTCTTTAGATATATGAGCAATGTATACATGTTTTGCATCTATGTGCAACTCTACACGAATATACTTTAGAAATTTCAAATTATAATCTATTTGGAAGGGGAAAAAACAATAATAATATAGAAAGCAATCAACCAAATAAACAGAATCCACAAGTTCTTCCCTGTATTATCTCTATGGAGAGATTAATCTTACTGTATTAATCTATGAGGGCCAGCAGATTCTTTTGTCTTCTCTTAAGAGTCAACTGCTAGGGGGTATGAGGGACAGTGCTTATGTATGTGAGAATAAGTAAAAGACTTGTTCTAAATTCCACAGCTCAATGAGATTCCCTTTCTATCTCAGCTTTGCCTCTTACCTGTACTCCTTCACCTTCTACATGAAAACTGTAACAAGGTAGTAAGCTGCAGTCATGGAAACCTGAAAGATTTACAGGAGAATGAAACTCATTTAGTCATAATGACAGAAAAAAAATAATGTCTTGGGGGGTTGAGGTTTGCAGATGATGCAGTGCCTTACTGATGAATCTGATAAGTTTTATTAAAGTGTTATTATTAAACCATAAAACTCTGGCTATTTCTTGTTTTCAATAATGTCATATTAGAGCTTTTCTTTGTTTGAAGGAAGCATTAATTTCCTCCTACTCCACTTTTTTTTTTTTTTTTTTTTTTTTTTTGTATTAAATCAGGATTTTGTTCAGAACAACAGGATATATATAAAACAAAAAATTCTCAGTTCAGATTTTCTTTGATTCTTAACCTTCGTCAACTTTTTAAGTTTGGTTTCAGAAATCTGCAAGTGGATTCCATAATATGTAATGCACTAAGGTAAAGGTAAGTGTAGGTATTAACGTGTCATACATGCAGATTATCACTTATAGACTGATCACAGCCTAGAAATCCTCCAACTGTACAGAAGAAGCAAATGAGATGTCGTGCGCTGTTTTCAAATGGTGTAAATCTGTGCTTTAATGTCTTGGTTCTAGATCTGAAAGAAATACTTGGTCAAAGTTGAAAGTGAGAAATTTCAGTTTTTAATTTCAAAATCTTCAATTTTAGATTAAAGTTGCACTTGATGCTGTTTTAATTTATGTTCTGATGTGACCACTGCTTTTATAGAAACCATATTCTATATGGTTTGTTTCTATATAGTAGAAATGTAATAACTAGAAAAAGAGAGAACTCATATGAATAGATAATTACTGCTCTATGTATTTCATAAGTAATTGTTAAACAAAAATAACCTGATTTTTTTTTCCTAAGCGCTATTTAAGGTAATTTTTTGAAATATGACCTGGCTCCCATATAAAGGTCTTAGTTAATTAGGAAAAAAAAAAAAAAAACAAAAAAAAACTTAAGATTTTTCCTAACTTACAGGACTTACAGGTAGGAATAGGAAAGACTGGCTAGAATGTGCTGAATAGAAAGCTGTAGTCTTGAATAGAAAAGTGTATTTTTATGTATGTTACATGCATTTATGCATTATTTTATAATAATATATAATATAGAGAGTTCTGCATACAAATATAATGACAATAAAAGGGAACACGTAAAGAGCGCTTCAGATGGTTAAAAAAAAAAAATCAACAGAAATTGCTAGCAATTAGAACCAAAAACAAACATTTAGTCAAGTCTCACTGCATTTGAAAGTGCTTAATACTGAATGGTGGATTTTAACATTCCATTAACTACAAAATAACAATAATTTAGGCAATTGTGCCAGTAGATGGATTTGTACTTTGTGATGCATGATGTAGGCACTCAAGAGAATCGTTTCACTTTAACTCATCTCTGAATCTACCTTGAATCGCCTTCCCAAGGCAGCTCCACTTTTATTATTCAGTTATTTATTCAGTTAGCTAACAGTGTCTGAGAGGGCAATGAAATGAAAGGGTACAAATGGGCTGATATCTACATAGGATTGGAGTTAAATGTTCTATGCAATCTGTGATTTTTTTTTTTTTTTTCATTGTGAGATCTCTATTAATGGAGGGATATTTGTCTGTGGAATTATTTTGCTGTTGAAACAAACAAACAAAAAATTTAGTTAGGACATGTTACAAGATACTGGCAAGTGCTCAGGCTTTTGGGAAGTTTGAGAAGCATAAAACCAGCATTAAAAGGACACTTGATCCTGATAAACAATATGGATGTTTATAATAACAATAAACAATAACAATAATGGATGAAATAAAATGGTTTATACAAATTCTTTCTCTGGAAGTACTCTTGCTGCAAATATATATATGGTCCGCATGTGGTCCATATATATGTACCACAGCCCATGATATAGTTGCTTTTCAACAAGTTCAGTGAAGTTATCTTGTCAAGTTATTAGAATAGCACCTACTAAGGGTATAATTAAGGTAAAATAATATTAGTATGATAGTTTATATCAAAGATCAAGTATAGCAAATTTAAGAGCTTTTAATTTAGACACATCAAAGTCTTTCCATTCTCTAGTAAGTATTGTTTACTTTCTTTCCGCAATTACTTTGCTTTTACAGAATTTAAGAATTTCTTTTGGAATGAAATTAAGTAAAAAATCCAACATATACTCAGCAGATACTTGTATAATTAGAAATGTCATTAATCCCAAAATATAGATCAGATTTTAAGCCCAGAATTAAATTTTGAAGTTTAAGATTGACTTAGTCTTTATTCTGCTATAGTACTGCTGTCTACATAAAAATATGAATACGAACTTTAGAATTGGTATATTGTTGGATTCACAACTTCCTCAAAATCAAACCTTATTGCAGTTAAGAACCATTGCTGGAGACATGATAAGTTCTGACAACTTACTAGTATATCAAATATGTAGCAAATATGAATGACCAGTCATTTTTTCTCCACAAGTTCCAAAAACATGGAAGGAAAAATGAAAAGGAAGAAACAAATCTGCATATGCTGCCAAAGCTTTATAGTATCACTAAGAAAATGCATGCTCTAGTCATTTGTCTCTAGTTTCTTTAATCTTTCTTTTTGGATGATTGCTCAAATTTAAGAGAATTCCTTGATGGATATTCAGAGAGCTTATTATCATTCAGCTGCAGATTGAAAAGAATTGTGGTGCAACAAACTTGTGGGCAGGAGAGAATATAGAGTTAGAAATGAAATGTGGACATTGAGAAGATTACAAAGGAATTGTAACGTTTGTACTTCAAATATTATCTCAGGGAAATCAAGACTTGCTAAAAGTATATGCCTCCATTTTCTTCAACATTTATGTACATTTTGATGCTTTTGTACTATTTTTTCTTCTGTGGTTCATTTTTTTTTATGTGAATATTTTTGTTAAATAATATTAGTCAGTGATTATTCCTGAAGTGGCAATTTTATTTATAATGTGGAAGTTAAATATATTTATTTAGCTTGATGATAGAATATCAGTGCAGCATACTGCCAAGAGGGAGACCAGCTGCCAGGTCAATTATCTGTGTTTCTTTGCTTCTTCTGGGGAAAGCAAAGCAAAGCTACTTGGCCAATGTAGAAGGCTGAACAGATTTAATTTCTCTACTGCAATTTGGTGAATATGTTTTTGTTCTCGAAATAGCTGTCTCAAGTTTAAAGTAAGGATCTTGCGAAGCGTATGGCTTTTGTTTGTTTTACATATGTTTTATCTAGTAAGATAAATGTTCCAAAGTACATAAAGTACTAGGAATACAAGACAAAGCTCAAAAGTAATAAGGATAATATGTCTTTCTCTGAGAGTATCCGCTTTACGTGATAGACGTGAACCTTGATGAAAAATGAGTAAATGCTTGTATGCATTTTCAAAATGCTGAAGAAATAAGGGACTTATCCAGCTACTGTCATGTAATAGTACCACTTTTACATGATGTAGATATAAGCAAGTCAATTAACATGAAATAGAATGAATGTGCTGAATTTCCCAATGCCTGTACATTTTGACCTGCAATACAGTCAGACAGAGGATCTGGCCCAGTCAGCATGGGTTCATGAATGGTAGATCATTTTGGACAAACCTGACTTCATTTGATGGTAAGGTAACCCACTTAGTGGATGAAGGTGAGGCTCTTGATGTGGATTAACTGGACTTAAGTAAGCCTTTCAGAGAATCATAGAATTGGTACGGTTGGAAAAGACCTTAAAGATCAAGTCCAAATGCAAACCTAACCATGATACCTTAACAATCCTCTGCTAAATCATGTCGCTGAACACCACATCCAGATGGTTTTTAAACACATTCAGGGATAGTGACTCAGCCACCTCCCTGGGGAGCCTATTCCAGTGCTTTGACACTGTCCGCCACAACATCCTCATGGAGAAGCTGGCTGTCCACAGTTTGGATGGGCATACACTCTGCTGGGTGAAACACTGGTTGGACAGGCCCAAAGAATTGTGGTCAATGGAGTTAAATCCAGTTGGTGACCAGTATGAGTGGTGTCCCCAAAGGGTTCAGTACCGGGACCACTCCTTTTCAACATCTTTATTGATAACCTTGATGGGGGGATTTGAATGCAACCTCAGTAAGTTTGTAGATGACACCAAGCTGGGAAGGAATGTTGATCTGTTTGAGGGGAGAAAGGCACCTCAGAGAGACCTGGATAGACTGGATGGACAGGCCAAGGTGTGAGCTGTATGAATTTTAATAGGGCCAAGTAATGGGTCATGCATTTTGGTCACAACAACCCTGGGCAACGCTGTAAGCTTGGGGGAGGAGTGGCTGGAAAGCTACCTGACAGAAACCTTGTGTACTGATGGACAGCCGGCTGAATATGAGCCAGCAGCGTGCCCAGCTGGCCAAGAAGGCCAATGGCATCCTGGCTTGCATCAGGAATAGTGTAGTGAGCAGGACTAGGGAAGTAATCCTGCCCCTGAACTTGACATTGGTGAGGTTTCACTTCAAGTACTGTGTTCAGTTTTGGGCACCTCATTTCAGAGAGGACACTGAGGTGCTGGATCAGGTCCAAAGAAGGTCAAGAAGGCTTGGAGAATATGCCCTGCAAGGAACGACTGAAGGAACTGAGGCTGTTTGGTCTGGGGAAGAAGAGGCTGAGGGGAGACCTTATTGCTCTCTTCAAATATCTGAAAGGTGCTTATAGTCAGAGCGGAGTTGGTCTCTTCTCATTGGTGACAGATCAAGAGGAAATGGCCTCAAGTTTTGCCAGAGGAGGTTTAGGTTGGATATCAGGAAAAACTTTACAGGAAGGGTTGTTAAGCACTGGAATAGGCTCCCCAGGGAGGTGATTGAGTCACCATCCCTGAATGTGTTTAAAAACCATTTGGATGTGGTGCTCAGGGCCATGATTTAGCAGTGGTTATGGTTAGGTTGTGGTTGGACTTGATGATCTTTAAGGTCTTTTCCAACCTGAGTGATTTTATGATTCTATGCTAAGATTCATGTACACTTGCTCAATTCTGTGGTTATCCTGGAGGCTTTCACTGCCTACCAAAAAAAAAAAACAAAAAACAAACAAACAAAAAAAACTACTATAAAATTATTTGGGAAGAAAATTGTTGTTTTAAAATATACTTTAAAAATATTTGGTTTGAATGACTGTTTTTGAAGCAATCATGGTAATACTGTCGTTGTGATTCCCGATTTAACTTGATTTTGAAAGTTGAATATTATCTGACAATTTGCTTCTGACCTTTGAATAGGCAAACGAAAGAATAAAGAATAACAAAATATCTTATTCTTGCACATTTTGTTCTTTCTTTTAGGGAAAGACAGAGCCTACTTCTGACATGCTTAAATCAAAGACATTTCTGGATGTTAGAAAGTAGATGAAATAAGTTCAGGCTGCTTGCTGTGTGTATTAGCCTGCACTGATTCTGAACCTGGTTTCCAAAGATGCAGAGGCTATGCACTCTGTCTTCTGACTATCTCAGAGAATTTTGTACCAATAGCTTCAAAAGTATTTGGCAAAAAGTTAGAGGTCTTCAAGATACTCAGTGTCCAAAATTCCATGAAAGCAGCACTGGCAAGAGAATCGTGCTGTCTGTTGTGAAAGGAAAGGTGATTTGTATTCTGTTTGGAATCGGCTAGCTCGCTGATGAGCACAGATACACCAGCTAGAAAATCAGCTCCCCACAGACAGCAGCATGCGCTGTATCTCTTGTCCTGTGGGTGTTTCATGGAAGGATTATGGGAATTTTTATGCTGGAGGGATGAGATTTAGTGAGCAAGAAAGACAAATCTATAGGCAGACAAACTTCATTAGTTTTACTGTCCAAAGAAAACTTGTTTAAATCCTTAGTGAATTGGAACATTCTGGCAAATTCTATTTGGATGTTTCCCTAATAGAATAGTAGGGCCGTAATTTAAGTCAGTAGGGACCTTAAGAGGTCATCTCATCTTGCTCCCTGCTCCAAATATTTCTAATTAGATCAGGTAGCTCAGGCTCATGTCCAGTCAAATCTTGGGCACCTCAAAGGGCAGAAATCCTACATCCTCTCTGTGCAGCCTTTTTTTAGTATTTAAATCACCTTCATGGTTTAAAAACAAAAGAAGAAAAAAAAGCGCGTAACCATCTTGTTCTTTTTTTCACATTTCAGTTTGTTTTTTGCTATCTTGTTTATTACCTGTGAAAAGTTCCATTTTTGTATGCTTGCTTTTCCTGGCTTGGACAGGCTGTGCCCCTGCAGCCCCTCCTTATGTGTCATGTTTTCCAGCCCACTGACTGACTCAGGGCCCTGCCACTGCATCACTTCAACACATCACTGTCGTCCTTTCACTGGGAAACTCCAAACAGTGTTCCATGTGTAGCGTCACAATGGCAAGGAAATGCAATTCTGCAGCAGTGGAGGCCTGCACTCTTACTGTTACAGCCCATGCGTTGGCTGCCTTCCTGTACTGCATGACCATACTGCTAGCTCATATTGCACTTGTCCAGTAGGGTCCCAAATCTGCTTAATAAATGCAAATCTGCTAAATAAATTTTCTCAAGATGAAGAAATGACTTCTGCTGCTCATGGGCTGGAAGCACAGGAAGCAATAACAAATGCTACTTAGGTTATTTTGTTGTTCTGTTTCTCCCCCCCTCCCCCACTGTTTAATTTTGTGAAGAAGAGCTTGGACAGATTTCCTCTTGCTTTTTAATTTCGCACATTTGACTTGTTTTAATTAGATTTCTGATAAATTTAATCCCATCAATTTGTTGGTAGAACATCCTTGGTATTCTAAATGCATCAGCCAGATTTATCATAGTAGAGAAACTGGTGTTTCTTTAGTTTCCCCCACCCTGAGCTCAGTATGGATTTTAAGGGTTTTTATATGTTCTGGTTTAGATCACAGAAGCAGTAAATTAATTTTAAGTCTGTACTGGACATGAGTTTGTTCTTTAACCTTAAAAATATGTACTTTGTTTGCTTAAGAAAATCAGAAGATACTTCTAGTAAAATCATGTACTGTGTCTGATTATTCTTACTCATTATATTTTACCTATTCATTAAAATCACCAGCTGGGTAGCTTCTTTAATTTACTTCTGAATATCTTTGAAAACCTCTTCTAACAGTAATACTTTTACCTCATGCATATATAAAAACAGATGCTGACCAGAGAGCAGCTTATGGCTGACAGAATGTCAGCCTTATGTGCAACACCTGCTTCACCTTTTTCATATGCTGTAAACAACCAAGTGAAAGATAAGGACATTAAGGAGCAGTTGAAACACAAAAGAAATCCTAAAGTATTTCCAGTGGGCATAACTTCATCAGTCTGGGGGAAAACAAAAACTAAAACTATGAAACTACAAAATAGGTAAGTAAAACCAATAAAGGAATGTTTGTGGGTTCTCTAGGTGCATTTTTCACAAAAACAACAAAGTTAGTGTACTGCCCAAGTTAATCCTAATGCATCAAGGCAGCAGCTTAATTTGAGTTCATTTTCTTTACAATGAACGTTGCTGATATATAGATACAAGTCTGGTGATATTACATGATTTTTTTTTTTTTTTTTTTTCAAAAAACAGAACCACTTTCTAAAAAATAAAAATTTCACAAAAATAAAGGGTTGGATGGGACTTAAGTATTTTCATATTTATGCCCCAGAACAGAGACAGAAGCTGTTTGTTTATTTCTCACTAATATTTTGAGAGATTGAAGAGAGAGTCAAGGTCATAGTTTTCTATGGCTTTAATTTTTATAGATTTCTCCTTTTCCTGCCTTTTTGGTAGTCAGTGCAAATGTTTTCCTAAAACCTAAGTTCCTGTTTTTGCATCTTCCCACATGGAAAGGGAAAAGTGACGATGGTTCTCACAGTCTTTGTATATTGGGATCCTCTTATCAGTCTAGAAAAAAATTTATAAGATTTTACATTTTATTTTAGTGAAAAAAAATTCATTTTATTATTTTATTAAAATATATTTTATCTTTAAATCATGTAATATTTTGTCCTATGTGAACTTCTGAAAGCTTTTTCCTTTGTGGATTTGTGGTTATGTTTAGATAGTGTTTCTGTCTTTGTCAAGGAAACACCATGTAGTTCATAGAGGAAAAAAAATAAATGCCTTCTCTGCATTGGACAAATCTGTCAGTATTGAAAGATTTTGTTTAGTTTGCTGCATACACTAGTAGATCATCAGCAATCCCTGTGCAAGAAACAGTCAAAACTGATCTAATCCCTGTTCCCCTACTTTGAGAATCCTGATCACTTAAGTAATTCTGCCTTACATCTTGAGTGGTGCAAATGTCAGCTTACTGAAACTTCTTTTCAGTATGCTCAATTCCAGGCTTTAATTACCTGATTAAAAAGTACACTGTATGTGTAGCATGGACACGCATCCACAAGTGTCTTGCCAATTTTTCTAACCTCCAAGTTGTAAATCAAGTTTTACCATCTTTACTCATTCTCAATGTTTTGTTCTGTTGGCTTTGGTGGTAGTGGACTCAAAATGGACTTTCATTCTTCAGCGGAATGAAATGCTTGATCAAAAAATTGAAGTCATATTTCTGCACTCTTTTTGTGACAAGAATATGCTCTGCTATAGTCGGTTGCAAGAAAACTTTACAAATGTTGACATGAAGAGAGCAATTTCTGCAAGAAGATAGGAGATTCTGTTATTCCTTGCTGTGGAATCTGGTGGTATTTAAGGAAGTTCAATTCATTGCCTTCATGGCACCGCTGCCTTCAGGCAATTTATCTAAAAACATCTGTTTTACAGTGTCCTGCACAAGATGTTCCATGGAATCAAAATGCTTATATTCTTTGCAAAATACCTTACTGTTTAAAGTCTGCTATATAGTTTCAAGTAGTCTGCAATATTTAGAAGCAGCTATTTGAATAATGACTGGACTAAACTCCTCAGCGTTGCATTTTCTTCCTGGGATCAATTTAAATGCAAACTTCACAGAGATCTTGCATTTTTCTTAATTTAATCTATTCATCAGTTTTATTGAAAGTAATATAAAGTGACACTTAATTCTATCATATTTGGCTAATATGTAATGCACTCAGTTGTCACGCATCCAGTGAGATTCTTTGGAATGTTCTGCCGTCATGTGTAATTTATAGAACAGTTTTGTTGCATAAGAGTGAATTGTAATACTGAATATATTCATTTTTCTTTCTCCATGAATGGAGGTGAAGGAAGTGATAGCAGACTTTAAGACTCAATTTCCATATATTTACTTTGATAATTTTGACCTTGGATTTCTATAACAAAAACAAAGATTCAAAATCTCAGCAAAGGAAGATGATTGCAAAAATATTGCCTCAGAAACTGTATGCCTGAAACTTGCCTGTTGTTAGGAGGAAGAGGTCACAAACAGTAGAAGAGATCAGGTGATATCAAAGTGACAACTCACCCTCTAAAAATAATTGTAAACAGTATTTGATGAGTATAAGTCATTGCAAGTTCTAACTACCTGCTTTGGCAAATGCCTTGTTAGTTCGTCACAGATGTCCCTTCCAATAGTGAGTACTCAAAATATTGAATTAAACAGTATAATTTACAATGGAATGAAATGAATCTGTGGAATAAATAAAATATGTCACCCATGAAGGGTAATTATCTTTCATTTTCTCAAGAAAGAAATCCAAGATGGGACAATAGTTTATTATGTTTGTGAAATAACAGATGATAATTCTACATATGATAGAATAAAATATTTCAATACTTTGTAAACATGTTTAAAATATATTAGGTAAGGACAATTATTAAGCTTAAGTAAACCAGACTCTTAGATAATATATGTGGATTTTTTTCCTCAGTAAATCTATTTATCTAACATCAAAAACAGTTTATATTTACGCTTAATAGCACTTTTTTTTTTTTTCCTCTCTCTGATATTATTGTTCAGCATCTGCTTATTATGACCTTTCATGATATTAGGACTTACTGCTGCCTAAAGGGCAACTGAAATGTAAATAAGTAAAAAGTTTTGCAGATTTTTCTTGTAACTCCATTAATCTTTATGTTGCTAAGCAAGTGACTCCAACATATTTTATCAAACCTTCACTTGTTAACAACTTTAAGCAATCTGTGGTGGCCACTTTCCTGCAAGAAGCTTTTCTCCCATCATCCAAAATGTCTTTTAGGTTTATGACTCTCTGGAATTTGTGGATAAATAGGAGACAAACCTAACCTTGATCAATATTCTTTGCAGATTTCTTCTCGTCTTTTAGTAAATTCTGTGCAGTCAGCTTTAATTGCTTTTCTGATTCTTTTTTCATAGCCATTTCATAGCACTTTCATTATGTCCTGGCTACTTGGAGATGAGCATAATAATTTGAAACAGTATAATTTTCTCATAAAGTCTCAAAGCTAGAAACAACTCTTACTGTTAATTTACCCAAAATACATGAACAGCACTGCCATATGTGAAACCTTGCTGAAGCAGAGGAACCATGGTAATCTATTTTCTCCTTAGACATGTATTGTTTTCTGAGTTTCTTTGGAGAATAAAGGCAACTTTATGCTGCTGTTTTATTGTATATAGTGTCCTGTGCTATCAAGCCACTAGAGTATAGATAATTGCTATTAGCTAAAAACAAAAGACAGTGAAGTTGTGGTTGCTTAGTTCAATAAAAAATAAATAACTTTTTGTCTGTTCTTCCAAACATTCCTAATAAGCAAGATTCATTCTCCGGAGATCACATACAGTGTTCCTGGAATGACAGTTGTTAGCATTTGAGTGACAAATTGTCACCTCTTGCTCCATAAATTGTTTTAAGAGGTATTTGTTTCTTAATTTGGAGGGCAAGAGGGGCACCAGAGGAAAAAAAAAAAAAAAAAGAAGAAAGTAAAAGTGTAGTAGCTTATATTTAGAGAAGGGGAAATATAGGATGACTGTGTAGTTTATCAGAGTTTGCATTTAGCATTTGAAGTTTATAAAGTAACTTTTTTGTCATTGTACATAGTTGGATTTTCAAACTTTGTATTTGCATCATTATCTAGTGTAAATGATTTTCATTTTAAATTATTAGTTGAATATAACTGTTTGCTTTGAGTCGGTAATCTCAAATGTAAGGGGTCAAAATGTTTTGCTTTGTTTTTTTGTTTTTTTTTTTTCCCCAATGCTACAGCAATTTATTGAGTTATGTCCCTCATAATGGTAAATTTTGTGAAGGTACTTCCATTCCTTCATATGTAGAAGTATAGAATAGTGTGGAATGCTATGGGATTTCCAGTACATATTATGCACTGTGATAGATTTTTTTTTTTTTTTTTACTGATGTTGGGTGTTGAAGAAAGTTAGCAGTTTACATCTATATTTGTGCAGGTATTTTTGTTTATGACCGTTTATAATTTACTTGAAAGCCATTTTTGCAAATACCTCCGTTCACCTGAGTCTGGGAAGAGGTGCTAGTTGGAATCAGCAAGATTCACTTTCAGTCGTCTGCCAGGATAC
The DNA here is from genome assembly GCF_019238085.1 of Lagopus leucura. Taxonomy (NCBI): domain Eukaryota; kingdom Metazoa; phylum Chordata; class Aves; order Galliformes; family Phasianidae; genus Lagopus; species Lagopus leucura. The sequence goes on from NW_024962262.1 coordinate 85,500,529, forward strand.
ACTTTGTCTCGTTTACTCAAATTATATTGAATTATAATGAAAGCAAAGTAATGCGTAACTGAGAATGATGTGCAAACTGCAAAAATATTTACAATTAAATAATCTATCTCTATGGCACATGTACATATTGATTATTCCAAAATTATATAGTTACTGTTGAGACATCATCTGTGTATCAGTCAATGTAAAAAATAATACATATTGACTTCTTAATTTTTATTTTCTGCAGAAATTTCCCCTATTCTGCCATGTTATTTGTTGTATGCTTGGCTGATTCTAGGCAGGCCTGAAAAATCTCCATTTACTCATCCCTATAGTTCTCTCTTACCATGAAACATTGCCAGAAATGCTGTGCTTTACAGTTTGCAAGCATTATATGCACATAAATATGATTTTTTAATATTTAGTCTTCCAACTCTGTGTATTCATCCTCTCAGTGAAAGCCAGGAAGGAAGGTCATCAGTGATGCTGACCAAAAAACACCAACATAACTTCTAGGCAACTCATTGCTTCCATTAAACATCTATTCACATCTCCTTTGTCACTGCAACTCCTTGACCCCTATATATACACATATACACATCCTATTTTTTCTTTTCAACACAGATATTTTTTGCCCTGTATTATCTGTTCATTCAGTACCTTCTGATACCTAAGAGAAAGGAAAAGCATGATAAGGAATGAAAGAGCACAGATTTGAACCTAAAGGGCTCTGAAGAAGGCTGAGGTTGTTGTCTTGCAGTGTCACATTTGGTTTTAACTACAAAACAAAAATTCATTGTTTTTTGTATTTTTAAAACCATTTGAATTTGTCATACTTTTTTCATACTTCTTTACCAAGACATAATATGGAATTAGATTTCTGTGTTTCATTTCTGTATTTTGATAGACTTAGGGAAGAGGAAATGGAAGGGATGTCTTAGACATATTCAAAATGAATGATAGATAGTGTAACGCTTTTTAATTCTGAAATAAATGCTAAGTAGATATTTGTGTCTTGTACCATAAAGATGGCAAAATATTCTGAAAGAGGTAAAGCTGGGAGGGCTTTGAGAATTGAAAGATACATTTTCTCAAATAGGCAGCATAATTTCATAAGATCGCAAGCTTCATTATCTTAAAATGATTCAATATTCTGAATATCTGTTCTCTTAGCCATTGCGTTCTATAGTATGATGAATTCGAGTGACCTATCTGTGTTTTCTTTAAAATTTTACATTCTTTTATTACAAACCAATGAAGCAGAAATTGGCGCAACTTCTTGTTCATTGTCAACTAACTACGGAGTAAATAATCCTTTTCATTGTCTTCAAAGACCTTCTATATGTTTTGTGTATAGTGGAATATTTGCAACTGGTGTCAATGTCACATACTAAGGTTATGTGCTTTTTGTGTTGGTTAAATGGAAAATGAAGAAATAACATTTTTAAGGTAAAAGATGTGTTATTTTAATAGTAGTAGTTTTCACACTAGCATCTTATTATATACTTGAAAGATTAACATGAATTGAGCAAACAATTTGTAAAGTCACTAAGAATTAAAATGCTTACTACATTAACAAGTATAGTGAAAAATGGATTTGTAAAGGTGGTCAAGATCTGTTTAAGGAAAAATAGATTGGCTTTCTTTCAGTATTACAGCATCATGTTCTGCCACGCCATAGGTAAACAAGAACAGGATGAAGTCATGTTGGAAGAGAACTGCATCAGTTGAAGTAAAAGAATTTAAACTTAATTTCCTAATTTCCTGCTGCAGCGAGCTTGTGATTTCTTGTTAGAATTTTATCATGTGTGTAAAAAAATACCCTAGCAAAAGCAAGAGTCTTAATTTACCTCTATCTAAATTTCATTCTAATCTGATAGCCAGTCTTTCTAAGGCTTTGTAACTCTGCCATGGCTTTTCTGCTAAATGCTCCGAACAAAATATTCCAGGTTAAATATAACATTTTTGCTTCAGCTTCTGTACATCCACTGACTGTTGCTCATATTGAAAATATGTATTTTGAGCTAGAAGTCTTTCTCTTTTGGCTAAGGATGTGAATTGCATCTCAACTAGCTGTGAAAATTTGAATTTTGAAAGTAGATAGTAGTAGATTGAATTTTGAAAATAGATTTGAAAGTATTTTTGGGGAAGGAGGATATGCAATTTGCAAAATGATGTTTTTGGTTCTTCTCTAGAAAAAGTTACCTTGTATCAAAGGATGGCTCAGTTGGAGAGTGATGTGATGATGTGAAAATATATAGGATGCAATAAATAACTTTTTTTTTCTTAATACAGCTAAACTTTTAGAACCACTAGAAACAGACCTCCAGCATTAGCATATTATGTATAAAAAAAAAAAGCATCCTCATTTCTAACACTTAGAGAAGTATGTAAAAGGATTAACAACTATTCCACTGTGATTTTTATGACTGTAGATACATAAAAATTATATCTCTGATGATTTAAAATTAAATTTTTAATGAATGGAATATTGATTTGAAGGTAAGGGAATGATAGGAAGCTTCATAATTTTTGTCTTTCCTATGAAATCTGATGTAAGATTCATGGTAAAGGATCTGAGGTTCATATCTTGCCTTACTATAATTTCTTTGTCCTTTACAAAGTAAGATTGTCAACAGACTGGTTCTTTTGTTCATTTAAATTATTGATTTTTTTAAATTACATATATGAATTACTGTTGTGATTGGTTGAAGCCATAACAAACGCAGTGGCTGAAGCAAGAACTGGCTATTTTCATCAACAAAGAAATGGATTCATCAATGGAATCACAACAAATAAGTTCATATGCAGAACATTTTTAAGACCTTTGCTAGCAAAAGAACCAATATTCTTTCATGTGCTTTCCATTAAAACAAACAAATAATTTTCTTACTGTGATTTACATATTTTGAAACTTCTATGAAAATCACAAATTCTGAAGTTTAGATTTTGCTTGTGTTTACAGCAAAACTCAAGAGTTCTGTGGAGTTACTGTATTTTTTCAAAAGTCCTTTTGTATTTTGTATTTGAGAATGTTTAGGAAAGTATCTGTTTTTTGTATTCTGAATTGAAGATTGAAGAAGTGCTAGGACAATGGACTACTAAAATTAAATGTGACACTTCAATGGGCAACACCTAATATTATACCAGAAGGAAAATGTTTTCTGTTTCACTTACATTTGAAACTTCGTTTGGGAGTGGTAGCACTGTACGGAAGAGAAATAGTTGATGTATCACAATGTAGTATACTCGTATATATAAAACATCAAAAAGTCTTCACTTTTTTTTTTTTTTTTTTTTTTTTTTTTTTTTTTTTGGTAGTTTTATAATTATATTTATTAGCTTATTGTCCCAAATTCAATTTCAGGGTAATTAACGATATAGCTTATGCATAATTATTTTACAGGGGAAATTTGGAGAACATGCTTGCTATGATTTCAAATCAATTAGTGAAGAGAGAATGAAGAGTTCCTTAGACTTAACATTTTATCATTGTTAAAATGCATTAAATACTACAATTGCATAAGCCAGAATTGTGAAGTTGCGTTTTAATTTGTTCAGAAATGAATGTACTGATGATTAATTTTAGATTGTTTTACAGCAATATCAGTTATGAGCAATCTGTCATTTTTGTAACAGGGGACTCTAAATCAATGATGCTACTCCAAGTCTGAATTTTTAAGTCTGGCAAAACAAAGAATTGATGACACGATTTAACGGTACTATTTGTATTCACTCTCCTTTGTGAAAGCACTGACTTGAGCATTCGTGTTGGACTAGAGAGCAGAACAGATAGATGGTGGCCTTTTTCTGGGGTACAGGAGTTAGTAATCCAATGAAATAAACAACTTTGAGAAATTATTGTAGACAAATAAGTTATAGACAGTGCAGTCAATTTAAGTCCTTTTTTTAATACTGGCTATTTTTGATTGCTAGATAGAGCTGTATAAATAATTTATTTCATGCAGGATCTAGAAAATCATTCAAGTTTGTAACAATGCCTCACTGCTTGAATTTCCTTATTAAATGAAATACTTAAAATTTCTTTTGAATGACAGTAAATATTTTATTTTAATGTTACCTGTAGGAAGTCTATCATATAAATAGAAGAAGACATTTAAAATGTTAAAGGAGTAATTTCAAAAGAAAACAATCCAAGGGTTTTGTAGGACAAACTCAAAGTAGAATGTTTTTTACAGATTCTTATTTCTTTGAAATGTGTTAACCCAATTTGTGATGTGTTTTTTTTTTTTTTAATTATTTGAACCTATGCTGTACTTTCTTTTTTTTAATCATACAGATCAGTAGTTGAAGAATTTGTCTCTTTTTCGGTCCCCATGTTTTCAGTAATTTAAGAGATTGTACAATAACATTATTTAGTTAATTAGATACAAATGTCTTATGTGAAAATGCAATATGAAGTACTAACATGTCCCGTTCTCTGTTAATTTGAGTTGGAGTGTCGTTTCACACCATTTTGTCTTTTTCCAGTTTCACCACAGTATGGTTATGCTTCAGTGCATCTCCCTAGTGGTACAGATCTTCAGGTTGTGAAATGTGGAGCCAGAAGGAGTGGGGCAGGCCATGCTCAGAAATTCTCTTTGCTAGGCATGTTCCTACTGTTCTCTACAGTGCTTACCAACTGTTGTGAAACAGTGTTCAGGAGTTGCTCCCTGCTGATTATTCCACTTCTTCCCTGTTCATGCCCTCCCACGGTTTCAGGGTAATGTTGGATTTGAAAGGAATCTGGATAACACAAGGAATTGTAAATATCATGTGGCCAGAGATGATGGGTATCTAGAATGATAATCGTTGCAGACAATGGATGACTTGAATAATGTCAGTCTGGTGGCTGCAGTACTCCACTTAAGTATCAGATGTAAATCAAAAGAAATATAAGTGAGGAAGCAAGGACTGCATTATGGATAAGAACGTATTCGTGGAGAAGATGTGATGTGAAAATAGGAAAGTGATGAGGAAAAATGACACCAGAGTGTATGGTTTCCAAGAAGGAAGGCTGGACGCTGACTGGATTGGGGTAATGTCAGATTTTCATTGTGGCTTGGGAGAACCTGTCTGTGACTCCCATTCTTGCCTTTCATAATGGGGAAGATGATCAAGACACAGGTTCGCCCAGTCTTGACTTTGTCCTTGCTTTCTTCAATAAAAAAAGAATAGCCAGAAGGGTGTGCATGATCTGAGCCTTACCTGCCACTCAAAGTGAACTTAGGCTATAGTGTGGCTAGTAACCATTGTTGTAATATCTATAGCAACACATTTTCCCGGGCTTTAAATTTCCGTCTGTCCCTTAGTACAACTAATGTAAGATGACTCCATCAGCCACACAGTGAAGAGCAGCAGAGAATTAGTGATTTTAGAAGAGTATCTACTCAAATTAGGAAAAACACAGGTATAAAAAATGTTGAAAGAAATTTAAAAAAAAAAAAAAAAAAAAAAAAAAAAAAAAAGGGGGAACTCCTTTTTTTTTTTTTTTTTTTAACCACTCCAGTGTTGCTTCAGATCCTACTTTAATTTCACAATTTCAGCTGAACTTTCTCATGTTCTGGAAGGTAAATTATATTTCTTCTGCATGTGGTATAGTGTACCATCACAAATTTATTATAATAATGTTGAATTTTGAAGCTGTATTGTTCTCTTTTCTATGACTTTAAATTGCATTGCATTTGTTTAACATTGCACCCTTTGAGTTTTAATGCTAGTAATATCATGGCACCCTATAAATGTTTACTTTCAGTTTTTGCATAGAATTCTACCAATTTTTTATTATATAGAGCACTGCCACAATAATAATAAAAATTAGAATGGCAGTTAAATTTGCTGAACTGGGGGGGCAGGGGGGGGAGGAAGTTGAGGGGGAGAAAGGGGATGGGTGTGAGAATACAGCGATGTCCCAGTTCCTTTACACTAACGTCCTGATTTGCAAATGTGAGTGAAAGATTGACTTTACATTTCCAGAGATGATTAGCTGCCAGCTCTAATCAAATTGAGAAGTAATTAGGAAATCAAAACTTGATTAGCTCTTTGCTTGATTTACTGAAATTATAGTTTATGCAGTTTAAATGATGGGGGAGGGGAAATGTTTCTCTTCTCTATATATATTCTGGTGTTCTGAGTTAGGGGGTAAAGAGAAGAGAATTGTTGCTTACAGTACTTATCTACTTCAATATCATTGCACTGTTACTTCATGGAAAGTGATGCTGGATAAGCAGACTTCATTCCTTTTTATCTTTGAAGGAGATGTGTTGAGAGTAGCAGTTGTGAGACTTGTTTGGGATCTGCATGACCCAGACAATGTGACTTTTCATTATCAGAACTCTTCATTAAGTATTTCAGACAAGTTTTGGAATTATTAATATGTGAAGGTTATGCTTATGATTCTGCAATAAAGGAAGTTATTTAATTGATTGAGGTGCAGTAACAGTGTGGACAGCTGAAAAAAGAGTGATCTTTGAAGTGATGGAATTCTGTTTCCGTCTCTGCCATCTACTGGGACATTTGCCTTTGCTTAACTTCTGTAATGCTATTTTTCTTTTCTGCAGAACAAGCATCATTTATTTTTCCTTTTCATTGCCTTGAACTTTCGAGTTTCTGAGCAAAGAATAAAGGTAGCTTTGAGTCTAAAAGCTCTAATAGATGCCCCTCTAGCTACACATATCACATAAACTAAGATACACATAAAATAAAATTTGTTATCTGTATGAGGCCAAAAATAAGTATATTTCTCCAGTATGCAATTTGCTATAGACTTCCTTTTCTGTCTTCTCAATGAGATTAGATGTTTGTAATGCTCTCTGCATTTACATTGTGATGCAGACGCATTTTAATGCATCTTTCATACTTAAGACTTATTTGTAGCAGAAGTAAACTGCAGTGGAGAGCTTCTCTGAATTAATTTAATGGTAGAATTAGCAGACCAGCTGTAATCCTATGGAAGTATCTTAAAGGCTTCACTTTTTGGAGGCAGCTTTATTAGAAATACAAGAGGTTTAAGACAAATTCAGAACAGAGTGCAAGATGCTTATGTTTTGTGTTTTTATTATTATTATTATTATTATTATACTGTGACAATATCTTAAAAATAAAAAGCACAGTTTAATTAAACAGAAGACGAGAGATAAGTCCCATAATGTTACAGCATAAAGTACTGCAGAAATGCTGATTTTTAGGGAGCCTGGTTTTGCTCCTTAAGTATGAAACACTAATTAAAGAAAATTGAATTGTCACTGTGCTTATGTATCTGAAAGCCAAATGGATTCCTTACATAGCCTACATTTCTGAGTATTTTCCAGCAAGCTTCAGCTGAAAACAGCATTCAGCTTTCTCTGATTTTTTATTTTTATTTTTTTTTTTTTTCCCTTCAATTTTTACTAAAAGAGCACTTTATTCTCAGCCATGGGTTGTTTATATAGCAATCCAATATATTGAGTTCTTCTGCCTCAGGCTGCGAGGTTGTGGTATGGCAGCTGATCTATTTCTCTTTGGATAAAGTATTTAATCCATAAAATTTTTCCTTTCTCTAGGGAATGTCAGTAGCCTTATACATTACTCTTGGGCTTTCAAAGTATGGTATAAACTATTAAATGAACTGTTGTATTTCTGTTTTTGTTTTTTTACCTTTTTGTTTTAAGTTCTCAGGAATTGTGCTAGGCTTATCTTCCCTGACTCCTTTCCTCCTGAAAATCTGGGCTACTGTTATATACCTATCTCCTTTTCTTACATCTTCTGATTAGGAAGGTATCCTATTATGGGCCAGTAGCGTTATTCCACCATCAGTTTGCAAAAGCTGTCATATCTCAGTATACCTCATTTACTGCGTTTTTGCCACACAATGAAGTACAATTTGTCTGAAAGAAGTTCTATTTACTTTAGAATAAAACGTGTTGAAGGCAATAGATCTTTGCAGGAAGTCTTGTCAAGGAAAGGTGATGGCTGATAGTGCTATGAATGGGATTGTACGATGTAGTGTTTTGAGATATGGGAGGACTTCTTTTGATCTCCTTGATGTCCCATCCAGCACTTAATTCAGGTATCTGGTAGCTACTACTTTAAGCTGATAAAATTTGTTTACTTAGTAGAGAAATTAGACTTCATAATTTTTAGCTGAGACCCCTACAAGAAAAAGTAGGATGAAATTATATTTTCTATGTAAAGGCAATCTGTAATGATCTGTTTTAACTGTTTCAGCATCAAGACTAATTTAAATTGCAGAGAGAAACAAATTTTCACTCACAGAGTTTCGTTTTAGTTGTGAAGAACTGCAATGGAGCAAGCAACTTTTCGGAAAAATATGCATTTGTCAAAAGAATTATTTTAATGATGATAAGTCTGTCCATGGTTTAAGGACTGATTTGGCCTGGTTCTGTGACTAGCGGGGCAGAGCGACCCATGGATCCGCACCTCCAGAAAAGGGGAAAGTAAAGGGAAAGAGAGATGAGCCCCAAAAATAACAGTGGCAATGATCTGAGGAGAAGGAAACTAATTTACTAAATAATATATCGGAATGCAAGATAACACACTATAATACAATATAATGCAATGTAATTAGAATTGAAGCTAATAAATCAAATATAATGAGAGTGTCCAAAACCTGAAGGCCTTACGCTAATGCTGAAGCCAGACATGCAGTAGGGTCGAGCAGCAGGGACGAGAGCCTGGTCTCATGACCTTGCCAGGGACTTTATCTCCTCTCTGAAAACAAAGTGTTCTGGGGTATGTAGTAGTTCTTCTCTTCCAGACAGGTGCCCGGAACTGGAGCAGTAACTCTTTAACTTCCAGTGCACTACATGATGATGTTATGATGTGGAACGCTGATAAGCAAAAATCATAAAACCATGACATAAGTCTTCGCTTACAGATTGTACTCTGAATTTATATTCTTTATGTGCTTGCACTCAATCTTTTTGATAGAAATAGTTTTTCAAAACTTCTTGCAATTAATTTCAGAAAAATAATGTATCTCATAATACCTTTCATAACTCTAAAAAACATTTTTATTTCATAGGTAGCTTAGCTGCTTCATTTGGGCTGTTGGTATCACCAGAAAATCTTTAGATTTGATTTTGGAGGATTACTCTGATACAGATTATTTTTTGATGGTGGTGACTATACTTAACGTGATTTCCCTTGAAATTTTTACTGGGCCTGGCCATGCAGTCTGAACTGATCCTGCTGACCTCTAGGTAGGCAGCTACTGCTACAGCAGTGCCAAGGCAGATCTATTGCACCTTTTTCCTGTCTGTTCCATTGCCTCTGTGAGAATTCTTAGTGAAATAAGGTTACTGAGAGATAAATAACCCAAGATTTGGGGAATACCAAACTCCCACTTTCAAATATTACATTAAAATAAATACTTATGGTTAATGACATCCCAGTTTTCCAATATTTGCACCAGTTGAATAGGCAGATAAACTTCTAAAGGTTTTAACCTTAGAAATATTGTATCTCAAGCAGATGCGATGCTGCTTCATCTCACATTTTATAATAAAGAAGCATTCAGAAGTTTTTTCTTTCAGTAATTTCAGATGCATTGTTGTGATTCAAATTTTGTGAAGATCGTAACCTATAATCCACTAGTACTATTAACGTAATTGACAACAAAAAAACTAGTTTACAAAGTTAATTAGAATTTTCCATCTCCTCACTTTCAATTAAGCTTGTTGGTCTGACACTTTTCTTCCTGTTTAATAATGTCTCTCCATTACTTTTACACAGTGTGCAAGTTGCAGAAGTAGGATAAATAGTGGTTATTGAAATAATCATGAAGCTGGTCTGCTTTTTGGAAATTTTGCTTGTCGTGTTTGAGCACTTGAATAGGTAATTACTACTTTGCTTCTTATATACATATGGCAGTTTTAATTTGCACTTTAAAGTACATTATTGATTTTTTTATAGCAGTACAATTTTTTTTTATTTTTCTGGAGAACAAGGTCTCTGATGCAGAAACAGATACAACACATTAAAACAACTATAATTTCAGGAGATGAAATACTGTTAAGAGACTACAAATCCTTTAAACTGTTCATGGATTAGAACTGATATTACATTGATGCTGAATGTTAAACCTGGCACTGTAAGAAAAATATATATGGCTTTAGTAACAAAGCAGTACTAAAAGTTGGATTGCTGCCCTGGGGATCATATGGTTCTATCAAATGCTTTCACAGGCAACAGTGTTATGACTCCTTAAGCTAAATAATTTACTCCATTCAAAATGTGTACTGGGTCACAATACTTGCGTTGCATTTATTCTTTTGGTTGTCCTCTAGGTTAAAAGAAAACAGCTAAAATAAGAGTAGATGCAAGATCACAGCCAGTGTTTGTAGTATATGTATAAACATGTATTTTAAAAACAAAATGCTTGTTCAACTGTCCTGTCCCTGCAGACGTGAGAAGCGAAAATGACTTGATTCAGTTAACTATCATGCAGGATGACAAGTAAAAATTACTCTTTCTTGTGAATATGATGACGCTTGTACATTGTAGTGAAAATCCATGGTCTGCCAACTTTGAAGACTGAATCAGTAATACATGGCTATTTCCTCCATTATAATAATACCTCTTATATATTACACCTTATAAGCCTGGATTTAGTTTTCTAGCACACTGTGCTTCTTTCATTTGCATTGTTTCTCCTCTCTACTGTGATGTTTACCCTTCCATAACTGAGCTTGGCGTGCATCTCCTTGTCAGATAGGATCGTTAGGAAATACAGTTATGGCTATGGTTATTATGGCAGCACTGTGGGCCAACCGAACTAGCTACTAGATTGTTGTTCCAAATATCATCGTTCTCTATTTCACAAGATGCTGCTCACTGTGATCCTTAGAGTCCTTCAGAATGTGAGGTAAGGTGGCTTTGTGCTGATAGTCTGAGTTCTCACGAGTGGTGTGAGCTGGACTCCTGGCATATCGTTGTAGGGGTTAAGATTGTAACAGAAAGCACAGCTTGAGATAAGGTGAGAGCATTCTGAGAGAAAATGTTTTGGGCATTGTAATAGGAGTGTTTATATGGCCCAAAGGAATTTGTAGAGCAGCCAAGTTGCTGTTATCTCACTGACTGGACTATTTACTGTAGTTGAAGCAGCTGCTCAACGTGTTACGTGTTTTACCTGAAATACCAGTTTGATAGGAAGATATTCTCAACATTCCAGTGAAATGATAAAGAATTAAAATACACATCAGGCAGCACCTGAGTAATCACAGAATTCCTGTGCTTCTGGAAACTGGAATAGGATCCGTCAAATATGCCCTTGAGGAAAACTTCCCGTTTTAAGCTAAGGTTGGGCATGTGTATTGCTGCTGTATCTGGTGATGTTGCTGGAAGTAAACTGCTGACTACTATCTTATAAAGCAAAAAAGGCCCCATGAAGCATCTATGAAGCACCAACTGAAACCAGTGTGAATACTTCTGATCTTTATTATTGGTTTTTTATGTATCTGGCTTTTGGTGGTTGCACTTGCACTTGTAACCATTTCTAGTCCAGCCCCATAACAACTGACAGATTAATATGCTGCATGTGATCCAGGCCCAAGTCTGGAACAACACGTGAAACTTAAGGGAATTTTATCTGTCTGATATTTGACTTTGAGTTAGTATGCCCATTTCAGCGTCTGAAGCCTAAACTTTTTTTCAAGTTCAATCGTATATTTATATAAGATAAATATATACATATATATATTTTGCTGTTCAAATTATGTCTACAGTTTCTTTGATATAAGTCCTGTATTCCTCTGGAAGGTGTTCTAAGGCCATATGATGGGCATAAGATTTGGTCTTTTATAAGCATTTGTAACTTAAAATATTTTTTAAGAATGTGTTACTAGGCTAGCCAACTTGATTTGCATTTCATCTATTTAGTAGCATCTAGGGGTCTTGCTTGGTTGTTTGCTTACTAAGGAGTAAGAGAGGCTGCAGAGAAGTGTAGGATAAGAGCTTTAACATTCACACTTTCCTACAGCTTTTACATCCAAACTTCGTGCCTATATTTCCAAGAAAGGGGAGATGAAAAAAGAAAGTTTGATAATTCCTATCTTCATATCTATGAAGAGATTCTTCTGAGTGACAGTGTTACAATTTATGATGATCTATTAGGCAATTGTCTTGTTTAATGATATGTTTCAAATAGATCTTGATGTGTCAAAAATATTTAGCTTTTTTCTTTTGTTTATTTAGCTTTCTGGAGGACTGTGATCTTCCCACCATCAGAATGTGCTATTCACATTGAAAGTCAGTTTGGAAAGCAGCAAGAAGTATGTAGTCTGTGATTTTGTTGGGTATTTTTCTTTGTTTCCAACAAACATGTTTAGCCTTCCATTTCAGAAGGCTAACAGAGTCAGGTCCCACAATGTAAGATATGGATAGAAAGGGTTTGTTCAACTTTGAAATATTTGCAAGGTGTCAAATCCCATCTTAGACAAAATGGCTCAGAAGTGAGTTGGCATGTGCCATGTTGGTTGAAGATGTATTTCTTAAATTGAAAGCTCTGTGGAATAAGTACCTAATTTGTTTCAATGTGGGTTATTTGAAGGTTAAAGAGTATGTCTCTTGTTGCATTAATGGGAGTACATGTGTGCTATCTTCTCTGTACACCGTTGCTGTCCAGAGGGCTGTTTTGTTTTGTTGTAGTTTTAATTTTGTTTTTATTAGATGGTAAGCTTGAACTTCATAAAGATTAAAAATTGAAGAAGTTATTTCTCAAGAAATACTTATAAATATGTGAATGCAGGGACTCAAAGTTATAAGTCAGGATGCTCAAACCATAAAACAATGTTAAAATAATAGACTTCATCTGAGAGCATGATGTATTACATTGTGGTATATTAGTGAATATTTGGGATGCTTCTGGATCCTGAAAAATAGACTACCTAAATGATATAGAAGTTCAAACAGAATATTTCTATAATTGAGATAAATATGTAAATTCATTTACATATCTTAGGAATGCTTATCAGAGTGTGATCTTCTCATTACTTTTCCTCAGAGTTTACCTGGCAGACACTGCTGCTTTCTCATGAGTTGAGGAAAGGAGCACCAACTTCTACACATTCCTCTAGTGAGTTTAGTTTATTAGAGAAATGATGCATTTAACACCCTTACAAACTAATCAGTTGTGTCATGGGATATTAACTTTCTCTTGCCTGAATTAATGAAATCTGTTTGAGGATAATTTTTTTCCCAACCTTAAGTGCCTTAAATACAAGGTTATTTTCTGGTAGAAGCAAATGCAGTTCACAGATGCAATAAACTTAAAGGTCTAGTGACTGAACCACAAAATGTTGAAGCAAAAAATGATGTTGCATGTTAATTTAAAAACTAATTCCATGGAATAATTTTGCAGTAGACAGCCATGACTATGTTTTGTTTCTCCATATGGTAGTTTTAGAAGAGCCTAACTTCAAAAGAGAAGGCCTGGCATAGGGGGAAATTGGGTAGAAAGGGGTAAATCTGACAATTTTTAGGAAGAGCGAGCAGAGATATTCAAAAAGTAAAGACTGAATTTGTTTTTTAACATTATCTTCTATACTAGTCAGCGTCCAGGAAACCTGTGTAGTAAGACTTAGCTATTTGCACTTCTCATTGATATTCTTTCATGATCCTCACGCTTGTAGGTCAATGAAAAGGTTATTCAACCAAAGCAGTGAAGATGCTAGGCAGCCTCAGGTGAGCACTGTCTCTGGAGATTTATATGTCAGCCACTTGGATTTCATTGCATGCATTTATGAAATGCTACAGCAACCATATAGTCATTCAGGAATTAATGGCAACCATTTAAATTCTTATTAATTGAAATACTCCAGGTGTACTATAGTTCTGATGTTTGTGATTGAGGAGATGTCTGAATTTTGAACTGTGTGATTTTTGTGAATCTTTCTCAAGAGCTGAAACATATACTTATTTAAATATCAGTCTGAATCTTAACAAAATTTCCGTGGAAAAAAATAATCCTGATTTTCAAAGTGAATATAAGAATAAAATAAAACCATACTTAAGATTTTTGTTTTGTTGCTGCCATATAATGCTCTTAATGCTAGTGAGAAATAGATCAAGCAGTTGGCTGCCAGCAGAAATCTCCAAAGGATATCTCATGTTTTCTTCCTCAGCTGCTACCAGTGTATTATTTCTGAGTTTACTATTACAGGAAGAGGTTCATCAAGGATGCGGGAAGGGAGTGTTGGAATTAGCAGTAACAATTTTGAATTGTTTTTTGTGCAAACTAAAATCAAGCCTCCATCTTCTAGCTTTAAAAACAAAGAAAACATGACAGTGAAAAGGGATGACTTTTGAGCACTTGAGAGAGATTTAAGAGTAGCCTCATCAATTTAAAACCTCTCACAAAACTATGAATTTTTAACTGACATTTTCATGAGTATTGTTATTTATATGTACTTAATGAATTGAGAAATAAATTTTGAAAATGTGTGGTAGTGCTTCAATTATCCGTGAGTTCAAACTGAGTTTTTTTTTTTCCTTCAATTTAGTAGCTTAAGTCTCTAAATATTGAATGAATGGAGAAACAAAAGGAACAGCAAAACAATAGAGTAAGCTTATAGGCTATATGTGTTCTAACATACCATTGTGAAATTTAGGGTATGGTGTTTCCACCTGCAGAATGAAAACATTAGGATCAGGTACACTCCCAAGTATTCCTGTAATATTTGCTGACAACAAGATGTGCATAGTTTTATTAGAAATAGGAATTGTAGCTATGACAATAGAGCAGGTTTATGTGAAAAGGTGTTTCTTTGCTTCTGTTTCTTTTCGGGGGGGGGAATTTTGTAGGGATTTTGTTTTTACATGCTGGTTTCATGACAATTGTTTTCTTATTCTGATTTCAACATGTGAAAAATGTGTATATATTTCATATTTCATAGAGCTAAACCACATTTATGTTTTCATTGAATCATAGAATGGTTTGGGTTGGAAGGGACCTTTAATATCATCTAGTTTCAACTCCCTGCTATAGGCAGGGATACCTCCCACTAGACCAGGTTGCTCAAAGCCCCATTCAACATGGCTTTGAATTCTTCCTCCAGGAGGAAGCAGGAGGAGGCATCTCAATCTACCTGTGCAACTTGTTCCAGTGTCTCACAACCCTCGCAGAAATTTCTATCTGATATCTATTCCAAATCTACCCTCTTCAAGTAAAAAGCCATTTCCCCTCGTCCTGTTGCTACATGCCATTAGAAAAAGTCCCTCCCCAGCTTTCCTGTAGGGCCCCTCCTGGTACTAGAAGACTACTGTCCCCCTGGAGCCTTCTCTACTTCTGGCTAAAAATCCCAGCTCTTTCAGCCTATCCAGGTAAGAAAGGGGCTGCAGCCCTCTGATCATCTTTGTGGCCCTCCTCTAGACCTGCTCCAATAGCTCCATGTTTTTCTTGTGTTGGAGACCCCAGAATGGGACACAGTAGTTCAGATGGAGTCTCATGAGAGCAGAGTAGAGGGGCAGGGTCATCTCTCTCAACCTGCTGGTCATGCTTCTGTGTTAGTTCACACTTTTTTTTCCAAGCTACTTCACATCTTTGCTGAGTTAATTCTTGCTCCTTTTATGACAAGGTTTGCAATACTCTTCATGTCTTCTTGGTGCGATCTCTCAAACTTATGGCAGTGAAAAAATTATAGCAACATTATAAAAAATTTTACTCTGCTCTTAAATCAAAGATTAATAACTGTTTGCAATGCTACTAGAATCTAAGAAGACTTCTGACTGAGGAAAAATATTGTTCTGAAGTGCTACTTATTTCACCCATTTTGCGGTCTAGAATTACGTTGAATAATTTAAAGTTTGTTTTTTAGGTTTAAAGACTTTATTAGTTAAAAGACAGTGTGGAACAGGAATAAAGCCTGTTGTCCAGATGAGATACATTCAAGTTTCCTAACACTTAGACTTTTATTGCCTCAATATGAAGAGATTCTAATCTGCTAAGAGGAGTGTTATATGGTAATATTTTCAGTCTTTATTTGAAATCTCTTGTTCTCCTTCAGTTCACATATATTAAACAGTCAGTGTAGAAATCAGACCATAATACTTTGGTTCTCTACTGTGTGGCTTGATTTGTGTTTACATACTCTGGAGTGTATCAGCATGGAATAAGTAGATCCTCGTGGTTTATAAAGGACAAATTAGGAGGAAGTAAAAGTGTTGTAGGGCCTGTGTAACATAATTTTTATTCTATGCAACCAGAGAGAAATGCAAAAAGACAAAAACTCTGGAGTTGTTACATATTTGCTTCACCTGATTTATTTATTTTTTCCTAAGCCATTTTAAGGCCCGCTAAGTAAAAAAAACATATAGGCTTTTAGGTTTTTTCCTCATTAATAACACAAGGTAACAGCAAATATGGATTACCTGATAATTACTGATACCATGCTAAACAGAAGCAGGAAGGAAAGTAGAAAAGTATGTAATCCCAAGTTTTTTTTTAATAAAGATGGCTCTTAGCCATTAGCGTATTCAGCACATGACTAGAAAACATACAAGTTAGTCTTTGTTCATTTAAAAAAAAAAATAAATTTACTGTTAAGAGACAATTATTTTTTTTTTTCCTTATTTGCATTACTTTATTAATATCCTGCAAGAATTCTTATCTCTTAATAACTCTATAGGTAATACAGCTTTGGTAGAAGCCCCCTTCAACTTTCCAGAGATGTCCCCTCAAGTTTTAAGTACTGCTTCTTCTCTTAATTACGTGTAAGTGGGAAATGAACTGACTTTGCCTTTGTTGAAAAAATTTCATTTGAACTATCAATTAGGTTATTGTCCCTTTTAAGGAATAGTGCTATTTAAGTTAAATACTTTGTGTCACAAAAAACTCAGATTATACTCATTACAGAAGAAACAAAATCTTTTTATGTTTTGGTAAGGAAATAGATCTAGACTCAGCACAGCTGGACTTCCCAGAGTTTTCAACAACTTGAATTCATTTCTAATAACAATACTTGTTTTCTTCAGCTGAAATGTTCAATCAGTCCTGCTATTTTATTCATTAAAGAATGTGTTTATCTTGCTTTTTGTAATCATGATTCATATTATTGTTACTACCAAGAACTTAGTGTTATATTTTGACCTCTTAATATTCTTTTCATATAAAATAAAAAAGTTTTCCTTCAATAATTGATAAGATAAAGAAATGTAATATTCTACAACTATCTCATTTTTTCTCATTTTGCTCCTTTGTAAAGATGCTGTGCAGCCATCTTTCTGAGCAGAAAGCACATTCCCTGCCTAAGGCCAAAACAATTATCTGACATCATAAAGAAGTTAAAGCAGTGCATATGAGGGGCAAAAAAGACTTGAAGTGCTAGTTATAAATTCTAGTAACAAATCCACTGAGAAGTGAAAAGAATGAGTAAAAGGTATTTTTTGGAAGCAAAGCCATGTCCTACGCCAGTCTGCAGAGTTAGGACAAGCTGAAAGAATGATCTTCCTGCAAGGTCTTTGCATATTTACCGTTTTAAATGACTGTGATTTGAAGGTTTGACTAAAGACAGATGTGTTTTCATAAATACCTATATATGGTTAACCATATAAAAAGTTAGCATTGCTGATTGAAAGCTACAGCTCAGATTACTTTGAAATAGTGCTTTGAAAATGCTATGACACTATTTGTTGTGTGCTGTTTAAACTGTGTTGTGTGTTAAACTGTGTTAAATGTGTTGTGTGTTGTTTAAACTACTACATTGTTTTATTTTAGTTGTCGCCTCTCAAAATTGTGACTTTGTCACTGCTATGAGATACAGGTATCATAATGAGCAATACCTGATGCAGCAGCAGAGTTACCAAAACTATATAACACTGTTGTTATCCACACAATTTCAAAATCAGATGCTTTAGTAGACATTTATATTCTAGCGCAACTTGTCTGCCTTGCTTTAAGCCAAGCATAAACATACTAATGAACTTGTTTTTATTTGTTTTTATTATTATTATTGTGAAGAGAATTTCTCAGGGGACCATTACTTTTGGAATCAAGTAGCTGATCCCATGGATGAGCTACTTATTTATAGATGAGAGTCTAATCAGGAAACTGGAATATAAAAATATGTTATGAAGAGATTATTTTTCTTGGAGTAGAAAGTTCTCAAATGTGCACAAATATTGCTTGATGAGTACATTTACAGCTAGACATAGCTTTTAAATGAAGTTATTTAAGAATAATTTTTTTCTACAGAATAAGGTTGAATTTAAAAATCTTTAACTTCTAAATAGCTTCCCACATCTCTCCCCCTCTAGCCTAGCTTTTTCTGTTACAGAATTATCTTAAGAACATGATAAAATCTTTTCTAACTTGAAATGTGGTCTTACAATAAAAGTCATTCTCTAGCTGTTTCCCACATTAGTCATTAGTCTTATATTGAGTTTTTAAATTATTTTTTTTAAAGGTATAGACACAGTAAGGATTTTTGAGAATTCATGTTCAGTAGTGTATATCATTACTTCCTTCAGGAAGTGTATTACTTGATCTATGAACACAGAGGTAGAAGATCCATGTCTTTTAAGAATATAAAAGCTATTCTTAAAGCAAAAAAACAGAATCAGAGAACTGGTGAGCAGTAAGATGGTGTCATGCTACAAGTTAGAAGAAGGGGCAGTAATGCAATGTTGCAAGGACCTTTTTTTGTGATTCTGATACTATGAAAATTGTGAGTTTTAAGGTGATATATCAAGAGGAATAATACATGATATTCTCCAGCTTGTAGAATTGCTTCGTTCATTAAGTGGGCCTTTGAGGCTTCTAGTATGAGTTGCCAAGAATAAAATGGAAATCAAGAGAGCTTATTTTTATAAAGAAAATGATTCAAATGGCTTTTAAAAAGTGCTGGTGGAGTACAAGTGATCTTTCTTGGTACTATGTGTAGTTGTGTGATTCAGAATGAAAGAGATATACTCATTTCTAAGTTGTATGCCAACATGTTTCTTCCCTGAGATGGTCCAGAAGATGTGTACTATGACAGCCATTGCTAACAGAGCACTGCCACATGTTTTTCTGCTTTGATAAACCCTTTCTTTAGTTGCCACATTAAGAATGGATTTGAGTAGGACAAAACTATACTTCCATAGGCTGAAGCAAGAAATACTGCAACATGGGCACAAGGGTGAGCTTTTTTCTTTATGAAAGATGAGAAAACAGTATCTTAAAGATACTGCACAGAAGGCATCTCAGACTTGTGAAGTGAAGGATGAAGCAGAGGGATCAGCATGCTGTTCTAAGTAAAACTTGGGAAGCTGAGCTGCAGATAGCTATTACTATAAAATTAATGAATTAGATTAAAAATGGAGATGAGTAAGAAAAAAAAAAAGATGCAAAATGAAGAGTTTCAGTTGAACTGTTGTACATGTGAGACGCACATTAGGCATCTGTAAGAAGAAGCCAGAGGAAGAGCCTGACATGTGAATTTGGACACAGTAAAACAGAAGTGGAGTTGGTATGGCAGGAGCTTAGAAATCTTATGTGAATATATGTTGTTTGAGTTTGTGGATGGAATTATGCCATTATGAGACCTACATCAATAAACATGGTCTCACGTGATCTTTCAGAGAGCTGAGATGAAATAAGGAACCTTTGCTGAAGGTACTGAAAGAGAAACTAGAACATAGGAAGCAATGATGCTAGGCAGGGGAGGCATGACAAGGCTGCTGGAGAGGGGAGGTGGGGAGAGGGAGGGTGGAGGGGGAATATAACTGGAAGTTGGATTCCCTGAACTTGAAAAACCAGAGAGGCACATCTGTAATTAAAACAAAATGAGAAAGGGTAATAGTTGGTAAGCAAGTGCAATTAAGAATGTTTTGAATGTTCTTTAAAAAGATTGAAAGAACAGAAGGAACCTTGCTAAAACCAGTGAGTTGAATGGGATGAAGAATGAGAGAGCAGTTACCAAAGTGTTTTTGCTGTGAAGATTACAGGTGCAAATGCCCTATTCCAGAAAGAGACTGTAGAGCACTTCAATGGCCTCTTACATTTGTCGAAGTAGATACAATGTGCAAAGCCCCGTCAGGAAAGTAATTAAATCTTCTGAGGAATGAGGAGGAATTTTCATGTGTTTGAAGTAAAACATGCTTTTAAAATATGTAGCGGATTTTAGCCCTGATGAAGTTCCCTTTTTCTCTTCTTTTTTTTTCTCTTTTTTTTTTTAATTCAAGGAGCAAAAAATATCTGAATTTAACATTTATATTTCCCTAATTATTTTCATTAGCTGCATATTTTATACACAGCACTTCTAATTTCTGTAAAGATTCTCGCTTATATAATAAAAAGATTTTTCTAAATAACTGTGCTATGATTAATAGGAAATTCACTTCATTTCCTGTTACAGTGCTTCAGTTCTTTAAATATATATATATATTTTAATTGAATTTCAGAAACCTTTGCCTGCTTACTCATGTATGTGTAATACTTTTAAACAAAAACAGTTTTATACACTGAGTTTTATTCACTGAGGGTACAGCTATGTTCTCAAACAAATTAATTTACCATTCACTATCATGGAAGTTTTTATAATTTAGCAGAAGCTTTTCTTTGTATTAGGGCACCATATGTATGTTATATGCTGGATGTGTGAAACATCTTTCACATAAAAATGACAGAGATTATATAGAAAAATACCAAAGTTGTAATTTTCTCACAAGTTAAAATTTCACCATTTTGACCAAGGATATCTCTGTTGTTAAAAAGTGAGAATTTAAGACAAAGCTGAAACAAGATATAAATGTAAAGTGTATATTCCTTATCTGTCAGCAAAAAGTACTTTTAAGTATGAAAGTGATTGCATTTTTCATATGCATTCACTTCAGTAGTGTGTTAATGTGTCAAAAGCACTTTCCAGAAGAAGCAACAGATATAATTGTCTTCTGCATTCTCCTCCACTTCTTATACAACTGACATTATATAAACGCAGTTCGTCCTGAACTCTGGCTTTTAGAAGTGAGAATACTTTTTTTTAATGCAACGTAACAGTATCTAGGTTTGTTTACAAGGAACTTTGAAAGCAGACAACTTTCCACCCTGATTTCTGGGGCAGATTTGCTGATGTGACAGTAATTGTGTGTTTTAACACAAAGATGGTAAAGATTTGAGTTGTTTCTATAAAACAGACAAAACCCATGTTTCAGATATTATCCCTGCTAAAAACTTTGCCTGTTCTCAAGTGTTTTTCTTTCCAACTCTTCAGCAATTTGGTATAACCATTATCATACTGTTGGCCACCAAGATGCTTAACTTGTAGTTGGTTTCCAATTTCTTTATCTGTTTGCAAATTAAGCTTAATTTGTAAGCGTGGAATTTATTGCATAACCTGTTGATGTCTCAGGGCAGGTCATAATTTTATGGTGATGTCCAGTTGCCTCTTACTGGAGCTGAAAATAGCAGGTTTGTCCTTCCACCAATGAAAATCCTAGTTTTTCTTAATAAGCACTGTGGGATTATATATCTCATAAAATAAATTGAAACAACTTTCCAGCTTCATTGACTTAACTCAAGATCCTGAGTGGAAGAAGTAAAGCAAAAAGTAGGATTGCTACCCTGGACTTTTGGAGAGCCAACTTCACTCTCTTCTGGGACCTACTTGGAGCTATCCCATGGACTAAGGTGTTAGAAGGTAAGGGGGCCTGTGAGAGCTGGTCGGCATTTAAGCAGCTCTTCTTCCAAGCTCAGGATCGGTGCGTCCCTGTGAGGAAGAAATTGGGAAAGGGTGGCAGGAGACCTGTGTGGATGAGCAAGGAGCTTGTGCACAAACTCAAAGGAAAGAAGAAGGCCTATGAAATGTGGAAAAAGGGTCTGACTACTTGGGAAGAATTTAGGAATGTTGTCAGGGCCTGCAGGGATGCGACGAGGAAGGCTAAAGCCCACCTGGAATTAAATCTGGTGAAGGGGATAAAGGATAATAAAAAAGGCTTTTTTAAGTACATTAACAATAAAAGGAAGACTAGGGAGAATGTGGCTCCCCTGCTAAGTGACGGGGGTGTTCTGGTAACAGGGGATGCTGAGAAGGCAGAGATACTGAATGCCTTCTTTGCTTCTGTCTTCAGTGAAAAAGCTCCCCCTCAGGAATCCAAGACCCTGGAGGTTAGTGAGAGGGTCTGGGGAATGGAAGACCTCCCTTCAGTCAGGGAAGAGGTGGTCCGAGAGGTGGGCAACACAAATGTTCACAAATCCATGGGACCCGATGGGATGCATCCACGGGAGCTGAGAGAGCTGGCAGAGGTGATTGCTGAACTGCTTTCTGTCATCTTTGAGAGGTCTTAGAGGATGGGGAGGTGCCTGAAGATTGGAGGATAGCCAATGTCACTGTGGTCTTCAAAAAGGGCAAGAAGGAAGATCCAGGCAATTATAGGCCAGTCAGCCTCACCTCTGTCCCTGGAAAGGTGATGGAACAGCTTGTGCTGGATGTCATCTCCAGACAACTGAAAGAAAAGGAGGTTATCAGGAGTAGTCAGCACGGGTTCACCAGGGGGAGGTCATGCTTGACCAATGTGGTAGCCTTCTATGATGTTGTATCTGGCTGGGTGGATAGCAATGGATATAGTCTACCTTGATTTCAGCAAGGCATTTGATACTGTCCCTCACAACATCCTTATAACAAAGCTGAGGAAGTGTGGGATAAATGAGTGGACAGTGAGGTGGGTTGAGAACTGGCTGACTGGCAGAGCACAGAGGGTCGTTGTTGGTGGTGCAGAGTCCGGTTGGAGGCCTGTAACCAGCGGTGTTCCTCAGGGGTCTGTGCTGGGTCCGGTCTTGTTCAACATCTTCATCAATGACCTTGATGAGGGGATAGTGGCCACCCTCAGCAAGTTTGCTGATGATACGAAGTTGGGAGGATTGGCTGACACGCCTGAAGGCTGTGCTGCCATTCAGCAAGACCTGGACAGGCTGGAGAGCTGGGCAGAAAAAAAACGGATGAGGTTTAACAAAAGCAAGTGTAGAGTCTTGCATCTGGGGAGGAATAATTGCATGCACTGGTGCAGGTTGGGTGATGACCTGCTGGAGAGGGACCTGGGTGTCCTGGTGGATGACAGGTTGGCCATGAGCCAGCAGTGTGCCCTTGTGGCCAAGAGGGCAATGGCATTCTGGGGTGCATTAAAAAGAGCGTGTCCAGCAGGTCGAGGGAGGTGATCCTCCCCCTCTACTCTGCCCTGGTAAGGCTTCATCTGCAGTACTGTATCTAGTTCTGGGCTCCCCAGTACAAAAAAGACAGGGATCTTTTGGAAAGGGTCCAGTGGAGGGCCACGAAGATGGTGAAGGGCCTGGAGCATCTCTCCTATGAGGAAAGGCTGAGTGAAATGGGTCTGTTCAGCCTTGAGAAAAGAAGACTGAGAGGGAACCTGATCCATGTCTATAAATATCTAAGGTGTGGGGGGCAGAATGGTGAGGCTGGAATCTTTTCAGTGGTGAGTGGAGACAGGACAAGGGGAAACGGCCGGAAACTGCAGCACAGGAAGTTCTGCACGAATATGCGCAAGAACTTCTTTACAGTGAGGTGACAGAGCACTGGAACAGGCTGCCCAGGGAGGTTGTGAAGTCTCCTTCTCTGGAGATATTCAAGACCTGCCTGGATGCCTACCTGTGCGACCTGGTGTAGGGAACCTGCTTTGGCAGGGGGGTTGGACACGATAATATCTGGAGGTCCCTTCCAACCCCTACAATTCTGTGATTCTGTGAACACGGGGAGAGATCATTCCTGATTGGTAGTGCTTCCAAATGTGGCAGCAATGAACTTAGCAGTGCTGTTCCACTGAAAGTGGATAGAGACTGGAGCAGTGGCTGTAACTGTAGTGATTTGCTCTTTCACTGCATTGAAGGTGGAGGCTGAATATTTGCCTGATTCCTTTGTATCTAATTCCACTCTCTTTTGTCACTGGGCAAAATCAACTTTTTCCAAGAGAGATTTTTTCCATCTTAGAGAAAGAAGCAAAGAGAAGAATTATGGTGCGTGCCTCCAGGGATTCTGTAAAATGTATTTTACTCTAAAAGCGTCACAGCTAAATGTTTCTATCTCAGTTAGTGAAAATTCAGATTTGCTATAAAAACATTCAGATGATTCAAATGTCTATTCTGAAAGTCCTTCTTCATTGTATGAATTTCAAAGAAACTACAATGAAAGCATTCCTTCTGAATGCATTTGTTGGATATGACAACAACGGCCGCTGAAGAATGCAAAATGCAAACTTTGTTAAGGGACCCGTGTGCAAGTAATGACAGTGTGTGTGTGTCCCTCAGTTTATGTATGGCCAGGACAGCATATAGCATATGCTGGCTGTCATAGGGCAAACCAAAAAACATATATACTGCTTGCCATGAGGAGATGGTTTTCGGGAAAGAACAGGAAATGAATACTCTGTCTTGTCTTCTTAGATTTTTGCTATCCTCTGAAGTGTTTATATATAGATAGCATATAATTTCTGCAGTTAACTTCCTGACACTCATAATTTTTTATTTTTTTTTTTCAAAGGAGATCCTCAGTTGGAGTACTTATTTATTTATTTTATATGAAATGTTTGTTTTGGAAATCTGAGTAGGAATGTCAGGCTAAGAAAAATCTGTTGACTGTTAATCTTGGTTTTAGCTTTTCTATATTTGCTTTAACAAGTCCATCTGATGCTTTGGGATCTGTAGTTCTCATAGCTGTTAGCAAAAGTCTCTTATAGCATGAACTAATGCACTATGAAAAAGAAAGATCCATCAAATTGTCTTTGGTGGAGAGGGATTTTTATCTCTTAAAATGTAATTGGGTTTCCTGATGTCTAACACAGATGACAGAGCCAGTGCAAATTAGAGCTTGAATTTCCTTGACTGTGATTCTGAGAATATTAGTGGTTAGCTATACTTTCTTATCAAAATCTTTTTATAACATTCACCCTGTAGAAATCCTAAGAAATTAGTTGTTAATTGCAAACTGATTTAGGTCATTATGGTGGTATTCTCAGGAAGGTGTTGCAGCTGGGACTGTTGAGTGTTTTGAGCTGTTATGTTCTTAGTTGGTTTAATGAGGAAAGATTCAAATAATTCACAGCATAGTATAAAATTACAATTTTAGTTAAATCCTGCTTTTATCCTACATAAATAGTTGCCAAGTAACTTTTAGTATTATTAAATTCTTTGCCGAATCTAGGGCCTCTTCAGGAAAAAAAAAAAAAAAAAATCAATTACACTGTATAAGGAGGATGAGGCCAGAAGCCATTTAATATCACTCTTTGCTTAACTGTAAACCAGTATTATATGCACAGTGAAATTCTATGCAGGCGTTGCAAATGCTAGCTTACTGCTGCTATTTGTTTACCAGAAATAAGAGCAGAGGAAAGTTGATCCTTTTTGTCTGACATGGTATAGAAGAAGAATCAAAACCAACAAAATTTTTGGCTGACCATGAAGATGAAAGGGTCTCAGATGCTGAAAGGAGATATTCTGTAATTCTTCAGTAAGTCTCACAGACCTTATTTTATTGAAGAAATTAAGGGGATTTTAGCTGCATGCTTGGTGGTAAAAATACTTGGGTATCAGAGATATTTTTGTAGAGGAGCATGGTGAAATCCATTAGGCAAAAGACATCAGGAATAGTGGTGTAACTATGAGGTTAAGGCTAACTATGAGATAAAGGTTAGTATTTATTAACAGTAGAACTAATGTTGTACACTTAGGTGGAAGCATTGTCCTTAAGAGACAGAGAAGTTTCTGTAATGGGTATTGCAAATAACAGTGTAGGTATTCCCACTGACAGAGGTGGTTTCTTTGTGTCACTGAGTGCAAATTGAACAGCAAAATTCATATTCTGAGCCAAACAGTCTTCAGGGAGCAAATTGTTGTTGTCTTCTTTCCTTTTTACTTAGTGTGGTGCGCTCTTGTATCTTCAACCTCTGACCTCATGGAATTAATATTAGAACTTCATGTGTGAAGAGAAATAGTGTGCACTCACGCCATCACTGTCTCATATTTCTTACTAGTATGTGATTTCTACAGTAGTGACCAACTTGGGAACACACAAAACTACTGCTAATATAAAACTGTACTATGATGTCCTTCTCTTCTCTTTGCATTGTAAGAGCAAAGCCAGAAAGTCATTTGATTTCTTACTTTCAATTCATGTACCTTTACCTTTCACCTAATTTTCTGTAATAGTTAAAATCCTGAACCTACACAGTGTGGTTTCCTCTTTTGGAAGTTCTTTAGATAGAGCTGTGGAAGATTACCTATTTTCTCATCTGAGACAGAGATCCTCCTCACTGTAGTCTGTTCCTTTGGTTAGTTTTACCCAATTAACTCTCTTTCCAAGCTGTTAATTTACTTGCTGTCATCTTGTTATTACAGAAGTTTCAATGGTGTCTAGCTAATAAGACTCTGATATTTTATCTATTTTATGTATTCATAGATCACTTCACATTTTTCTATAGAAAAAAAGATTGCAGTTTGAATATAGACAGGATTTTTAGCCCTTTCTACTGAGTCTTCTTGGGATGGAGTCAATTTTCTCCATAGCAGTCTCTACGATACTCTGGTTCATCTGTGGCCACAGTATTGTTGATAACACACCAGTGTTCTGGTTCTTTCTGAGCAGTGCCTGCACAGTGCTGTTGCTGTTTCTCACTCTGACCTCTCCCAGGGAGGAATCTGGAGGTAGTCAGGAGGCTGTGAGGGGACACAGCCAGGAGAGCTGAGTAGAACTGATTCAAGAGATACTCCATGCCTTGCAGTGTCATCCTTGCCAATAAAACTGGAGGTAGTTTTTGCAACATAGTCATTGCTCAGAGAGCGTATGGTCATCAGATTCTCAGGGGGAAGAGTGAGTGAGTGATTGTCTTTGTATTGCTTCCTTTTTTTTTTTTTTCCTCCTCCATTCTACTGAGAAAGAGTAAGTGAGTGACAGGATGAGGTCTTAGGTGCTAGTTGGAATCACCCCACAGCATCCATTCTTTAGACACTGTATTCAAAAGCTTTTCATACTATAAGAATCCAGAAAGTTCTTTACTTGGTAACACTTGCAGCTGCAATCATATTTAAGAACAAAACATTTATTTGGTTATTCAGTGGTTTCTTTTACCTTGTTAGAGTAGCTGATACATTTGCCTTGTGTTTTGGTCATTTGGTCAAATAAATGTCATCATTATATTGATTAATAACCTGCCTTTTATAAGACCCATAAAATTTTCTGTCTAAATTCCTAGTGTTCTATTTTCAGTGGTGCAGAGCAACTATTTGTCATATTTAATACACTGAAAATCATTTTGGGTCAAGGAAATAACGGAAATTAACATTTAGAGAATTGGTTTATCCTGTTTTAGATGATATTAAAATATGGACAAATTTTCATGTAAGAATCCAGACAGCAGCTTAAATCTGAACAACGTAAGCTCCCCCTATATCACATGGTAGAATCATTGTCACATACCCACAGGCTCCCTAGTGGTGGAGAAAGCCAGTATATCTCAGCAGACTTGAACTAGACTGAAGATTTAGACAGAAAGTTTATTAATGTGATCATGGTACTTAGTCACGAGTGCTAAATTTTAGCATTTATGAGCACACTTGCAAGACTTAATGTGGCATCTGTAATATCTAGTGTGTGTTTCTAACCAAACTCTTAGACCATTCCTCCCAAGAAATGCCTCTGGAATTTCTGACTAACACCACTATTTTTTTCACTGAAGACTGGTTATCAAGAAAGAGAGGAAAAAATATCAACCTTAGACTTGTATTTGAAATGCTCTAACAAAGGAGCTAAACAGTTTACATCTTTTTATATAAATGTGAACTGTCAGATCATCTGTATGACATGATATGTTATGACAGTTTCAAGCAAAGAAATTTTTCCATGATTGATTCATTGTATTCTGTGGAGTATATGCCTTTAACATTTCCTCTCAAGGACTTCCTGTGCTATGAACTGTGCCCGTACCTTATGCCCTTCTATGTGATGTCCAAATACATAAGTGAAGAGAACTTCAGATGATGTCAAGGCCAGTGGGAATATTAGATATGTTTGCCATTCCTTGTTCCCAGTGGGCTTGTTTTTGTTGCACAGTGGGACAACTGGGTCCAATGCCTCAAAGGTGACAGCAGCAGTTCTCTTCCTTCAAGAAATTGCTGCTAGCTGTTTCTTAGTGAAGCTCTTGAGTCTGAATACTTCAAGCAAAGGCTGTTTACAGCAGTTTCTCCTTTCTGAGCCTATCCTTGTGCCAGCTATTTCTTCACACAGACTGAAAAATGTTTTGTGAAGATGTCAATCACATTTTGCATGGTGGCTGTTGCTAGTATGCTCCAACCTACCTATCTCCTGGCTCAGCTCATAGAGTGAGGTGTCATCGACACTACCATGGCAGTGTGGGTTTCCATCCCTCAAACAGGAGAGGAACACACATTCATTCCCCCTCTAGAACATTTCTGTGCTGTTTTGTTTTACTTTTTGAAAGCTCCATCTTGGTATCCACCCGGCTATGTATTACAACCTGTTTTTAGACTAACTGCATTGTGATTTGCTGATGTTCCTGTTTTTAAGGTTAATGGTTCTTATATTCCTGATGTTTCTCTTTCCTCTCATTATTTCTTCATACTCTGTCTCTTTTGTAACATATTTCTAAATACTATATTGAAATTGGATTTCTGTGCTCTTTGAGAAATATAATGAAATGATAGCATTTGGTGCTTATTGTGATGACAGCTACTCCATTAATTCACTTTTTTTTTTTTTTTTTTTTTTTCCTTTTATGTAAAGCCCTTGGTACTGTCTCTAGCACAAAATATGATTTCATAAAGAATGCTGACTATAGTTATTCTGAGGATAATATTTTCTCCACTATTTATTGAAATAGAAATATATCTTTGCTCCCTTAAGAGTGGTGAAGATGTATTCTAGATCACAAAGCTTCAAAGAATTAAGAATTACTTTTCACTTTCTTACTCCAAAAGTTTGGAATTTGTAGTTTCATGATGCATTCCTTTCTCTGGATAGTTAACAGGCTAGCACCTTTGTAAGTGGCTCTTAATTTATACAATTTACTTGTACCTTTCTGTAGTTTTGTATTATCAATATTTTGTATTTTGTGAGTGTTGTCAATGAGTGTGTGTGAATACACACTATGTTCCTCTGCTTTATTTTTTTTTTGTCTTTTGGAGTTTTTTTAGTTAACAAATTAGTTGACAAAATAATTAATAGAATCAGCATGTTCTCTTTTGTGTCTTGCATTAATTATCTTATAAAAATGAGTTAAATAAGTGCAGATATTAAATAATATCATAATTATTACTATGAAGTGTGAAAATAACTTGGAGCTGTTCATACATAAAATCATGGGTTCTTTGTAAAAGAATATCATTAATAAATAATTTGCATTAAAAGGAATTACACAGGAATAAATACTAATCAAGGTCAGTATTATTTTAATACTCTGTGTTCCTACAAGCGTTACAATCTGCATTACAAATGCTACTTAGCCTGGAAGGGCACAAATAGAAGAACACAAAGCTGAATGTCTCTGAAGCACACTTAGGTGAGCTTTTGATTTAATCTTGCCAACTAAGTGCTACAGGTGAAGCAAGAGAAGCTTCCATCTGTAGAATTATAGTGCTATTTAATGAATAAGTTGGAATTTTATTCACTGGAGGTTCAGTGGATTTCACTAAGTGTGGTAATCTCAGCTTACAAAGAAGTGATTTCAGATGTTACTATCCTGCTTTTATTACAAAGCCGTCATAGAAGTATAGAATGCCTGCTAGGTTATTATCTAGTCTGCTGTCCTGCCATGCCATGGGCAGGAACCAGGGGATGCTCCTTAACTAAATACAGATTATTCAAGATGATTTTTTTTTTCCTGTTATGTATTGTAGGCTTTTTTTTCATGCATTTTTTTTTACTATGCATTTATATGCGGGCTCTTCTGAAAGTAATGCCTCCTATTTAATTATACTGGCCCATAATGTCAGAGGCTGACGATGGTGGTATGGCAGCAGAGGTTGAACCTTCCCACCAATATTCTGTTACATATTGTTGCCATGTGAAGGATGGCAGCAGAGGGACTGTCTGACAGAATGGTGTTTGACACAGAAATTCATATGAAGCAAAGATGTGTCACTGAATTCCTCCATATGAAAAAATGGCACCCAGTGACATTTTTGAATCTTTATGGGGACCAAACAGTGGATGTGAGCACAGTGAGGCAGTGGATGGTGCATTTCAGCAGTGGTAACAGTGATAGTGGGTCACCTTCGCTGGTGCAGATTTTTACAAGGAGAAAATATTCTCCATCCTACTAGCATAAGTGATACAGCTGATTTCTGATTCTAGTGAATCTGATTTTTATCTGTCAAAAGTAAAGGGATTGTCTTTTGTCTCCTGTTCTCATTGCTTAATTCCCAGTACATATCTGATGGACATCGTCAGGTTGGCAGCAAATTTGTTATCTGCAGACCAGCACAAAAATTAAATAACAAAAGTAGAGATCTAAAGGGGAGTGAGCATATCATAACAAATTCTAAGTGACAATGCACCTGAAGGAAAAGGATTGCTGTTTGATAAACCTAGGCTCTGCTGTCTTATTTATGAGGAGGTAGAAAAGAAGAATGTTTAAATTAAAAAATCCAAGTAGAATGCTGTGCATTTGTAGAATGAGTGTTCATTTTTTTTCCTGTTGCATTATGTAATACCTAAAAAAGATGTTAACATGTATATATCTATCTGAGCTCACTTTCCAGTAACAAAGGTAAGGCCAACTCCTGACTGGCAGGAAGCTTTGTCAGTGCTGCCGCAAGTACAGGTAGGCAGTGCCATCTGTATGCAACCCTTATCAATAGTGCTAATTTTGACTTTTTAATATATCAGTGTGTTCTGTGATTTCTAGTCACTGTATGGGTACTCCTTAGAACTTCCGAGTGATGTGAATGATTTTAGTACAGCAGAATAACTGTGAAGGTTTATCTGAGAAGAATGCTATTAGCTCTAGTTGAACTGGAACAATGCCCTTCCTGCTTCCTCTTGCTTTTAAATGATTCTGAAAACACATTCTACATTAAATCTAAAAATAACATTAAAGAAAAAAACAAAAAAAAAAAACAAAACAGTTTTCATAAGAGGCAAACAATTCCTACTTTGCAAGAAAAGTGTATATTTTTTTATTTTTAGTTACTGAAAGGTTTTATTTGTTATATAAATGGTGGATTTTTTTTTTTTTTTAATCTATTATCTGGAAGTTCCATATTAAATAAAAATTTTGAAACATAAATGCAACTGGTTGGAACAAATCACTTATGCTATTCTTAAGCAGAATATTTTTAAATTAGCAAAATATATATATATATATATATATATATATATATATCCATGTATTACTCCTGCTTTATCTTCTGATGGACTCTCCTCAGAGATTTTTCTGCAGTTGTTTTTTTTTTTACCTCTTTTTCCTCTCCTGAACAGGTGACGTGTGAGCTATGTGTTACATGTAACACAACAGTCAGGTGATCACGCTAGCATGTCACCTCTTATAACACATTGGCTGGGTGAAAAGTGATTTAGAAAATAGCAATTTCACCATCACTTATGTTTGCTATTTTTACAGAATTTCTGAAGATTTTCATGAATATCATGACCTGTGTTCTGTAACTTAATTGATACCTTTAGCTGTGCAGCCTGCTGTAGGGAACGTGCTCTGCAGTGAGCCTGGACTCAATGATCTCTGGAGATCCCTTTCAATCTCTACAATTCTGTGACTGTGATCCTACTCTCACAGTAACAGACAGGAAAGGTCCTGTTTGTAGAGATTATTGTTTATATGCTGTGTTATTGCTGTGACTTACTCTGATGAGAGTTGAAGGAAGTCAGGAATTTGATTGAAAATTATGTAGAGATTTCTCTTATGTAATTCTGATGTGTATTTTCTCTTCTTCCTCACCCTTGTACTCTTGAGAATAATTATGGAAAGACTTCAATTCTCTCAGGCAGTCACACACTTTTCATAATAGGTGCGGGGGGTTAGCTGCATTGACATGAAGGGAATTTCCAGTCATTGTTTGGTGTAACCAGACTCAAGGATTTCTTGAAGCTTTTTTCTTTTTCTTTTTTTTGTTTTTCTTTTTTTCTTTCATTTATTTTAATATCACTGGTCATCCTTATCCTTCTACCAGACTAGCCTGATTCTAATTTATTCTATTTATGTTTTAGGCCCTTCCTTTCTACATCCCTCTGCCTTTGCTTTTTTTATGCTTTGCTTGTTAGCTTTCCTGTTGTTATTCACTCTTCCTTTTCTCAGAAATATCTTTCTCATTATCCCAGCCATGAATCCTGCTCCTTTTTTTTTGTAGTCATATTACACGTCCTAAGGTCAATTCTTCTCAAGACAAGAAGTGTGTATTCCCATGTCTGTATAGTGCTCCTTGCAGTAAAGTTTTAGCAATGAGACTTAACATTTGTTTTTTCACTTAAGTAAATGATGACCCAAATTCAAATGTATGTTTTATCCATTTGCTTCTGCTCTAAAAGTAATTGAGAAGTTACAACCTATTTTAACTAACCACTTAGGCTTCGTGTATGTGCATTTTTAATGATTAAATTTTCAGGAATAGTACTGATTAGCAAGCAACTTTTCTTTTTCTGAGTTTTCTTGCTCTTCTTTCCTATAAATTATCAAGTTGTATCATAGCATGTAAAAAAAAAAAAAAAAAAAAAAAAATCAGCAACAAAACCATGTACCAGAAAATACCCATATAACTTACCCAGAAGCACCAATTTTAAGAGATTCCATAATAAATGAATAGAAAGTCAGGCTTCTCCAAAGAAAATTCAGAAACAAAGCCCAACTTAAAGGGTGTGGGCTAAAAATAATCTATTTTTCCAACAATTAGTTAAGACACTCATTTATTTATTTTTTTAATGAGACAGCAACGTGACTAAGGTTGAGTTTTATAATTGCATGGTGTTCTCCTTCACTTTTCCTTCTCTCTGCTGTTCTGCAAGGGCAGAAGCACATACCTTTCTCCACATGAGCAAAAACTGTGGTATGCAGGGTTGCATAAGAGGCTCAAGAAGTGTGAAGCAGAACTGTGAAGATGCATCAGATTGCTCTCAGTATCTGACAGCCAGACTCTGAAATGTGCTCCCTTGCCATGGGAGAGCTGTGAGCCTGATCTGCTGTCTTTATACTCAGTGGTGCAGTTCCCCAGTCTGTGAAGAAAAGTCCAAGCATATTCATCTTACATTGATTTCTAGGAGCGGGAGACTTTTCTGTCAAGTTCCAATATATTAGAGGTACTTGATCGATACCAGTGTTAAACTCATACCCTTAACTATTCTCAGGGATGTTTTTCTTAGATTTTTTCTGACTTACTCATATAATGTCGTGCATGTCTTAAGAGATTAAAAGTTGGAAGAATACATGTGTAGATCTTTTTGATTAATAGGATTTTTTGTTGAAATTTAATAACCTCAAATATAAGATATTGATCCTGTTGTACTTGTTCTCATGAATTCCTTGAAAACTAACTTTTTTTTTCTGTTGCAATCACACAAAAAGAAAAACACAGTTTTAGCATCTGTAAGCTTACACACAACATGAAGTAATATACAGCTTGGAGCCCTGAAGGTCAGGAACTAGAGTGTTAAATATTACAGAGAATGTGAATTAACACTAGGAAGGAAGGGCGAAAGGAAACAAAACTCATGAGATTTTGGGCACCATGCACCTTATAAGTGTAAGGAAATCAGGTATGTTACCTGTGGAAGTCAAATGCACAGATGAATGAAGGCAAATGCATTGATAGCAATGCTGAAGTAATTGAGTGGCCTGTATTATATTTACTGTAGAATCAAGTAGAATCAAGTAGAATCAAATCCTGGAAAATTACTAATAAAATGCTAATTGATGGTGGTGAGATACTGGAACAGTTTGCCCGGAAGACTTGTGAAAGCCTGTCATTGGAAGTGTTTAAAATTGGGTTGGATGGGGCTTTGGGAAATCTGATCTAGTAGAGGAGAATCTGCTCATGGCAGTGGATTTGGAATAAGGCAATCTTTGAAGTTGCTTGCAACTCAAAACATGCTGTGATTCTATAAATTTTAAGCAAAGTTGTGTTACAGATTTTTACTGTTTCTTGTTTGAAAAGAGGAGGCTAATCTCAGTATGTATTTGAGATAATATGGCTGGATCATGTGAGTATTTGAAACAGTGGGCAAGTATGGCAACAGTATAGTATTTTTACTGTTAAAGTGGGAAGAAGTAGGTAAACTGATTTGTTTCATTATTTATTTTAGAGTTACAGGGGTCTGGAGAATCTTCCTTGTGAGGAAAGTCTGAGAGATCTGGGACTGTTCAGTCTGCAGAAGGGAAGACTGAGGGACGATCTTACCAATGCTTATAAATACTTAAAAGATGGGTGTCAAGTAGATGGATTCAGGCTCATTTTGAGGTGCCCAGCAACAGCACAAGGGGCAGTGGTCACAAACAGGAATGTAGGGATTTCCATATCAACATGAGAAACGACTTTACTGTGAGGATGATAGAGCCCTGAAATAGGCTGCCCAGAGAGGTTGTGGAGTCTCCTTCTCTGGAGATGTTTAAAACCTGTCATGCCAATTCAATACTTAACAGCATCAAGAATACCATTAATCCTAACTTAGTGGTAGTGGTAACTTCTTTCTTTATGTTTTTCAAGGCATTCAGTAAGAATTAGGAAAACTGT
The DNA here is from genome assembly GCF_019238085.1 of Lagopus leucura. Taxonomy (NCBI): domain Eukaryota; kingdom Metazoa; phylum Chordata; class Aves; order Galliformes; family Phasianidae; genus Lagopus; species Lagopus leucura. Next base: position 85,535,177 of record NW_024962262.1, read on the forward strand.
AATTTTATGTGAAATAAAATTTGACTTTTTGCTGAGTGCTGCAGTCCATTTAATATTTTGTGCACCAAGCACATCATTCTTATACCCAAGATAGAGCTGAAGTTCAGGGGCATACATTTGAATATGAGATTACTGCAAGGAACATGAATGATTGTTTCTGGGCCTAATGATAGAATTACTTAGGCTGGAAAGGACTGTGGAAGTCATGTGAATCAACCCCGTGAACAGAGCTATTGCAGTTCTGAAATTAGATCAGGTTGCTGTGGCCTGAACAAATTTTGAGCATCTCCAAAAGCAGCTTTTTCCTCAGTCTTTCTGGCTGCTGTAGTCTTTGACTACTCTCATGAAAATAGAAGTTTTCCAGCTGACTGCTGCAAGGTCAGACCGTCTCAATGACACCTCTGAAATGGTGATTGCCTGAAATGACTGACTCTTCAAAGGATTTCGTGTTAGCATTTATGTAGAAGTTATTAAAGGGAAGTAGGCTACAGCTGCTAATAATGATGGCACTAATGCTCTAGCTGGTGAGTAGATTCCTACCATTGTGTGTTATGGTGGCAGGATTGAGGCTAGCACTTCTGTCATCACGATCAGTGCAAGAGAGAACTCTTGTTAAAATCTGAACATTATAAAGCTCAGGTGAAAATGGATGGATGCCAGTGTTTTCTGATGAGCTACAGCAGACTGGTAATGCCACCCTGCTGTACTGACTGCACACTTCTAATTTATTTCTCAGCTCTCTGAGACTTTGGAACAGCAAGAGTGAAAACTCTGAGCTACCCACTTTGCTAATCTGTGTTGTTTTCAAGTCTTTGTTTTCTGTTCAATTCACTTTTTCCATGTATACTAGCTGATGTATTAAAAGATTTTACCTGTGCTTATCACTTGTCATGGATCATAATAGAAGCTTTATCAATGCCGTAGAACAGTTTGAAAGTTCATCTGGCATGAACCTCTGATTAAAGCATGCTTTCTTACATTTGGTTACTTAGGAGCCCTGTAAAAGATGCAATTTGTACTACTTGAACAGAAATGGTAAATGAAGGGAAGGAAGCTTTGTATCCAGTATCTTTTGGAAACCTTCTCTATCATGTCCCTGTTAGTAATTCTGAAGAGCTCTCTTAAACTTAAATGGATGATAGGATGTTGTTAATCTGTTTTAACCAAGGCTATCATCAATAACATTAATCTATTGTAACCAAGCCTAACAAAGCTGTTAACAAAAGACTTATTTTTCTTGTTCTGTTCTCCTTTGGGGTTTTTGTTTGTTTGTTTTTCTTGTTTTTGTTTTTTTTGTTTGTTTGTTTTTGGGGTTTGTTTTTTTTTTTTTTTTCCTCCTGCATTGCAGATAATCTCTTTTATTTCATGGAATAAAAAAAATGCAGATAATTCTTTTAGGAAAACTCTCTACTTAATGGCTTGAGTTTCTACTTTTTGTCTTGTTTATGTGGTTGAGTAGAAAATTGCCAGAAGGAAAAGCTGCTTATTTTTACTATGTTAACTCCGAATATAAATATACGTTAAATTCATTGAGGACAGAAGGCATGGACCAACTCAGAAGGATGTATTGTCCTTATGCATTTGCAGATGGCAGGCTCTTGAAGGCTAGAGGATGTGAAAACATTGCATGCAACTTGAAACACTGTAACTACTTTGTTGGGTTTGTTGGCTTTTATTTGCTACTTCCTTTAGCTGTGTGGTGTTTGCTATTGATGGGAAGGCATATTTATAGGCCCCAGTGGTTTCAAACGGTTTCAACTAAAATACTATTCAAACGGTTTCAACTAAAATACTATTTCAACTTAAAAAGTATTGTAATTTTTAGTATTTTGCATTTTGTTATATATTTGGCCATAGATACCAAAAAGTGTAATTCTGTCTTAATTTTGGAGGGTTTTTCTCCTCTTCACCTTCTCATCTTGTATGCATCTATGAAGTATTCTGAAATGTGCTATGTAGAGACATAGGTTTTTTGCTAAATTTCTGCATAACGAAAGGACAGTCTGATTTGAAGTTATTTTTAAATGTTTTTTTCCATAGATGTGTGTACTTTCACTTTTCTTCCCTTTTCCATTATTTACTTATTTTGCTGGATCAGTGGTAATTGCTTACATTTTCTAAAGCTTTATCTCCTTGAAATTTTTGGGACAGGCTAAGGCATTTTCTTGTATTGGTTAATTTGTCATCCCCATTTTTATTTACCTCGAATGTTTTACTTCTTTTATATGGATAACAGTGATGATGCCATGGTCCATAGGAGTTAGATGAGGTGAAAGTAGTCTGTGGGATACTTGCATTTACTTTTATGGTGATGTAGGACTACGCTTGGAAACAGAGGCCCTGTCAGGTGGAGTAAAAAAAAAAAAAAAAAAGAGAGATTTCTCCAGTCCAATATGCTGCCTTTGTCAGTGGCAGATAACAGAAGTGTCAGGTATCGTAATTCACCTAGGAGTTTAGATTTATAATATGAGTAAAATGTTATTAATAATAGTCCATGCTGTACTTGGGGCAGAAGGATTCTGCTTATATTCTGATGCATGAGATTTAATTACTCCTACATCATTGTCTTTGCTTACAAAACTGCCAGTGTTGTTTATCATCACAAAATTATCCAACCCTTTAAAAATGCAGCTTCAATATTTGTCTCAATGAACTTTCACAGCAGTTATTCTGCAAATTAATTAAACGCTGCCTTGGAAAAATAGCTTCTTTCTGCAGTTGAGAGTTTAGGAGCATTTCATAGAGCCAGATTGTTCACTCTCAGGGAATAAAGTTCAAAATAAATTTGATAGTTTTCACTGTGTCCCTCACTATATTGTTGTCTTTTTTCTCAGTTGATTAATTAATTGGTTGATTACATATATGTGCCTTCTCCTCCCTCATCCCCTTGCCGACTTTTGGACTACTGCCATCAAAAAAGAACTGTGTAATAAGCATATAAATGTTAGTATCATTATGGACGATCTAAAGTAGCTGTATGAATTATAGTATATGTATAACCCATCTGAACTTAAAACTTTGAAGTTAAACTTCAGTCTAATTCAGCAATTTCGTTGGGGTAATTAACTTTATCTCAAATATCTCCTGTTTTGTTGGAAGATACTAGTTGTGTGGTATTTTTGTTTTATTCCAGTTAAGTTAGCATTCTTTTCTGTTTATGATACACAGCAGATTATATCCGATAGTTACATGTTTCTTATAAGAGCAGTAATGCATGTCATGTAATAGTTTCAGATTAAAATGAAGGGAGAAGGCAGTGTGGCTTTTTATGAGCGTGAAGTATAAAACTGATATATAGAGCAAAGAAATGTAGAGTAGAAGTACATCCAGAGAACTAACTGCATCTAGAATTGGTTTCAGCTGCATCAGTTCCTTCATGTGGCTCTGCTCTTGCACTAATGCTGGTAAGAGAATGTATGGCTGGGAGATGGACAGAGGGCAGTAACATGCCATATAGATTTAGGGGTACTTAATTCAAGTTGTCATAATAGGCTGAATAAATCTATATGGCTTTCAAAGAATTTTATATTTCAAGTATAAAGAGGGCATGGTATGGAAAAGTGCATCATGTCAAGATGTTTATCTTCTGGTATTTGTCTTCATTACTATTGTACTATGCCCTTACTGTCTTCTCCAGTTCTCTGAATTTCATACTTTTATAATTACTTGGCATTATTGTTAATATATTTTTTTTTCCATGGACATCTGATGTCTGTGCACTCAGACAGGTTTTAAGCTTTAAGAACAACTCATGTATTTATATTACATATAATGATATATGTTTATCATACATATAATGACCTCATACGCCTCAGTTGCAGAAATCTAGAGTAATAGTTTCCTTTATTTGATTGAACTGTGTAACTTTTACAAACACCATTCCTTAGTAAAGCTGTATGCTCCTTCTCCACACATCTGAATTCTAGGTTGAAAGTATGAAATGGCATTTGACATTTCTGGGAGTAAAATCATGGAATTTACAGACATCTTCCTTGATACAGATACCAGATTCCTGGAGGATGAGAAGTCCCATTTTAGTTGAACTGCCTCACAACCTAATCACGTGATCACCCTATCAACCATGTACAATACCTGAGAGCCAGAGCATCTTGCATTTCTTATGCACGTATTAAGCATGTATTTCTTATTGGGTTAGCTTCATGAGGTAGCTGTTTGCTGTGACGAAATTTGTTGCATAATGATGCCTGAATCTTATTGTATGTCATCACTCATGAATAACAAGTCTTTAAAGAACTTGTTCTTATTTGTTGGGTGTATCATCTCTCATAATGATATTGATGAATGTATTAGTAATTTGCAATGCCCAATAACATCTATAAGAATATAATAATATGTACATGAGCCTACTCATAATTGGTACATTATTGCACTGTTGAATAATTATTTTTCCCAAGTCACTAATATTTTCTTTCAATCATGTAATAGGATATAATTGTTTCTGGACTCAACCTTCTTAAGAGAGTGGCAATATCTTTGTCATATTCAGTGGATGTTGGATTTGTTCCCTTGGGCAGCCTAAATTATTTCTTGAATATACATCTTTAGATCAAAATATTCTTTTCAATTACAAATTAAATAATGTTTACATTGCACAGGCCAAAACACTTTCCTTTCCCCCACCTCTTTCTTTTCATCTGTTAGGTTACAGTTCTGATTCAAAGCCCTGAAAGTCAACAGAAGGTCTTTGTTCAACTTTGAAAGCAAAACATAATAGAATGAAAAAATTTCTGTCATTAAAGGAAACGTCAGAATCATGAAAGGAATATCTATGTTGAACAAAAACATTAGGTTTCAATGAATAAATGTCATATATGTCCTTATAGATTCATTCATCTCCAAAGTATCTTCTGTTGAACTGTCTTTGAGACGTATATGCGTATTATGTGCTGTAAGTTTTGTAGAAGTATGCGTGGTAATGCAAATAGTTTTCTGAACTATCATTCACATGATGAAATATGCAGTAGTGACTCTCTGCGAACTTTACTTCTGTTCCCAGCTCCTGTCTTAAAAAATGTAGAATACAAAAATAGCGAGAATCAAATATGCTGTTAACACTTCCAGAAAACATGTATGTTTGCAGCAAGCTGCTTCAGAGCCCAAACATTTACACTCTGGTTACTTTTTTCTTGACAGCTTCATACATATCTGACAGCTGAATTTTACCTTGAGTGGCAATTTTTTGTCAGCATTATTGTTCTCTTACTGAAGAGAATATAACTTGAAAAGTTACTTTTATATACAGCATACAGTAGTTGGTATTCGCTATTTTGTGGTAGACAAATTGCTGACCTTAGAAGCTATTCTATCCATAGTTTCAAGAAGAAAAATAGAAAATTTAACTTACCAAAATAACAGTTAACAACAGAGAATGCCATGCTAATCCATCTTTCTGCATGTATGCCTCCCTTATGAGTGAAAGGAGATGAAGAAAGGTGGAAAAAATATGCAACAGTTTCAGAAACTGTACTGTGAAACACCATCATTTCAAAGGTATTCCTTTCATCCTAGAGCTACTTTTTTTCTTCTTGCTGGAAATCAGTATTAAAAGAACAGCATATATGAGAGAACATTTTACTGTTAAGCTACTGGTTGACAGTTTAAACAAATATTTACGTAGTATTTAAATGGAAGCTTTGCAATTTCCTTATACTGTGCTGACTGCAGAACCAAATATGGATGCTTTAAAACTCGTTTGCTGCTATAGAGCTCTGCAGCTGGCACAGAACAGATCAGCCTTCATAATGAATTGCTTTTTGTATTTAAATTAGACCATACATTGTACAAAGTTTAACTTCATAATTCTACTCATAAAATATCTAGCCATTGTAACTAAATCTGTAGCCACTGTTTTTGCTTTGCCAGTGATAGTACCTTTATTTATCCCATAGTCTAATTGTGCTCTTACCAAACTTTCCCATAGGAAGTGGAATTTAAGCATCTTATGTCAAGGGAATTATAAAACCACTGAAAGAATTTTCAGGTGATCTTACTGAATATGAGCAGAGGTATCAGAATGCAGCGAAGTATAAACTTACAAAAAACAAAACAAAACATTAAAGCATTTTATTCATTCAAGTGGATATTTTGATCTTGTGGCAAGCCAGCTTCTATTTTAAAAATAATGAAGGGATACCTCTTCCCCTGCTAATAGCATAACCAGATACATCTAAACCACAACCAGACAAAATAATTGCGTAGACATTTAATTTTTTTTACACTCTTGCAGTTCATCAATCCAAATTACTGTTTTCCTTTATTTAAATAATTTTAGCATAACTAAATTATTGTTTTTCTTTATTTAAATAATTTTAGCATATAGTTTCTTTGTCATTGTTTAGCTGTAAATCTAATAGTATGATTGGAATTACTTAATCATCTGCTGTCTCAAGCTTTTCTTCATTTCTGATTCATCGTATCTATTATTAAACCCAGCTGTTGATGTTTTTGAAAGAACTGATTTCTGAATTAACTCTGCATTGTGTTCTATAATAATGCCACTTCTGAATTATCACGGGCTGCTCCCAATTTACTTTTAGATAATTAAGGGCTGTCTTTATTTCTATCTAAGTTGCCTGCTTTATTTCCCAGAACACAAGGATCTGATTTCATTCATGCTGCTCTAGGGGTCTGAAGTTGATAATCATTTTTCTACATCTGCCCTCATCAGTGTCATCTTCCAATGTATGATGCTCCAGCATAATTCCTTGCTTTATTCATTAGCATTCATATTGCCGGTGCTATGATATGATAGTCTGCCACAAGTTGTTCCCTGTTGTTTTCCTGTGAAGTCTGTACCTTTGTGCTTTGGAATAGCCTTGATTTCTAGAGTACCTACATTTAAAAAAAAAAAATAAAAATTATTATTTTTTGTTTATGTAAACATATTTCCATATAAAAATTTGTCAATGTTTGTGTAGATTGAATATGAGAGATAATGAGATTGGATGATTGGGATTGTGGTATTGTATCTTATGTATGGTGCAAATAGTAATTACTTAGTTAAATTTAAGGGGCATAAAACAAAGATCTCGAGTTATACAATGTATTTTGGATAACTAGCTTGTGGGCTGCAAGCACTTTGCAAGCTGCAAAGTGAACTGGTATGTTCTTATTAAAAAAACAAAAACAGACAAAACAAAACAACAAAAAAAAAAAACAGACATGAACTGTGACGTGATTCAATATGGGATCATACATATAATTGCCTACTTTCACTGGTCTGCTTAATTTCTAAATGCAGTTAGAAGACTTTGTGGGGTTTTGTTTGTGGTGGTGGTGGTATTTTTTGTTGGTTTGTGTAGAGACTTTACAGTAAAATCCCCAGACAATTAATAAAAATTATCTCATTTATACCTACTAAAATTCATAACAGAAGGTCATTTTATGCTCTCAGTAGGCTTTTAAAAATGAGTACTATCACCAATTTATGAGAGTTGTATTTATTTCTTTATTTATTTCCCATGGCCAGAAAACAATTTAATCTAGTTCTGCTTTTTCTCTCACTAACATGTCCTGAAATACAAAGTGAAATTCCTGTGACTTCTCCCACGTGGAATGATTGATATATTTATGCTCTTATTTCTTCAGTTTGACATTTTTTGAGGGCCTATTTGCAGTACTTTTAAATATCAGGGGTAAAGTTATGCAATGGATGTGGCAAAGAATTACCTTCACCTTCCTAGTAGGTGTGATTCATAAAAAAGTGTGAGTATCTAATATTAGGCGAGTATCTATTTGCTCAAAGCTACTGTAGGAAGCTCTTAACTTTTTTGTTCTTAAAGGTTAATGTTGATTTCATGCACAAACATTTTTAACTTCTTGGTTTCTTTTTCACATGTGTAAAAGTGAAGCCTTTGAACTGGAGTGTTAAGTTTCTCTTTACATCATTGCTTTATATAAGGACTTTACTATTCCTCAAGAGGCAGAACTGCTAAGATGCAGTGTAAAATTTTTAGGCAAGCGTTGAGGTACTCTAACAAAAACTGGTTCTTACTTATGATGTGTCAAATTACTGTTCTGAGAGTATATGTTTTAGGTTGCATTCAGCCTTTAATTTGACTGAATTTAAATAGCTTAAAATGCCTTTTAGTTGAAACTTGGCTTGCATATTATATCTCTCATTTCAATGAAAAACATTCAGATGCAAATGTGGTTTGTTTTGAGTGAGTACAAATGCCACTATCATGACTGATGAAGGTTTTTGATCACACATCTACAAACTGAAACCTTAAAAAGCAAGAGGCGATTTGGACTGGCATCTGCAGTGCCATGAATTATTTAGTTCATATTATTCATAAATCTCTTTGAAGAGAAGGTTTATGAGGTTGTTAAGGAGGAGTAGTCATAGTTGTATTGCCAGTTTGCATTTATGCTGTAACTGACTGCATGCGAAAACATCTTCTAAACTGCAAGAGCTGTACTAGTTATGAAACGAGGTGCATGTATGAATGTCTCAGAAATTGACTTATCCTTTGGAAGGTTTCATGGGTTTTCCTAGAAAAAGAATGGTGCTGTGTGTGTCTTTACTGTCTCTGCTGGCTGCTCCAAGAAGTGGGCAAGGTCTGAGCATGTTACAGTAATTTGGAGAACTACCCAGCTAGCTGATAGGGACCTGGGTGAGTATCTCAGAGCACATGTTCACAGCTGGAGGCTTTCCTGCTTCTCATTCACTGAGCTACAAATCTCTTTTGGCTGTGCTCCGAGAGCAAAACCGACATAGTGACACCAGCCTTTTGCATTCTTTCTCTCAAAATCCATCAGTTTGCTATAAACGAGTGGTATTTCAAAATGTTTTTCAATTTCCAGCAATGACTGAGGCTAAACTGTATCTATAAGTATTACACTGGTACAAAGGGCTCAGCTCATTGTATTTGGGCAACAATTCTGGCATAGAAGATGCATGTTGTGGCAGAGATGTCAAGGAACAAGAGAGAACTATGCAGTAGTTTATCTGCCTTGTCAGCTAGTTTAGAGTTTGTTTGCTGTGTTTTCCAAGAAGGTTTCAGTTCACATTATTGAGGAATACCTTTGGTAATTATTTAGCTACTGTATTTTTTTCAGTACTTTTTAAAAACTCATGTTATAAATCAAAATACTTTAAAGACTTACAATGTTTGTTTGTTTTTACAATTTGCAGATCACTGTTTTCTGTAATCATTTTTTATCACAAAATAAGAGTAGTAAGTATACTTCAGAAGTCATAATTAAGAAAGTTAGTGTAAGAATTGCATCATTTCCTGTAAACAGTCACTTTGACTGCATTGTTTGGGTTTTTTCTTTGTTTGTTTGTTTTAATTTCTTATAGTAATTATTTTCAGGAGTTTCTGCAAATTATGCAATGAAAGTATTTCCATTTATTATTTTTCAGTTGATTATTTGCATTACTTTACACTGATTTTATTAATTGTTATTCAAACATACCAGTATGCATTATACTTTACATTTAGTACACACGTATATATTATATAGTATATCACATATTGCTCCATATACTACTTTATGGAATATAATGTATACATTTATAATTCGAAGCTGTGTGTATTTAATGCATATTTGTATAATAGAATCTGATTATCTTAAATAAGAATATATTTAAATAATGTGTATACAATATTTGATATCTGTACATAAAACATGTGATACGCATACATAGAGTTTAATATACCTAGGTATATATTCATATGATTTTAAAATTTGTGTCTTCACTAAAGAAAGTAAAATATATATATGTATGAGAAGCAAGATTGAGGAGTAAGAAGTGCAATAAACATATACAATACAATATGCAAAATGTTTTCTTTTTCCTAATATGAGTACCATAACAAACTTGTAACAGTGTTAGAAGCAAGGAGCACAGAAGAAATTAATTTTAATGACAGTAAGAAAGTAATTTTTTCTAAGATAAATACTTTCTCATCATGCTGTTATGCCAACTATTCATTTTTACTTACTGTAGAATTTTAAATAGTCTCTTGCTTTATATACTCTCTCTCTTATCACCCATAGAAATACCTCTTCCATACTGAATGCTGAAAATACAGGTGACTGCAAGTTCAATATTTTGAGATTTGTATGCATTTGGTTCTCTGAACTTGCTGCTCTAGATTTTTATCTCAGTCTTTTCCCTTCCTGTCCTTAAAACTTGCTCTTACTTTTTATAATCTCTTTTTCTCTGATTTCATCTTTTATACTTCCCCAGCTATTATTTTTTCTTGTTGACTTGGAAGAACTTTTCTTTTTGCCATCTGTCAATTTTAATTCATCTTTATATATAAAGCTTCCTACTAATACTTGTCTTAGTTTTAAGGATCCTATGCATCAGTGTCCATTGCTGTAACTTTTACTTTATTATTTAGGAATTCCATCAAAACATGATTTCCTGTTACATCTTTACCATTCAGAAATCCATATTAAAAATGTAATTATATTTTAATGTTTTGATTACTTTGTAGGTAAACTTAAAGATTTTTAAGATTGTTTGATGAAAACGTCATGTGAAAAATTATTTCATTATTCTCCAGAAAAGAATGTATAATTTTAATGTATATGATCCATTCTAACTTAATGTATGTAACAGGGATTGAAACAGATCTTAAATTTTATCATCACACAGAGTTATCTATTTTCAGAAATATTATGTGTCAGTTGTGCATTTATTTTAATATTTCTAAATTATCTTGTAAGACTCACTAGTTCCAAAAGAGTTATCTTCCATGATATTGAAAGCTTCTCTCTCTCTAGAAGGTCCTCAGAGGAGTGCCTGCGAGGTTTCAGGTCATGACAATGTGTAAAACTTCCAAGCATATTTCTTGAGCTAGCAACTGCAGGAGATAATGACAAAAATTCCATGTAGACTTTTTGAAGGTTGAATGAGATCATCATTCAGAAGTCACTTTTAGAATTCCCATTCTCCAATTGAGGAAGAGCTTAGGTGCAAAACATAGTGATTGGTATTTGTCTATATTTATGAAAATTCTGTCAGCAGAGCTCCACACTTAATTTATTATTTTTATGTGTGTGTGTGTTTCTTGTTAATTTTCCTGTCTTAAGTTTGTCCTCTAATGTCTGTAAAAGACAAAGGTAATAGTATTTGGGGAATTGAAAAAATCTTTATTTTCCATGTAAGGTCTTAATTCTGTATCATTTAAGATAAGTACTTGTTTCTACAAGCTTCACTCGATGTCCTGATGTTCTTCAGTACATACCTTAACCTTCATGCACTTCATACAGGTGATGTATTATGGATGTGATGTAATGCTTTTAATGCAGAGATCCCATGGGCTGTGATACTAAAATAAGCACAAAGCAAAAAAAGAAAGTAACTACAATGAAAGACATTTTCCTTCCCAAGACCTTCTTAGGGTTTACAGTAGGTAAATGAATTATGCATCCAGGTAACATAAGGGCAACCTTAGTCTGCCTGGCTGGCTTCTTGCCCTTGTCTTTAAGTTTCTATGTTCAGAATGTTCATACCAGTTACTTGTTTTCAATAACAGTAACTCCTAAAGGTGTGTGAGTTATTGGAGCTATGGGCCGTGTATGGAAAACAATAGAGCATTGCTTTTTTTTTTTTTTACTAAATAAAAATTTAAACCAACTGTGAATGTCACAGTTACTCTTAGTTTAAACAAAACGGAGATGGCAGTCTGAGGTGTTTGCATGCATTGATCTGCAGATGTGAGAAGAAACCTAAGCCAAAAAAGTTCCAGCTGCTTGATGTCAGCTAGTTTGTTCCAAAGCAGTTTACAAAGATTACCCAAGCAGGACCATTTCCTTTCTGCTCTTTCTGGGGACCTGACATAAACACAGAAGCTGAGCATTTTGTGTGATGAAAAATTGTGATAGTTCGCCTGCTGAATCAAAGCTTTTAAATCAAAAATTAAATTTATAGTTTCAGTTTTGAAATGCCTGTAAAAAGATCTGGGGGCAGAATTGAGTGCATCTGTGTTTGCATGCCAGAACCACATTATAACCTTATGGAGTTCTTCATTTTACTGCTTTGAGGTTGTTTTTGTTTTTAAATTTCCATTTTAAAAGATTTTGTTACTTTGATGAAATGAAATTTTTTAAATGTATTTACTCTTGTTTACAATCTATGTAATTTATTTGCAAGTGAAGTTCATGTGATATTTTATGGAAACTTCTGCTGAAATTGCTTCCTTGCAACTTGCATTGCTAATAGAAATTGTATGTCCAGTTGTATTATCATATGAATGAAGTTAGCACTGGGGACAGGCAAATCATGTTATCTAGATGCCTTTAAGAGAAGCCTTTAGGGCATGATTATCGTCTTCAAGTTTCACTATACAGTAATGTACTGTGTTATGTGTCTTCAGCTGCTAATGTGAATCAGCTACAGCTGAAATCCTGAACTCTAAAGATGTCTGTATTATAAGATGCTTCTGCTGATCTCCATTGTGCCAGTTATAATATCAATCAAGAACAAAATTACTGTATTTACTGTCTACTTTTTAGAAAGAAAATTAAATTTTTTTTTGAGTATTTTTTGATTAGTATGATAAAATAAAAGTCACTGCATGTGATAATTGAGTCTCAGTTTTTAAATATTTGAAGAATTTAGCATTATATTAGGTAGCTTGAAAGATGCTTATAGTCCTAGCTCTTTCATTTCAGTATACAAATTTCTTCTCATTATCTGTGTTCAGTAATTACTTTTTACAAATCTGTTTTCTGTTGGCCTGCAAATGAAATATTCTGAACACAAGAAATTACTTTTTCATTTCCTAGCATTGAATTCTGGAGTGGTTTGGTGGGTGGAAAACCAAAACGGTGGAACCTGTGCTTATTTTTCACATTGCTGTTCAAAGTTTCATCAAGTAAAATATAATTGTATAGAGTTTCTAGAGCTGCTGCACAGTATACAGAAAAGTGTGCTTTAAAAGCAACTTCTCAAATGTGTCTGTTAATCACAGAACATAGTGAATACACACTTGACAGCTGCTGTTTTGTTTTTCTGCTAGTCATTTAATTACAGAATTACGGAAGAGTTGAGTATTATTGCCAGGAATGTGTGCTCAGTTTCTAGTTTCTAGGTTTGCTAGATGCCGGGATTTCTGATACTGCTTTATCTTTAGGATCTGCAAAGTGAGTTACAAAGTTATTAAAATCTGTCTTGCCTGTAGATTAAAACATATTGTTTAGGAGAGATGTTAGCTGGGATGGATACCTTTTTTTTTTTTTTTTTTTCTTTTGGTATGTGTGTGCATACATTCAATTATATTCTCAAAGAACTCCCAAGGTCCCATGATTCTGTCATCAGCTCATCATGGAAATGTTAGCAATATCTTCCTGAATGCAAGATACCCAAAATCCCACTCCAGTTTTTTGGTGATATTTTGGTGATTATGGTGCTTTTCTCCTTCAGTGGCTTTTGAAAAATGGTATTATTAAAATATAGTCTACAAAGCATGCTACAATACAGCATATACCTGTGTCTTTGTTTTGAGTGGGTCTCCTACCCAGTTGGTGAGCACATAATAATTTGCATTATTCTCTTGAGAAAATGATCCCTCTAAGTCTTCTGTCACATAGAGGAAATTTTCCAGTTAGTCAAGCAGAGATGAATTTAGGTGACCTAAATGACCAGTGGTAATCCATCAGCTTATCCAAAGGGAAAAGGTAACATTGCTGACGTTGTCATCATAAATTTAAAAGGAAAATTCTAAATTAAGTAGTAAAAATTAGACCTTCTCTTTTGAAAATATGGAATGTGCTTTGATGTTTTTTTAATACTCTTTTGGTTATTTTTATTTATTTTATCATCTTGTCTTTTCTTGGAAAGAGCTATTAGATCATTGTAACATTTAGATACTGCACTAGTTTTCCTCTGTTTGTGTTCTTAGTACATATAATAGATGAAATGAGAACAGAACGCTGATGTCGTATCTTTCACTTTTTACTTTCTTTTTATTTTCTGAAATAAAAAGTTAGGCAGGCTGGACATCTGGGAGAAATATTTTCTCCCTGTTTTTATTTTTATTGAGCTATTGAAATAATTGGAAGCACGTGATTTTTGTTTTTTCCTAAAAACAAGATCCCAAATCAAATAATAAATCACATATAAGAGAAAAATAAAATAAATGCTATATCGAATCTGTCTGAAAATGGCCACAGAATTGAAAAGCATAGAGACAGCTGAGAGTGGAAAAAGTATTGAACATTTGTAACCACCATTTATCAAAGAATGTAATTTAACAATTGTTGGCATACAAAAAACTATGAGTCGGAAAGATATATCACAGAAAAATAAAGCAATATGTTATTGATATTTGAGAGTAGGGATGTATTACAATTTTTAAGAATCGAACCCAGCATTCTACGTACAAGCAATGATTTTTAAACACATTTTCTCAGTAGTAGAGCTACAGCAAAAGTGTTTTTCTGATTTTAAGATGCTATAAAAAAAATCTTAGTTCTGTGAAAATTAACTGACGTGATTCAGAACTCAGTTCAACTTTCATCCCCTATCCTGATCTCCCAGAATGGAATCCCTTGAGATCTCTAACCTTGAACTCTTCATGCTCTATGACTCTCTCACTCTTAGACCTCCCCCTAACAGCCAACCCTTTTGTTTTGTGTGTACTGGAAGAGACTTCAGGATATTGTTTAATCTTGACAGAACCAAGGGCTTAAGATTTATTTTCTTCTCAATCTTACCTAGAAATCTAGTAGAGTCTCTCATGTCTTTCAGCCTCACTTTAGAGAGTGTGGTCTTTCTTCTTTCTCATTCCATCTTCTCATGTCTTTAAAAACTTCCTTAAATTCCAACAAAGTTATTGCTCAATTTTTTTTCTGTAGTGTGCCTCTCTACCTAGAATCAATTTCTTAAGAAAGATAGGGCTGAACAGCTCAAAGAATTGTGGTTTCAGAAATGTGTTCAGATTTTTAAACAAATGCCTGAACTTGGTGAAATATTTTAAGTCATTTGCTTTCCTGTTTGTCCAGACTGACTTGTTAATTTAGCCAGATAAAGTATATACCAACCAAATAACCTAAATTACAGTTTTCAGCTTACATTGTACCCATAAATAGTTACTGGCTATTATAATCCACTTTAGTTGTATTAAAGAAGTTTCAAATTTAATCAGAATCCTGATAGTGTACTACTTTGAGAAGAAGGAGGCTCACTGCCTTGGAGAGTTTTTATCTTTAGTTGTACAGGAGGGAAGTCACAGTGGAGACAAATGGAATATTTTATCTCCATTTTACAAGTGGTTATGTGAAGTGCAGAGAAATAATTGACTTACTGAAGACAGTATGAAGTACATGTAGATATTGCAAAAGTAATGTTATTTCATGAAACCCACTGGTCATTTGTAACTCACTCCAATGGCTTGAAAAGCTGAGCTATCCTGTGTCAGGTGCTCTAAGCAAGAGATCAGCTTCCCTCTGCTAATTTTCGGTGTTAGAGATGCTCAATTGAAACATCTCTGCTAGTTTCCTCCTATGACCTTCCATGTAATAATAGGGTGAAGAGATGGATAAAAATTTCCAAACGTGTAATTTAAAAATAACATCCTCTTTGCATACATCAAGAAGGCAAATAAGGAAGAGAGAAAAAATATTTCACCTTTGGAAGAAGAAAGACCAACATCAATGACAGTAAGAAAAAGGAAATTTTCTTCATGCTAGGTATTAAAAAAATGGGTCACTGATGGAAACAGCTCCCGCTAGTTCCCTGCAGTAGGCAGAATTATATTTTGAAAGACATTTTGTAGCTAATTTGGCTGTTGTGCAGTTTGAACTTTACGAATTGACTTGTAATTGGACCTTGCTGTCAATGGAAAAACTTACAAGTATTGAACATGACATTTTTAAGAAGGTTACTGTCATCTAGTTCTCTATCAGTGAATATGCAGAGTGTTATAATTGGTCTAACAAGCTCAGTAACCTGTCCTACTTCCACTTATGCACAACCTCATTTCTGTCTTTATTTACTAATAGATGGTAGGTAATAATTCTTTTCCTAGTGCTCAAGCTTCAAAATAAAGCCATCTAACCATAAAATTTTTTGATTATTTCAATATATACATATATACATGCATATACTTAATTTTTGTATCACCATAATGTATGTGTATACATGTTTTTTCTGAACAATTACAGTACCTATATAATTTTCATGTACATATTTTATATACATTTGTATTTTGAATGCATAAATACAAATTCTCTTGTTGCTTTTAAATTACCTGGGGAGATTTTCTCCAGACCTTTGTTAAGTTTAAATCATTATTATGGCTTGAATTGATAATGTCTTCACATGTATATTATTCTCAGAACTGAGAAAGTAGGGGAAGAATAAGAAAATGAACAGTTTGAACTCAGTGCATTCATTATCAACTTATATTTGCATGAAGGAGAAACTATAAAATTAGAATGGCACCATTAATTTTGCTTACTGCTGAAGTGATATTTAGTGTGTGTAAGATTTACTGGATTTTTTTGCAGCTATGTCTTGTTAAATAGCCCCATGGAAAATTAATTGTAAGACTGTAGCACTGTGGAAGTGTCTGCATTTGTTGTACCTCCCCACAGCAGAGTCATTCTGTGGAGTAATGTTGATTTCATATATCACAGAACTGCTTTCTTAGTTTTGTTTTCCTGGATAACAGTGACAATGTAGAATAGTGCCACTGAAAGTAGAAGTGGGACCTGTGAAGATGAGCAAAAAATATTGAGAAATGACATTCATAAAATTAAAAATCAATTTATTTTTATTTTTTTCCTAAAATTTCTACATATATGCAACTTGGACATCAACACCATGCTCTCCTTACTTATCTTACTAAGGACTGATTGGGAAGACACTACACTGGTGAAAAAAGGAGGGGGGAAAAAAGGACTGAAAATCGATGTGTGGAGGAGATCAGCAAAGAGAACAGAAAGAGATAATTTAGTCTTTCTCCTTTCTCTATGTATTCTGATCACAAGTGTAACTACTTTTGAACTGTAGTGTATTTCCATTTTACAAGAAATAATTACGAAGAGGATTTTGAGAAGATGAATTATGATTTCTTTTTCCGAAGGTACCTGTTCCTCGAATGCATTTTCACAATGCATGTGAGAGTTTAAAGACTTATGGATAGTATCATTTATGTAATTTACAGCTAACAGTGTCCAAATTTACTCTTCAGTTTCTTACATTGTGTAACATTAGCTACGATCTTCAGAAAACAGAAGATAATTATTCTGCCAGTTTTGGAGGCAGGGAAGATGGAAGTCGGATATTTTAAGATCCTGTCTTTGTTGTTGTGACTGTGTTGTGCCTTTGCAAATAATAGTAGTGTGAAGCAGTGTTGCTCTGGGAGATGTAACAAAGGCTGTTCTGCCGCCTTCTTTTTCTGTGATTTGGAATGTTGGTCACTGCTAAAGTATTGTCTGCTCCGTTTGCTTTGCATATTCATTAACATGAGTGGATGCACACTTAGGGTGCGAGAACAATCTGAATATACACGCTTCAATGAAGAAAAACCAATGATCATATAACATAGACTATGAATAATTGAAGTAACTGCAGTTTAACTGATGTTTACTCTAAATAGCTTTACAGGACATTTACATACCAAGAGGCAGGAACAAAAGGCTGATATATGATGTAGAGATTCTTCACAATTAGTTTTTAGGAAGGCAATTTGTGCTTTAAGTTTAGAATTCAGAAATCTATGTCGGTATGCTCTCACCTATATGTGATTAATGGTACATGATTTTTCAGTGGTCATTGCCATGCTTCTTGAGAATGTCTTGTGATATATTTTCTAAGCGTAAAAGCACAGGTCTTCTGACAGAATCATAGATCTGAACTTTCTTGTAGAACTGTACTGTCTCAAATAGGTCAAATAATCCTAGAAACAGTGTTTGTTAGCTTTGAATCAATAGTGATAAAGTTTCTCTGTATTCTTTCTTACTCAAACTTCTATCTAATCTATCTTTGTTCTCTTGTTCTTGTGCAATCTTTTCCTTGCTTCCAGTGGCTGCTACAAAGAACAGAGCTAGAGGTGAGTTCCTGCTTGCGCTCTTCAATGTACAAAGCATGGTTATGCAGCCCACATATTATCTCTTTTTTTTTTTTTTCTGCTGTTCAAACTGGCAAAGATATTTTTAGATTTGTGGTATAATAGGTAAATGTTGTTTTTTGTTTTGGTTTGTTTTCTGTCCAATTTTCTAATTGTGCCCCAAAGTTCAGATTATTTTCATTGTTTATCAGTTACCATTGTATTCATTTCTCTGGATGCTTAAATGTAGAGGATTTTTAGGAGAAAAAGAAAACCAAATACATTTTAGTTCCGTTTCCAACTCTCATTATATTAAAATAGGGATATTAATGGCATTTTAATAGGAATTTGAATATTACATAAAATTGCTCATAAATATGTAAATGTAATTTATAATTTTTATCTCTAGAAGTAGTCATAAATATCTGAACAGACAACATAAATGAGCATAAGTATCTCCTAAGCAGCTCCCATCTTTTCACACTACTATAATATGATCATCGCTATTTTTGATGATGTGCCAATATATAAAAGTGTACTAGTAAAGATTTACTGTTTCAGGCCAGCAAGGTGATGGTCACAAATCAGTGTGACAGTGAAAGAAAGTTTTCAGAGTTAAACATCTAAGGTCAACTGTGCCAAAACCATTTCCTGAATTTCAACAAAGCCATGGCATGGTAAATATAATCTGAAGAGTATATTTTTAAGTACATATACATTATAAATGTTTGCATACATGCATATCTATATATAGATACATATGTGTCTGTGAACAAATATTTTTGTAGAAAATCCTGAAAAGGCATATTTACTAAAATCTACGTGAAATTTCTGGTAGATAAACTTAAGTTGCTTCATAATCAAATGACAGGTTTAAAAAGAAATATTTATGTTTGGATAAATGAAGTTCAGGAGTTAAGAACTCTCACATTCACGGTGTTTGTTAATTATACACATAGCTTGCTCTGAAACTAATGCCTTCTATTTATTTTGAAGGAAACTACAACAGATACAAAAAACTCAATATCTATTTGATAGAGCAAATGCCCAGCTACAAAACACTGTTTTTCAACACAGCCACTACAGTTAGCTATGCGTTTTTGCCAACAATGAACAAGAACCTGCATGCCATATTCATAGAAATCTGCATCAGCAAAGGTGACCCACTGTTGTCACCATTGCTAAATGTGCCACCCGCCACCTCACTGTGCTCACAATCACTGATTGGTAATAAATGTTCAGCAAGCATCAGTGAATGTCAGTGGGTGCCATTTTTCTTCATGGGGGAATTCATTGACACACCTTTGCTTCATACACATTTCCATGTGAGACACCACTCTGTCATACTGTCCCCATCTGTTGCACTGCAATAAAATGACAGAGAATACTGGTGGAAAGGTTTGACCTCTGCTGCCGTACCACCAGCATCCACCTCTGACATGGTCAAATATAATAAAATAGGAAGTATCACTTTTGGAGCAGCCCTCATAAGTTGTCAGGCTTGGAAATATAGAGGAAATATAGAATGAAAGAAAATTTATCTGACTGGTAGTGTTTGTGTATTATAGTGATTAAATCAATAATTAAACTCTAGCTCAGGTTTTTTATATACCCTTGCATGGCTTTCTGTAAAATCATGGCTTTTTTTCTTTGCATGCTTTGGATGTCATGAGCAAGGAGAAAGGATAAAATACAATTCACATGTTTGTGCATGCTATGAAATTAGCTTTAATCTTTTCCATATTGTCTTATATTCTGCTGTGGCACTGTTTAACAGTGGTCAGGAGCTTAAGACCTTCATAATCAATGTTAAAAACAAACAGAAAAACAAAATACATCCATGGTAGTAAACTTTCAGAACAAATAAGCACCATCATGTAAGTATTCCGCAATTTTTCCATGTACCCATATATTGTCATTCAAACAAAAACTGCCCTGCAGGCGTAGGAATTACAAAATGAGTCAGAAGTACTCATAGGCCCCACTCATCTATGAACATTAGCGCATCCTTCTTTCAGAAATGCACTTGCATATTGAATAAAAGGCTGAATCTATATATGGTAAAGTGGGTTTGATGCTGTAATAAGTAAAAATCTTGTAACCAGTAGCTATGCATGTCTTAAACAGTCCTCTTATTCAGATGCACTGTGCTTTGGGAAGTCAGCTTTTCCTTTGGTTCTCAATAACCCCATGGTGAAGGTGCCCAATATACATAAAAAATTCAGTCCTGTATGTCATATCTTTTACCTCAGAAACATAGGACCCATCTTTTAATTTCCTGTGGCAGAAGACAAAATAGCTGACTTAGTGCTTTAAATATTGCTCTGTGTAAGCTGCAAAGAGGGATCTGTTCCTGCTCCCTTTGAGATAGAACATTTTATTTGTAGGCAATTACCTAATATGGCATTGGAAACAGAAATTCATAGCTGAGGGAATGTTTTATTTCTGTTTTGTTTTGTTTTCTTTTTGTGGACAGATCTCTTTTGAAATCCAGCACTTTTATGTCTATGATGCTCTTTATGGATCTTCATCTTTCCTTTCTGAAGTCATTTTCCTTTCTGAAGACATCCCATAAAAATTTTGTTTGTGCTTTGTTAGCCCAGCAACCGTCTGCTGGCCATTTATTTATTTATTTATTTATTTATTTTCTTTTTAGGATTGTCTATAAACAGACCATCACAGCTTTTGTACTCAAACATTTCATTCAGTTCTCTTTTTAAGTGTTTTCTTGGACTTCATTCAAGGCTGTTTCTGTTGAAGGATGTAAAGCAGACATTATATTCCCTAAGTCATCCTTACTGTGTGGTGCAGAATCAGCTTAGGTTGTAAGGTCATCTGATCCAAGCTACCACGTATGTAAGGCTCACTTAGATGTGGCTGTTCAGAGCATTCCTGTCAAATAATAGTATCTCAAGGGTCAGAGACTCCACAGATCCAGGCTAGGAAGCTTAGTTTGTATTTTATTTTACCATGGTTTTCTTATTTCCTTTTTATGCTTTCTGTTGTCTTGAAGAAATTACACGTAAGTTTTTGGTGAGCTTCGGAAAGAGGAAATGCTTGGATTTGTGCATAGAAGGAAGGCTCTTGATTTGTGTTACCACTGGACAGATGCTGCTACAAGACACTCATGTTCATGAATTCCTTAGTGACATTTTGAAGAAGATTAGTTCAGAGGGGTTTGAAAGAAAAGCAGGTAGTTAAGCTTGAAGACGACCATGCACAGGCACTGAATTTCATGAAACAGAGAACAAAGATGCCTCGTGATTATCTCAGGCTATCTGACTAAGGTTGTTTCAGTGTGTACTGTTCCTTAGTGCACCAGACCAGATTTGTTGAACATGAGGAATGTAAATGAACACTTCCTCTATCAAAGCACCAGTAGGAAGACTTCTTGACCTCTTAAGAAGCGCTGTTGTGACATCTTGGTCATGGTATTTCTGTCAGTATCTTCTGGTAGCAGTTAACACAGGTTTTCAGGCTCGCTGATTTTATCAGAGCTGCTAATGACACGTCAGTTCCCAGTCAGCAGGTGAGAGAGGAAGGCCAAGTGTCTTCATTCACATATAATTAGTGGAGGAATGGAGTTCTGTGCTCCACTTTTCCACTTCTCTGATACACTCAGTGTCATCTGCTATTACAAAGTTACTTCCGGAGCTGCCCCACTAACCTTGTGTAGCTAGACATTTGACGTTATAACCCTTCAAAATTTAGATGGGTACTTGTAATAGTTACTTTGGCATTGGGAATGGCATGAATGCATGTGACAATATTATGTTAAAAAAGTATATTTTTGAAGCCAGCTACTGTTGCAGAAGAAGAAATTCATCCCTCTGTTGTCTCCGTGTACTCGCTGAGGAGTACAACATTCCTTCTTGTTTCTAAAAATCCTGACCCTTAAACTAGAAATAGTAAATTCCAAGAAGTGTCCCATATCCAAAGAGGAGACTGTCTTGCAGAGGGGCAGATGCAACTGTCTTCACATTGCAAGATTCATACTATCCATTCTATATAAAACTATGGTCATTAGAAGCTAGTTCTGCTATTTCCTCCCATGTTTGCTATGTTTGAAGTTATATCTTTAGTTTTCTCAGGGAGAAATTACATTCATATCATAGTCCTAGTGTTACAATGATTTGTACAACTACACTAACTACAGAAGTATATGCGTATTGGTAATGGATTCTAGGAGACTTCGTATTGGTAGCTCAAAGTCTTTTCTAACTGAAAACTACACTTGCAAGTACTTTAAATGCCTATCACTCCATTTCAGTTTCCTCACCGGTTTGATATTAACACTACTATTCTTTGTAGCCTGTTGCATATCCAGGGGATTTTTGAGTAATATTTTTCACTTGTATTGCATCTGTCTTCCAAAGAAATTGTCCTTATTTTTTTAGCTCCATAGGAGAGCACTTACTCACTTTGTCAGCTCTTCTACAAATGTAGGGGTATGTTGTTTCTGTTTTACTTTTAAAAGAGAAGACAAATTAGAAATGTAAGATTAAATTTAACTTTAACAGTGCTATTTAAGCATACATCTTAGTGTCTAACAAAAATCATCACAGCAGTTGATTCTGTCTAAATGCACCTTTTCCAAGAGGCAAAGATCACTCTAGACTTTATTCACTTGATTTATATTGTTTGTTCTCATTATATCAACGAAATTGGTATCAGCTTTTTTTTTTAAGTTTAAATCAGGAGAGATTGTGTGAAGAATGTTGTGCAAATATACTCTGGTATTGCCTACATAGTTGTGTAATTACTTATATTATTTTTTATTTAGGAATCAATTTATTTTTTGAGGCTTTACCAGACCTTTTTCAATGGTCGCATTCTACCCAATCATCTCTTTGATTTTCTTATAGTATATAGTAAGATTTATTGCATTGCCCTACATGTGTATTTGTTTTCTTGGTAAATAATAGGTTTTTACTTAAAACCAGGCAAAACAGGTAAATTGTGTTGAATACTATTCCCTGCATGGAAGGCATACAGTTTAAGTCTTAAGTACAAATAACTAGCCAGACATATTTATTATTTGAGGTAAAACTATCCTGAAATTAAGCTAGTAATGAAACATCTATCCATGTGAGAAATAGGATGAAATAAATGTACATAATGGAGACCCTAATCCTGCTATTTGCCTTATTTGCATTATTTTCACAAAATTCTATTCAGTTACTGACATCAGTCGGTCAACACTTCTGTTGCTGCAGAATTTTTTATTGAGAGATAGATAAATCTGGGTATCATCTGCATAAAAATGACACATTGCAACATTATGGAAAAAAATGAATATACAATCTCGTGGAAGTATATGGTTGTTGAAAGTGTGAATCAAATATGGAGCCTAGGGAAACTCCATAACTCATGGTAGTTTGAAAGAGCATTTATTTATGGTTACAAGCTTTCTCTTTTGAGATGTGTAGAAATGAAAACCTGTCAAATTTCACCTTTAATACAAGGTTATTACAGAAAGCTTATCAAGGCTGTGGTAGTAGCGTAGTATGATCTGAAGCCAACTGAAAATTACTGGGTATTCCAGTGCTACTGAAATAAGAGTTTTCCCCCAGTGGTTTTATTCAAAAGAGTTTAACTTTCTAATGATAGAATTTTCTTATGTTACTTTTAAGTTATTGAAAGCTCCTTTGCAAAAGATAAGCGATTGCAATTTTAGAGGGAAAACGGGGAAACTAATGAAGCCTTAATAATTATTTCTTTATTGACTCTTTCATATTTCCTTCCCTGTAGTTTAGTCACTGCTTTTAGTATATAACCTCTGAGGTCCAGTGCTTTTCTTTGCTGATTAAGTCATGTCCAATGGCTAACCCCGTGAGTTTCAAAGGTCTAAATTTCATTTTTAGGTCTGCCACAGTATTCTACTTTGATTTCTCTTGGCACTTAAGGCCAGACTTTTTTCTCATATTCAACAGTTCTGATGGGGAGGGAAGTGGTGATGAAGAAAATAATTTGAAGCTTGTTGATGAAGAGAGTGCATTGGAAAAAAAGTAGATTTGAAAATGCCCTTAGTAAGACAGTAGAAGTTCTTTGTAGGTCTGCACAAAACACTTTCTTCTTTTCTCAGTTCTGCTGTTAATAGTAACAGAAGAGTGGATATCTGAAATGAATTTAGGTAGGCAGTTGGTTTTGTTTGCTTAATGTTACTGCATTTCTCCTGTTCTTGTTCTGTTTTGGTGAAAAGCATATGACATTTTCAATGCTATTATTAGCCTTTGAATATATTTTTATTCACTTAAATGCAAAAATTAATTTTAGATCAAGGTAATAGTTTATTTCAGTTTCAATTGTCCAGCAGATAATACCAAAATTAATAACACTAGGATCTCATAAAATGATAAATATCTATTTCAGTACATTATTTATAATATTTATTGAAAGAGATAAGGAAGAGAAAAAAATAGGGATTTGTGTTCTGAGTTGTTTTTGCTTGTTTGTTTTAAAGCTTTACAAAATGTGTTGTTTCTTTTTTCTTACAAAATCTAAGTGAGTCTCAGAGGAAGAAAGCTGAAATCATAATGACAGTAATAGTTCTTAACAAAGTTGCTGACTGCTCTTTACCCTTTCCATTCATACATGTGAAATACTTGGCCCTAGCATCTGTAAGATCTTTCCACTATTGAGACAGCTGAGATTTTCACATAATATTGTATGTACACAGTCCAAATATTCACCATTATAATTCCAGCCAGAATCCTTCTATCATTCAAGGTCCCTAGGTACTAAGAAAACAGCCAAAATATGAATCAACTTTTCCTTTCTCAGACTGAGAAATGTTAGCAACACTGGAAATAGCAGTTATACAGTCCTGCGTGTCCTCTTTACTGCTTTTAAAACATTTTATTTCAGTATTTTTGCAAAACAGATATAAACAAAGCAGCTGTTTTGGTAGTGTAACGTGCTCATTAAAATTGTAGGTCACCGTGGAATAAAGCAGTTCTGGCAAAACTGAAATAGCAGAGGAAAGTACAAAGCCTCTCTAAAAAGAGATCGGTAAGGGAAGCTAATGCTGTTGACATGCCCTATTCATTCTGGAGACACCTACCCTGAGCCATGTCAGTCATTACTTGGTTAAATAGTTTAACAAACAGTTTAGAAGAATTTGGAATGGAGTAAGACAAAATCTGTTTCTGTTCTTGTGAAAGGCATCACAGTTATGGGAGAGACATTGTAGGGAAGATGTTTCCTCTTGTTGTGGACTTTTTTATCACGGACTAAAGCATTTTTTCATCACTCTATAGTCTTCAAGTAGGGGATTCTTCCCTCCATTATTGTTAATACAAATTCCAATAGCTTTCTTTTTTTTTTTATTTGAATGTCCTTGTTTTGTTAAGTATTTGGAATGGACTGTCAGAAGAACATTATTAGGAGAGCTTACCATACTTGAATAGAACTCTGCTGAGAATTTATATGCTGTATTTGTTATCTAAATAAATTTACTGTTGTAAATGATATCAAGCATTGAGCCTTTATGGCTATCTGCAAAGAATTTTCATGGGCAGTGTGCTGTATTTCATTTGCAAGTGTTGTGAACATATGAGACAGAGGCACTTATTGTTGTGTGCTGGTCCAGTGAAGTCAGTTTTCAGATTCTAGCTTGATAAAACACCTTATTTTGAGTCTTGAATTTCTACTTAAGTTCAATGAAAGGGATGGAAGTAGTGAGTGCCCAGGGCCGCTTCACCATATTTTTACATGCTTTGGAGTTGGCGGCTGCAGTTTCCTAATGTCTGACATTTCAGTATTGCTGTTGCTTTGAAGCAGGCTGTGAGCTGCTTTTTATCTCAAATATCTAAAATCTTCAACTTCCATTGAAAGAAAATTTGATAATATACCTAAGTGCTAGAGAAATTATGCATATATGTGGGTTACAGCAAGCCTATAGTCCTTGATTTTTACTTTGCTTTACACTGTTATAGATGCTTTGTAAAGCACAAAGTTTTTTTTCAGGCTTGTCTTTGTTCCAGGATACTTCTTTAACCAAAGGAAGTTGTGAGAGTGATTTTAAACATGGCTTTTGTATGTTGTTTTTGTTTGCTTTTTATTTTTTCTTTTCTCCTCAAATACTCTTCTTAGAAACATTAGGATTTACTAGCTCCACTCTCAAAATCTCCTTCTTAAATCTCAGTATGAGATCAAATTTTTAATGAATTTGTTTTCCTTTGTGGTCATTGAAACATGGGTGTTTAAATGGCTGAGGTTCACTACTGTTGATGTCATTTGGTGATGTATACTAATACTAGCTTGGTAAGGTGGTTCAGGAATAGGAACAGAAGAAAGGAAGTTAAAATTTCAGTGTGTATCATTATTTTATAGAAGATCTCTGTAAATTTTTTTCTGAGGAAGCTTTATTCCATGCATTGCTTTGGCATTCTTTCAAGGTCTGCAAACATGAAAATCTTCCCCATATAGGCTGCATAAAAGGAGAAAGTAGTGGAAAATTGGAATTTCCTTTTTGGGCACCTGACTGTATGAATTCAGGTCTAGAAGCTGAATATTGTAAAAATAGTAAATAAATGAAAAAGAAAAAAAAAAACAACATGGCAAAGAGTTATAATGGCAATAACTCTGAACAGAAGATTTAGTAATAAGAAAGAAGCATTTTAAATGTTGGATCTCTCATCTGTTATATCAATATGCTCTTCATAGGCTCCCTGAAGAGCTAATAACAAACTAGAAGTCATCATTCCAATCATAACAACCTCCTAGGCTTATTATGTGGTTTTGTAAAATAGATTAAAATCATTAAAATGCTGTAACATGACAAAAGTCCTTCCAAAAGGAATTGATCACAAGAATTTAGATTTACAAAATATATTTGAAACTATGCAAAGCTGTTAGAAGGCTGGGAAAATTGGAATGAGAACAATAAAAAGGAATATTGTTTGACAGCTGCATATCCAGTGGACCTTGGCAGCAGCCTCTAACAGAGGATCTACCTAGATTTTGCAGGCCTCGATATGTCTTAGTGCTGCTAAGAGAAGTAACTGTCAGTTTGGCAAATTTTGTTTTCTGTAACTGTGCTTTGTTAGGCAGTGTAAACAAAGATAAGACTATAAGCTCCTGATTGATGTCATTGCCTGTGTATGACATAATATCTCCAATCCACCTCCCAGTCTTGTTTTCTGTTTAACTTCTGCTGACAGTACTACAACTCCTTTTCATGAAAAGGGTGGTTCTTCTCCTCATGCTTTTCCTAGTAATTATTTCTGTATTGGATACAAAATGTGTTGTGAGTAGTGTTTCAGGAGAATTATTTCAAATGTTTATTGTAGTTAGATTTAGAAATAATTTTGCAAAATCATCCGTTTCTCAAGCTTCTAATTTTTACTTTTCATATCATACTTAGTAGCTGCCATAAATAAGAACTGAATAAAACAACAGAAATCTTGTCTTTTTCCTCCACTGGTGCTTTGCTGACCAACACCCAGCTTCCAGATGTCTATCATCTGCAGTCAGTTTGTGTCTGTACTTAATTTGCATTCAAAACTATTTGTTTTCATTTGTTTTGAGGAATAGTAATTATTGTATTTATTTGTCACTGATTTCTGAAAATGTGAAGTATGCCAGCTAATGCTTCCCAAATAGCAGCTATAATGAATGTAGATTATCAATATCAGTCTCTGTGTTGATGTCCATTTACATTTTAGGAATCTACAAGTGTATAAAACTAATGATTTAATAATTCATCATTATTTTCAGATAATGTTATGTAAAGAAATGAATAGGCTTTCTTGCCATGCTTAGACTTCTCTTACAGAATTTAATTTTTCTGATGATTACCATAATGGACTGTCCATCCCATTCCAACAATAAATGTTCCCCATGAGGCAGACTAATAAAATAAATGCTTTTTCCAGAGCAGACATTATAAAATTCCTCTGATCTTTGGCTTACTCTCTCTCAAAAGCACAGGAGAAAAAGTGAGCATTATAGCACTGCTGAGAGATTACACGTTCTGTCTTCTAGTTTACCAGTTCTAAGAAGCAAGTTCTGAAGTCATGGAAATGCACTCTGCTAACATTTCTCTTCCATTTATATTGAGGCAGCTTCCATTCTTGCTAATATCATTATTTGCAAGGTAATGTGCTCTGCAGAGGTATTAATTAGCAGTTCCTCAGGTGTTGGTTCTGCGTCCTGTCTTATTCAATATCTACATCACAGCCTGGATGAAAGGACATAGTCCACCCTCAGCAAGTTTGCTGATGATACAAAGTTGAGAGGAGTGGCTGACAACTTGAGGACTGTGCTGCTATTCAGCAGACTGGACAGACTGGAGAGTTGGGCAAGGAGGAACCATATGAAGTTGAACAAGGTCCAAAGTAGAGTCTTGCACCCGGAGAGGAATAACCATATGCATCAGTACAGGTTAGGGGCTGACCTGCTGGAGAGGAGCTGTGCAGAGAAGGATCTGGGTTTCCTGGTGGATAATAGGTTGGCCGTGAGCCAGCAGTGTGCCCTTGTGGTCAAGAAGGCCAATGGTATCTTGGGGCGCATTAACAAAAAACATGGCCAGCAGGTTGAATGACTTTGGTGAGGTCATTTTTAGAATACCATGTTCAGTTCTGGCCTCCCCAGTTCAAGAAAGACAGGGATCTCCAGAAGAGATCTCTTGCAAAGATGATAAAGGGCCTGGAGTTTCTCTCATATGAGGAAAGGCTGAGTAATCTGGATTGGTTCATCCTGGGGAAAAGAAGACTGAGAGTGGATCTGATAAATGTTTATAAATATCTGAAGGGAGATGGGAGGCAAAAGGATGAGGCCAGGCTCTTCTTTGTGGTATGTTGTGGCAGGACAAAGAGCAATGGCCTAAAACTTAAATTTAGAAAGTTTCAGACTGGCATGTGGAAGAGCTTCTTTATGGTAGGGATGATGGAGCACTGGAACAGGTTGCCCAGGGAGGTTGTGGAGTCTCCTACTATGGACATATTCAAGACCTGGTTGGATGCCTAACTGTGTGGCCTACTGTAGGGTACCTGCTTTAGCATGGGAATTGGCTTGGTGATCTCTTGAGGTCCCTTCCAATCCCTGTGATTCTGTTATTCTGGGATCCACCTACCACGCCAGCATTTTTGTCTGGTCTGTCATTCCTGCTGGTTTTTTTCCCCCTACCTTATGGTATGATTCATTGTTTTTTCCTGATACCATGAGTACAGCTTAGTAATCTTCTGCTATTGTTACTTTTTCAATATTCAGCTACCATCTTGATTTGTGTCAGTCATTTGTGTTAGTTGTCAACTGTTTTAATAACTTTACCTCTTTAAAAATAGATTCTAGTGCTCCTGTGAAGAGCAATATATTATTTCCCATGACAATTTCTTAAAATCAGATGTCATATCAGAGATTTTTTTTCTGTAAACCTGTCAATCTTAAATGAAGCACGTTACATGTTTTCCAAAATACATGAATATATGATTGACTTTTTTTGAGGTACAGTACTCTTGCCATTTGTCTGCTTTTTGAAAGCAAACTGTGTAAGGTATTCAGGTGCGTAGGTAGCTATATGAGATGGTCGTGATCAAGTCTAATTCCTTGTTACAGCCATTAAAGTCTAATTCTTTGTTACAGCCATTATATTACCTCATCCATTACGTGCATGTTTCTGAAAATATTTTTCTCTCTAGCTAATTCTAGGATTAGGGAAACTGAACCCTCCCCATGTAAGGCACACTTTTCTAATTTCTAGAAGCATGTTCTTCACATAACATTTTCATGTGGCAAGGTTATCCTGTATTTTACATTGAACATCATCTTCCTCTTTTTTTTTACCTTCTTTAGTAGTACAAAATAAACTAAAATGCTTTCTCTTTCTTTATATTTGGTAGTCAGACAGATATTTTTTTTCTCTTTTTTTTTTTTTTTTCTTTTTTCTTTTTTCTCTGATATGGCCTTTTCCAGTGTGTTTCAGTGTGAATTGACAGCCTTGAATGAGATGAGCAGAATGGCGTACAGTGTTTTACTAGACGTTCAGCCTGGCTTTTCATTAAACATTCCTACAACTATTAGAAATACTTCGATTATTTTTTCTTGTAATTGCTTTTTTTGAAGCTTCTTTGTATTGGTTATCAATAATTACTCTAGTAGTTCATATCCAGTGATAAATTGGTAGATTTGCCTTCTTCCTGTTCAGTTCTCGGCTGATGAGATTCTGGAGTATAGCTGAAGTTTTGATTATTAATTGAATTTATCCTTGAGCGCATTACTTTTTTTCTCCTCATTTCTATTACATCAGTCCTAAAGATTATCCATTACTTTCTGTGAGAAGTACCAATGTTCTTCTTTGTGAATGATAACTTTGAAGATTTTGACATTGTCTTACTGATGCTGTCATGTCTGTTAATACTAGTACAAGTGGTATAAAAATGAAATAGTGAAGACTAATTAATGACTTCCTCCAAGACTCTTCTTCCTTTCAGTTCCTGACATCTTCCATAAGCATTTCATGTTTCCCTACGTTTCCCATGCTGGTATCTATCTTCTGCCTAATTTACATGCTGAGTGTGTGATCTCATTCTAATACACTTAAGTAAAGATAAAGCTACTAAGCATTTATTATCTGCCCGTAATCAGATTGACCTTGACTGATTGTGTTTGTTAACTTCATATTAATTTGCTGACCTTGGTTGACTATGCCAGTTTTTCTGATCATTTCTTTCATCTCTTCCAAGCCATTTCCAGGGAGCAAATTGGCTCATCTTGGCCAATCTATACAAGATGACTAGATGGTAGATTTATTAGGTAGGGCTTGTTAGTCAGGACAATTGTTATTTAGCAAGTGTAGTGCTGTATAGTGGTGATTTTAAAGAAATCAAGTGGTGGTAGTAAAATAGCAAGCAGTGGCATTGAAAAAAGTGCAAATTGTATCTGAACTACTATAAATTATAAATATAGTTCATATATAATGTTTTCCTGATTGATGATTTCAGGTATCCTTCACAGAATAGTTTTCTGCAGACCATTTTTCATTCACTTTGCAGCTTGCATGTTACTTTATTGGTATGCTAAGTATATATTCACATTCTTGTGCTATGTATCCAGCACTACTAGATACCAGAGTGGTATGGTCATCTCTAAAGGATTTTCTTGCACATCTCCTGGTCTATGCAATTTTTTGCATCTGATTCAAAGAGTGTCATAGGTAGATTTTCCATCACATTGCATCCTGCTTTACACATATTGCTAATTCTGTTCCAGAATTTGTTACCTCTATGCTTGTTATTCACATTCTAGTTTATCAGTGCATCAGAAATGGCCTTTACTCATTGTATATATACACTACATATTTTTTCTGTTTGTTTGGGGTTGTTTGTTTGTTTGTTTTCAACATATAAATCTTTCCCTTGAGGTTCAGGCATGCTTCTTGTTTAAGTTTCTCAGTGGCAAGTGAAAGCCAGGGAATTATTTGAAAATGTGCAATATCTCCCACAACCAGGCTCACTGCTCCTGTACTGGCACAACTTCTTTACCCTGTCTGCAACTTGTAGTAGTATAATGGGGAGCTGAATACCTCTTACAGTGACAAGGAGTGATTAATGTCATACTTTTCAGATCACTCCACTTATCAAAATACAGTCCTATGGGTAAAAGGATATATTCACTTGAAACAGATTTTGGTGGTTATGGAACAAATCTGTGAAAAGACAAAATATAAAGCAGTATTGAGATGCATAATATTACACACACGTGTGTATATTCACTGCTTCACACAGGTTTTAACACAGGTTTTATTCCTGCTTATATTGTCTGTAAGGGGCCTTTCCTATGCTTGGGGCAGGAAAAAAAAAAAGAGAAAAAAAAAAAAAAAAAAAAAGGTAGGAGTAAAAGCTGTGTGATTTCAAGCCAGAATGCCAAACTCTTGAGTTTCTTGCATTTTTGGTTTTTCTTTCTGATAAAAATTATTTCCTGTGATTTACTGCTGAAATGGTAATTAGCATTGCTGAGGTAAGTGGGAATATCCTTCCTTCCTTCCATCTCTGGAAGTCTATTGATATTTGCACTTCAGACTTCACTTAAAAAAATGATGAAACTTTTATTTTAACTTCCTCCCTCCCTCCCTCCCTCCTTCCTTTTCTCTTTTTCTCTCTTTCTTTCTCTTTTTCTCTCTTTCCTTTTGTGTTAAATACAGCAACCACGGGTTGAAACTGGGAATAAAGAGCCTTGCTTTGACAACATCCTGATCAACATCGCTGCTGGGACATCTCTTTAGTGTCCTACTAGTAAGAGATCTTGCCATTGTTAGCACCACATCTTTTCTGAGAGGTATCTCACTGAGAGGCATATCAGTAAAATTTGTAATCACTCTGACTTTTAGCATTGTCAAAGCAATCAGTCTACTGCACAACCAAATCTAGTTCTAAGGAACTGGAAAAATTCTAGCTGCCAGCTTCTTCAAATTCATTTTGACCCAAACAGATATTTTCTGCCTTCCTATTTTTCCATATAGTTGCTAGTAAGACCCAGCTAACTGTATTAGGTTTCATTAAAAACCTATGCTTTTGAAGTATTCCAAATCATTGCTGCTATTCAATCTTGCTTCTTTTCCTTCTGTAACAAGTCAGTTGTCTAAAGCTCCTGTACTTTGCTGTCCATATCCCTTGCATCAATATGCAAATATTTTGCTTGATTCTTATTGGCTCCCTATTTGGATTGGGTGCATCTTTTCACTGGGATGTTTTGTATAGACAAGTGTCCTTCCTATCTAGCTTTAGGATTGTTCTTCTCACCTGTTTAGACTGCTACGGTGATAAATCTGAATTTACTGTGGTGCCCTTATGTAGTTACTACCTTCTTTCTAAGTACTAAACCAACATTTGGAGATTACACAAATACTCACAATCATCTTTCTTAATTTCTTAGCTTGAAAAGCATCCTGTTGAGCAGTTCAGCCTGAATAATAGAAAACTGTTTTGAGGCAGTCTCTCCTTTGAGAAGGAGTTGGCTTTTTAGTGAAAGCATTCCAATTTTATATTTTTTTTAAGTTCTATTCCTCAAGCAATTTACTGCAGTTGGTTGTCTTTGTTATATTCCTTTCTTTTCTTCTTTACTTCCTTTATGAAAAACAGTAAGAATTATGACCCAGATTTCTCAATCATTGCTGGTCTTATTTATTTATTTCTCGTCATACTTTTTGTTGTATTAACAGTGTGCTAATTTCTGCTAACGATGTGTAAACATCAAAGTGCTTGAAGACTAAACATAGAAAGAGTAAGAAAACAGTCTGTGGATTATATAGGGACACATTACTAATTCCTTATGAAGTAATGCAAAAATGCTATTGTGTTACAAACAAAAGCATGGAGTTCATGTGTTTCTGATAAAATTGTCCAGATTTTGAAAGCTATTTTATTGACAAAAATGTATAGGTCAGTATTTTGACTTACTTCTCTGTATGAATATGTATTTATGAATTACCTTTCCTTGCAAATAGGATTTCATCTCTCAGATGATAGAGGAATTAAACCAAAGATTAGTCTGTCTGAAAAGGATCATCCTGTTGCCAATCATTTGTATATTAGTCATGTTAGAATGTCAATATTACCAGTGTGATTTCATTTATTAATTCATTTGTTAGTACAGTTCTATAGAGTAGTTCCATATTTTCTTTAGATTCCCAAAGGGAAAAAAGCTTTGTGGTTGAATGAGTGTCCAAACAGGAATTTTTACATCTTGGGTGGCATGCAGTGATTGGTGCAGCCTTCTGCCTTCTCTCATTTTATCCAGTGCCAGTGAGAAGTAATGCCATGTAACTGAAAAGTGTACTCAGTGGAGAGGAAGTGAGCACAGTAGCAATGGGCAAACATCTGGTCAGCTCTTCTTGCGTCCCAAACTTCTAAACTCAGACAGTTCACCCAGGAGAGCATACCTATGTGGCACGTGGACTATAATATCCTTCTAAAGATCTCTGTTATTACAGCAAGCTGCATGAACTATGTGTTAAGATGTATAACGTGTTCTAGTTGCAAAGTCTGTGGATTTCAATGAAAATCTGGGTTGCTGAGTCAGGTGCTGTTTACATAACAGTAGTGCAAGAATAAGGCAGAGTTACAAAGTAGGTATTGATCATTGTATGACATAGCAGATTGGATAAATTGTGTCTTGAGTGGATTGGGGTAGGGTGGTGGAGATGAAGGCAGCAGCATTCCGGAGAGACATTTGTTATAACACTGACAAAGGTGGCAGAGATTTAAGGTTTGATTTTTTTTAGAAGAACTGAAGTTTCACAGAAAGGAATGCAGAGAGGTTTGACTATTAGCACAATAAATTTTTGAAAAGCGTTTTTTTTTTTTTTTTTGTAATGGGGAATGTTGACTGTTACATGTTAGAATATATTTGGTGAATTTGGAAAAGCTGTATCTTTTTCTTCATTTTTTAGTTCTATAGGGGGACATTTAACAAATTTTCAGATGCTTTATTATTACTCGATGGAAAGTACTATAAATTGGAAAAGTTGTTTATCTCTGGTAAAAACGTTATTACTACAGCAACTAAAATCAAGTTACATGTGAAAAGAGGTTTTAGCTATGACAGGCTGCCTTTAATATATTCGTCAGTGTTTGTGTTAACAGTATTTGTGTTTTTCCATCCTCAGCTCTAAACTTTTTCAGCAAGAGGAAATTGCTAAATTCTGTACAGAAATTCTGTAATGCAATGCTGTTTTTGTCCAATCTGTGCAAGAACTTAATTTGAAGAAGGTGCACAGCTGTCTCCTGTGGAGAAGTAAAGCATCAGGTTTAGAACTAGATCCTGTAAACATTTGCCTGTGCTTAAAATTGAGCCTGTAATTCTCCTGAAGTCAGTGAGTCAACCCATGTGTTTAAACTTGAGAGTAAATTCAATATAAGTGTCTGAAATATCTTAATTATCATACCATGTTTATTAGAAATAAATGGCTCCCTTGACATTGGGTTAACTTTTGTGCTGATACATCTGCCAGTGTCATTGTGTTTTCAGGTTGTAGGCTTTCTTGCATGTTGCAGAAGTTTATGAATGTGTCTTTACCCAAAAAAATGGAATGGGGAGAGCAGGACATAAGACAAGATTGATTGGTTTTTGGTTTTTGTTGTTTTTTTTAGTAAAACCAGACAAAAACCAGAAAATACAGAATGATTTTGAAATGCTTTGTAATTAGCTTAGTGCCTTAGCATTAGATTATGAACTAAGCTTCAAAAAAGTGGTCTGAATTCATAAGAATTCATGCAAGATTATCTGAAGTTATTTGATAAAGAGTTATTTGGTATAAAGAAGCCTTGTGATCAGAAAATATGCTTTCCAAATAACCATGCAATGAAAGAGTTTATTGTGAAGATGTTTGTTTTTTCTTTTTTTCTCTTCCCCACACTTCCCCTCCTTTGCTTACAAAGAGAATCAGGTCATGCATTCATATATATTACAGTACTTGATCAGACAGCAATAGCAGAAATCACTGGTTCTTTCCTCCCTTCAATGACCTCAAATGTTTTCCCTTGTTAGTCCAAGGTTGCAACATCTATTTATTGCAACAAACACTTGTGCCTCATAAAATTGTTTTATTGCAGTTTCTTGTCAGAATTGGTGTTATTTAATGATGATTCTAATCACTGTCATGTAGCAGGCAGTGTTATATCCTGGTTGGAAGATATTGCCCTTCCTGAGAATTTGGCACTTGAATGAAGTACTCAAAACATTATTCTAAATTGTGCTCTTTTTTTTGTCACTTTCTGTTCTTAGTTGGTCTCCCTTGTGCTAAATGAACTTATTAAAATGTCTCTCAGGTGTCTTTTTTTTTTTTTCCTCCTGGTTTTATCCCAGTATTTTTTGTCACAGTTGGAGGCTTCTTGTTCAATTTAATAGCTAGTCATTTAACTGATGTTCTTCGTATGTCTTATAATTTCTCTAGTTTGATGTTCCTTTTTTTTTCATTTCTCACATTCAGTCTTCAGGAAAAAAAAAATATGTTGTGTCTTCCTGTTTTCTATGAAGCATGTAGAATTGTTACATAATTTTTTCTCTCCCTCTTCTCTTGCTGCTCTGTCTCTCTCCCCCTAATCATTTTTTAAATTTACTTTCTATTCTGAAAAGAGTAAAATTTGTGCCACGTGTAAAAATTTGTAAATCCTTAAACATTTTAAAATGTGTGTTCCCTGTTGAGATATTTTTATGTGCTGGAGTCTCATTGTTAGCTTTTGTTTTTGTTGTCCAAAATAGATACCAAGGGGGGGAAAAATAGGATAATACAAGTAATTAAAAAGTCATTATAACAATTATTATAGCAGCAACCAGATTGCTATTTGTTTAATATGTGTAACTATTGATTTTATTTTAATATGTGTGATCATTAATATAATGTGGAAAGTATTAACAATAAGGATGAATGAGAAGCAGATATCTTGGAGCTTTTGAAAAAATAATAAATGCCCAACATGCTTTTTTTAGTCTGTTTTTAAGTTAGTACATTATGATAAGTGTCCAGTCAGTCACTAGATCTAAAGAAAGACTATTTTGAAAGTATTTACATTTTTATTTAAAGATACTTAGAAAGGTCTTGAGATAAAAGAAAGTGAAATCACCATGGAACAGAGCTCACAGGTGGGTAGATCTAATGGATGCTAGAGTCATGGCTTCAAATACCTCTCTCCTTTCTGTCTGATTGTTATTATATTTGCAATCAGAGCTGAATGTAAAATGCAGAATCTTTCCCTGTATTAATATATCAGGTAAGAAAATACTAAAAAGTTATCATACAAATTGATAGCATGAAGCCCACTATTCTTGGGTGTCAACTCAATGTATCAACTCTAGACTGAAAAAAAAAAAAAAAGAAAAAAAAAAGCCTAAAATCAGGGACTTCACAAGCTTTTTTGCCCCACTAAAGTTCCAGTGTTTGAAACCCCAAAAGTCTGACTACAGGAGGTTGCTTACAAGCTAAGCCAGCTGAAACCCTGTAACTGCTTGGCCAAGAGAGTACTGAAGCCCCACACCTCATTGACTAAAAAGCTTCATGCTGCTTTGGAGTGCTTTTTTCTTGAATCTTATTTCACAGGTCTTTGGAAGGTGAGAAAAGAGCTGAGCTTGCTGCAATCAAAGCTGGCAAGAGGTTTTGTTTTATCAAAGCAGAGCTCTTGAACGCTTCCTCAGTACCATGCTTGACAGGGGTAATTGAAATTCCAGTGTGGTCTTTGCATCTGCTGGGCTAATGTCAAAGCATGTTTGAGAGGCTGCTGGCTTCATTCCTTTAGCTACCAGGGGTGGTGTGAAGGTATGGATGTCCAGGAAGACTAGTAGTTCAGCACTGCAGCATAAAATAAATTGAATTAAGAGAGAATTTGGAAGGCATTTTAAA
Source organism: Lagopus leucura (assembly GCF_019238085.1). Classification (NCBI taxonomy): domain Eukaryota; kingdom Metazoa; phylum Chordata; class Aves; order Galliformes; family Phasianidae; genus Lagopus; species Lagopus leucura. The sequence continues at coordinate 85,572,548 of NW_024962262.1, forward strand.
GACTTTAATGCATTTTCATTTGTAGGATCCTAATAATATAGACAACAAGCTTATTCTAGGCAATCAGTTCATTACCACTGGAAAAAAAGAGGATGTTTTTCAGTCCCTCCTTTGTAATCTGGTCAAAGCCTGGTGCCACTGTTCTACTTCTCTGCATTGGAATTGAGAGTTGAAAGCTGTTACAAAAAAAACAAAGCAATACAGCAAGAAAGTTTGATATACTTTCTTTGAGAGTGAAGTGAGATGGAAAGGGTTTGGGGGAGTGAGAAGGGTGTAAAATAAGAACCAAAAAATAAACAGCAGAGGATTTTGAATTAAATGTGCTTACACATATTTTACATACCTATTGAACTGAACCATTTTTCTATCACTCAGTTTTTCCTGGAAGCATTTCTAACTTCTGTACTGATTTGAATTTCACAGTTTCACCTGGTAGGTCTTCCCCCATCTTCCCAACAGGCCCTAACATTTTCCTTTTCAGTGTTGTTCTGTCACTTCTGTCATTCAAGTACTAAGGCCTTGTGGCTATAAAGGTCTCTGTAATAGTACTTGCTGGGCTGTTCAAGGCAAATTATCTTGCTACACATTTCTTCCCTATTTCTCTCTGCTTTGTTCCCTTGAGTGTGTGATGTTAGCTTCTATTAGAAACAAATTGTGTATCCTGGGGAAGCATAACAGAAAAACATAGAACGCCAGTCAATCTGTAAAATACAAAGACACGCTTAAAATGGCAGATGGGGACTCAGGGAGAAGGTGGGTTTCTTAGAAGAGGAGCACTGTGAAGTAGAAGTGAGAGATCTTAGCTGGTGTCAAAAGGATGCCAAATGTAGAAAGACAAGGCTTTTACAGCCAGCATAACTTATGATTGGAATAAGCCATTTAGTCTTAAAACCCACTGAGCTTTGTATTTCACCCATTGCTATTCACTTATCTGCAGTATAGTAACGTATTCATTATTCTTTGCATTGCTGTTGAATGCATTGCAATGTGAAGTCAGATTGTAGCGTTCAAGTTTGCTAAAATGCTAGGTTTGCTTTTTCTCTAAAGTAGTGTGAAAGGAAGCTGATTAGCTGATTATTTTTCTTCTGTTGCAGAATTCTGTAGGCTGGCCTTGAAAATACAGATATTGCCTTGTACACCCTTACATCCATTCTCAGAATGCTGTCCTCTTCAGAGAGGTTTGGACAACCTCAGGAAGTCTAGAAAATTGAGCTAAAACAGAAACTGTAGAGAAGTAGCACCATAAATGTATTTTATTTCCCATTGATTTCAATTTTCTATCAAACAGATCACGGTGTTTTCTAGTGGGGTTTAACATCTATTTTTTGAAGAATAAAGAACAAAAATGACATACAGATTCTAGAAGATATGTCATTTAGCTATGTCAAAGAATGTATCAGGGACTTTAATGACCTAGTTTCCTGGTGAATCTCTAGGCCATTGCTTAAGTTAGGAGCATAGGGAAAATGCATTTCATCTTCAAAGACTTCGAGGTTTATAACTTTCTTAACGGGGAAAAAAAGAATCCTCCCTGCTGAAATGAGACAGATAAAGTTGCAGCCCAAGATGGATAGTTTTCCCTGAAGATTTGAAAATTAAACCACCTGCTTTAAGTGAGAAGTTTGAAAAAAATGCAGTGTGCTGCAAAAAGAGAGATGAAGGAAATTATATATTTTTACCTCAGTGTGGATCTGAATAAATAAAAAAGACTTTGGATTCTGCAAATAACACATGTGCTAAAAAATATTTTTATATTTTAGTTTGAGTAAAAACCAGGTTAGGTATTTTGGGGGAAGACTGCACTCATTAGTAGCACTTCATATATCCTTGTAATACTATTTTAAGAGAACTTGCTGCCTGTGAAGTATGTTTCCCTAGGTATTTTTACCTAAATCTCATAGCTTGCCTACAGATTTCTATCATTCTGTTTAGGAAAATGGTGAACTATTCATAGTCATGTGTGTCCTATCCACTTATGTATCAGGTAAATAAGCAGGCTCAAAATTACTTCAATATCTTTATTGATGACCTGGATGAGGGCATTGAGTGCACCCTCAGTGAGTTTGCAGATGACATCAAATTGGCTGGAAGTGTTGATCTGCCTAGGGGTAATGAAGACCTACAGAGGAATCTGGACAGGATGGATAGCTGGCCTGAAGCCAATGGGATGAGGTTCTACTAGGCCAAATGCCAGGTCCTGCATTTTGGCCACAACAACCCCAGGCAACACTGCAGGCTTGGGGCAGAATGGCTGGAAGATTGTGTAGGGGAAACGGACCTGAGGGTATTGATTGATGCTCAGCTGAACATGAGCCAGCAGTGTGCCCGGGTGGCCAAGAAGGCCAATGGCATCCTGGCTTGCATCAGAAAGTGTGGCCAGCAGGAACAGGGAAATAATTTTCCCCTTGTACTGAGCTCTGGTGAGGCTGCACCTCAAGTACTGTGTTTTGGGCAAGAAAGAACCCTGGAGCAGGTTCAAAGAAGGGCTACAAAGCTCGTGAGGGATCTGGGCTTATGAGGAGCAGCTGAAGGAGCTGGGATTGTTCAGCCTGGAGAAGAGGAGGCTCAGGGGAGACTTTATTACTCTCTATAACTGCTTGAAGGGAGGTTGTAGTGAGCTAGGGGTCGGCCTCTTCTCTTGTGTAACTGGTGATAGGACCAGAGGGAATGGCTTGAAGCTGCACCAGGGGAGATTTAGGCTGGATATTAGGAAATATTACTCTGAAAGAGTGGTCAGGCAGTGGAATGCGCTGCCCAGAGAGGTTGCGGAATCATCGACCCTGGAGGTGTTCAAGTAACATTTGGATTTTGTGTTGAAGGACATAGTTTAGTGAAAACTATTGGTGATAGGTGGATGGTTGCACTGGATGATCTTGCAGGCCTTTTTCAACCTTGGTGATTCTGTGATTCTATGACTGAATAGGTAGGGGAGTTTAGATAATCATTTGATCCCACTCTTTTGGAACAAACTCAATGGCAACTGCTTTTTCCTTTGCGGGTTTCTCCACAGTCTTCTGCTGTCATCTTGTCATGCTATCTCCACAGAAGAAAAGCCTGCAGTTTTTCTTCTGCTTTGGTTTCTGTTCTGCCTTTTAAAAATTCCTGCATACACCAACTTGTGGAGTTCAAAAGAAATACTGACTTAGGTCTGGAATCGGAAGTAGCATAGCCACAGCATAGCTGTGTTTCAAAATCATCTGACATTTGATAGAAATGTAACAGGTGGCTCCTGGATATAAGTACCTTGGCATTTATCTGGAGGGAGAGGTGATGAATTGAGCCTCACTGGACCATATAGGCATTCTCCACACTTTACTAGTACTTTAAATTCTCCCAAGTCTTGAATAAAAATGAACCTGTTCTGAAACATCCTTGTTCAGGGAGAAGAAAAAGCTTTTCTGAAAATTAACTGCTCATGAGGGAGGAAATTCTCAAAATTGATATGCTGGTTATATTTTCAAGTGCCAGTCCTGTTTGTGGAATTTAGTGCATCACTCAATAATTTTATCCAGCTGTGCCACTGAAAAAGGAAGATGTTCAAAAAAGAAAAAGAAAAAAGAGGAGGAAAAAAAGGGAGGTGAGGAAAACAATAATTTTGTCTGACACTTTTCAATATAACCATTGTTATGTTGATATCAGTTCTTCACGAAACATTCAACCTATGAACAAAAGGGAGAAGATAATATTTTTTCTCCTTATTGACTGGCTCCCAACACTTGTGCACAAGAACCCTAGCACCTTAGCGTAGCTGTCGTATTGGAGCTTTCTGCATAATTCATCATAAAAGAACATGAGGCATTCAGCAGTCAGTTCTCATTCAAAAATGTTCTGCATTACTAGCAGCTCTAGTAAATATGCCTGCTCCATACATAATTTATGGTTTTCAACAGAGGTAGTTTTATGCTTCATAATAGGCTAGCTTAGATCCCTTAAAATTTGTTTGTAAAACTTGGAAGTTGGGTACAAAACAAAGACTTTAAAATCTTTCTTGCATTTCTTATTTCAACAGTCTTCATTTTCACATCCCATTAACGACATTGAAATTGATTCTGACCCACTTTTGGGGAAATTAGCCTTCCTATAATGGATTTTGTGTGTAAGACTTTATCAGCCAATTCCCTCCACACCCAACTTGAAGTAGAGTGAAAATCGGTTTTGAAACCTTAGAAACCTTAGTGTAGACTATTTTATATTTCTACTTAAAGAATTTGTGTTGTTTTTCTTTTTTCCTGACCTGCAGGAGGAAAATGTGGGTAGACTTTGTATCTCTCTTCTAATGCTGAGATGCAATTAGACATCATGTATATCATAGATGAATATATGAGAACTCCTGGAAAAGTGTAGGTTTTGTTTTGTGGGAAAGTTTCCCTTTAAAATAATCCAAGTTAGACAAAATCAATTGCATCTTTAAAATTCAGTAAGATATAAAATAAGAAAATCAGTCTAAAAGGTTTCAGTTTGCTGAAACTTCAGTGATTTCTTCAATGACTTGTCTTTAGTTTGTTTAATATACCTTGTGCAACACATAAATTTAAACTTCAAATATAAAAAGCACTATTTTAAGAGCTAAACTGCATCTCTAAATTAAAATTAAATTCCTTTTTAGTGTTTCAAATACTGTAAAATTATTTTTTTCTGAACAGAATTTTGCCACCAGACTCGAGGCACTTCTCTGAAACATTTCAGTGCTGACCTATTAGCAGTTTCTGATAGAGTTTGTTCTTTTAGCCTTCTCCCTTTTCATCCATTTTTCTCTTAAATGTTTTGTTTTATTATTCCATTTCCAATTGTCACTATACCTCAGCCTATTGCCTTTTTTTTTTTTTTTTTTTTTTTTTTAATTTATTTTTTTTAAAGTCTTGTTCAAACCCAAGCTGTTTCAGGAAGAAATTTTAGAACTGACTAGTAATTTTCAGTGTTTCAGTGAATACTAAGATTTGCCCTTTGGAAATAGGTCTCATGTATGTGTCAAGTTAGGCATATTAAAGACCCATTAAAATTGCTCTATGTTACTCAGGCATTTTGTCATAGTCTTGTCTCTGTCTTCCCTGTGTTCCAGTTATCTGCAAGCAATTCTGCACAAAGCAGAGATTTAAATAGTCTGTCTGCAGTCCAACTCACTGCTCCACCTTTTTTGCCTGCTCTATCAGCTTTCTGACTCTCACTGCATCAATTTATTCAGTATTGAGTAATGCTGGTCTTTCCTACATTTCTGCTGTTTTGTTTGAATGTTCTAAATGTTAGCCTAAATCACCATTTGCATGTTATTTTTATTTTTATTTATGTAATGTACTTTTTTTTTTTCTTCAGAGATTGTGTCTTCATGCTTATGAGAAATCTATAGAATCTATAGTCTTGGATGTTTTTTAATAGCTGTCAAAGCCTACATATATACCATAAGTGCAAAATGGGATAAAAATGGCTCTTTTGCCGTCTGTTTGACTTGTGATCTGTAGGTGATCATATACCAGCAAAGCCTTTTTTGGCTTGTTGTGAAACTTGTTGTTTAGAGGATAGATGCAGTGTTCCTATCTCATTATTACTAGCACAGCCACACTGGTCAGCTGTATGAGAGGTAGAAAAATAATCTTCTAATTTTTACCTCCATTTTATATTTTAATACTTTTAGTACTGTTTATCATATGCAAGCTTATTTAGGAGGAACTACAACAGAACAAATTTTATTTTCATGGTTAACTTCCTTGACTGCCAGAGGTAGCAGATGTTACTTGGAACACTGAGAAGATCCTTAGCTTCCCAGTGTACCTCTTTCAACATAGTTCTTAAGTTGTTGTCATCTCTTTCATTAGATGTCTATAATTTCTGTAGCAAAAGTTTCATCAAACCTATGTTTTTTTGTTTGTTTATTTGTTTGTTTCAGTAGTAAGTGTATCAGCCTTTGTTTGAGGTGTGCAAATTCTCCTGCTGTTTTCTAGGCACTGATGTTCCCATGAGCTTCCATTAAGCTTCACTCAGCTCAGAGCAGCTCAGAGCAACTCAGCAGCTTGGCCTTCACTGAAGTCCAGGCCATACCTCTCACCTCAGAGCCAGGAAGTGTCTGGGAGCTGTGGTTCTGACTGCAAGAGCCCCAAACAGACCTGCTCTTCCCATGCAGCCCTGGCAGTAACTGTGTGTGTGCATGACATATTCACAGGCAGTGTACCAAGCTTTTTCAGAAGCCTTGTGTCTGCTCTGCGTGAACAGAGCAGCTGATGGCACAGGCACATGGGGCTTTCTGCAAGTGCCAGCTTTGCTGTACAGTTTGTTCCAGTCTTCTGGAACAGAACTTCCCATCTACAAACAAACGTGGTACTGCTTTGGGGCAGAGGGAGGTTGCTGGTTTTGTTGATTTTCTTCAGATGTTGTCCTTCTGTATATGAAGCCTGAAGCAACTGTGTCTACAGCAGCAGTAGCTGTAGCAGTGAGTGAGTTTTGTCTATCACAGTATCAGTTCTCAAATACAGATGGGGAACAGAGCTTCTTCTGCTATCGTAACAGCAGCTTAAAGGATTTGGTGTGGCTTTTCAAACAAATAAGTCAGAATGCAGCAGTGATGAAACACCATTTTCATTCAAGTTTTCACCTCTGTGTGAAGAAGCAAGCAGGGTTACTACCTTGTGTTATCCTGTGACAAGTCTATTCTTTTTTGGCTGTGTTTTCCTTTCTATTGAAGCTACAGCTCTTGGAATTACTGGATGATTTTTCCATATGTCGCTGTATGAATAATTGGAAATATTTATGCAAATCCAAAATCAGACAACTGACTTTTTATTTTTTTCTGTTCTTTTTGTGTTTTATTAGAGCAGATTCCTTTATTTTAAACATTTAACTGACGTAATATTTGGATGGAGCTGTTTTGCCTTCTGTAAAATGTAGGCAAATAAAAAGAAACTTGTCCTTATTTGCCTGTGGAGGTCTGTATTAGCTATACATAAGTGTTTGTCTGATTCTTACTTTTACATTTTTTTTTCCCTTGTAGCTACAAAGCAAAGCCATTAAAAGCTGTTGTTACAGAAGACATCTGAGGACCTGTTTATAGTTCCAAAAAGAAAAGTTTCTATGCATGGGGAATGAGATGTGCAGCTACAGCAAATTTAATCTTTCAAAATAATTGCCAAGAAGCAGTGTAAAGGAGTCAGAGTCTTTTAGTGGAATAAAAGCTGTGTCAGTGGCTTGTTTAGACATCATAACAGTTCTAGTTTTGTTCAAAACACAAGACAGAATTTTATTTTAGTGAGTCAGGTGGTTATTCTTGCTCTATTAAAGACGTAAACTTCCTTTGTGAACAGTTATTGTTAGTTGCTTCTCTGAATTTAGTGTAATATTAAGTGAGAGAACTCTCAGGCTCAGTATTCAGTCATCTTCTACAATCTCATCACATTGTTCTTCATTGCATATTTGCTGTATGTTGTCTACATATAAGTTTCTCTTGCATGTGGGAATGTGGTTTGGTACTGGTTTTCTCTCCTTTAGGTTGATGTAGTAGCTCTTCTCAGATTTTGTCTGTCCACCACCTCAGTTCACCTACTAATTCTGCTGAAGGGTTGCCAGCCAGCTTAAGAAAGTTTAAATTGGATCGTTTCATAGATCTAGTCCAAGGTCAGACTGTTCAAGCATCACACAGGGCGTATTAACCAAAGCTTGGAAACGGATATGAGCATATCGAGAAAAGAAGCAGAGATCTTCCAGAAACTTCTGTCCATGAAATAGCAAGGTAAACTCGTAGCCTGATGATCTGCCATGTAAAGATGTTTGGTAAAAGACTTCAAGGCAGATGCTTTTTTAATGGCAGAAATTATAAATGGAAGAATATCTAAATTAGATGAGTTGATTTAATTATGGATCAAATTAATTGAATAAACCAAATTTTTTTTTTATTTTCTTGATTTTTCTTTTTCTTAGGATTTAATTATTTAGTGTGCTAGATTTCTCCTGCCTTTTGTCTGACTTGTATTAACTCTAGTTGGCTAATAAGTCCATTTTAAGCAGTAGATGTTCTTGGAGAACTGAAGAATGGAAAGTCCAATGAATGCAGTAGGAAAGATTTATATGCGCGTGTAAAGGACTAATTCTGCGTTGCACAGGAGAACTCACTAACCCTTATTACAGAATGAATAATGCTAAAGATTTCTCTCTTTCTTTCTCTATCATTCTTACTTCTGATTACTAGAGTTGTGCAGAAGGAACATCATCCCAAAGTGAGTAAAACTGCATTTGTAACATCGAAAGATACAATCCTATAGAAAAGGTAGTTTTTTAAGGGTTTATCTTCTTGCTACATTTTCTTGAAATGCGGATACATAACTGTTGAACTTGAGACAGATTAGAAAAAGCTGTAGATCAATGTCTAACAGGATGGTGGTCTCTACCCGACAGCTACCTGGCCCGGAGGAAAGACATGGTATACAGTGGTGATGGAATTCAGTTTACTCATGACATTTAGTTGATATGATTTTGCATGTCATTCTGTGAAAGATCAGGAATATCAGTAAAGCTGAAAAATATACTGCAAATGACAGTATAGTGTGGAGGTGGTTATGCCTTCTCTTAGTCAGAAATGGAGAAACAGCATAAATGAGTTTTTGTAGAGCTTGGTAGAGTAGCAATTAGCTACTGCCAGCAGTCTGTTCTGAAGGGAATGCACTGAGCAAGCAATTTTGTATAGGCTGAAAAAAAAATCTAAGTGTGACAGAGGCTTTGAGACAGAGTATTGACCGAGAAAAGTTTTGAATCTTGGCAAAGTCACTTTTCTGTTGTTTCATGTGTTCTGTGCCCTGGGAAATAGAACTTTGTCCTCTCTTTTCAGATTGGTAGGTTTTCATCACAGAAAATCCCCACTCTGTCATCAGCTTCCCTTCCCAGATGAAACAACTTCCAAGTCTTTACGTGCCTAGCCTAAATGCTTAGGATCATAACCAGCTACTCCATAATGGCTGCAGTCAAGGGGCCTTGTTTGTGCAGCACACACTTAGATATGTAGGTATAAAATGTGCAGTAGTTATGTTAATAAAACATGCAGTGTACTGTGTGCTTGCTTATTTGCTCTGGCAGCATGAACAAATGCATGCATGTTTCTGAGAATACAGTAGTCTTGATATCTAGTACAAAGCAACTCTGTAAAGAAGAGTTTCCCTCTGAGATTCCTCTCATGCAGAGTCTTTCAGGCTGACATTCTAGGTGCCACATGGTTGAAAGCCAAGAAAGAGATGCTTTTAGCAAAAAGAAGGAAGAAGAGTTGGATATAAAAAGGCAACAAGATCTAGAAATATGTATGTTTTGTTTCTTTGCTGTTTTAGGTTAAAAAATGAACCAAAAACAACAAAACCAAAGACCAGCTAGAAAGAATTGACTTACTTTACTCTGATATAGAAGACATGATTCTCTATAGGTCTCTCTTACTGGAGACCTAATCCCAAGGGTCAATTGGATGTGTTTTAAAAACTTATTTTAAATATAGTGCTTACCATGTATTACTCCACCTTGAAACAAACACATTTACATACATACATTATGTATTGCTTTTTCATTTCTTCAACTCTGAGAAGCACTCTACTATCCAGAAAAAAAGTCAGGTTGTTTCAATCTGTGCAGCAGATGTTTTTTGTTGTTTCCTCCTCCCCTCTCCTGCTCTGCAAATATGCAAATATGGTCTTTGACATTTGTATTTCTCTAATAAGAGTATGTGTCTGTTTAGGCTTGTTGTGGCAACTGATGAGCTTTTAAAAAAAAATAAAATCTAGGCTGAAGCTGATAAGATAATTTCTTCAATTTTATGAATTATTTTCCTCTTGCATGCAATGAACTCATGCACTAAAATGAATATTTTCTCTTTTTTCCCCTTTCTTTGGAGTATGGGCAAGTCCATACATACATAATTTTCAAAAATGAAATTGTAGTATATTTTAAGGCCTTTTAATTCATACTTGTTCTGTTTTCCTTTTTTTCTTACAGCTAAAACCCATAAACACTCAATACTAATGTAGTTAACAAACATTCAGTAGAATCAATTGCAAGAAGAGTCGCATAAATGTTGCATTCAATTGTGCAGCTCACAAATTTCCAGGCTGCTAAACTGACAGTTCTGCAATAATAGATAGAATTTAGGAATTCTGCTTTTCTTTGCTTTTCCTAATTACGTGGTGGCATTTCTGTTAGTTTTTCAATTGTTCCATCCTCTCCGGTGATTAAGGAAATAGCACACCTGTGGTTGCCCCATATGCTCCTTTTATGACTATTGCTGCTGCTTGCACACTCAAAGGGAGGATTCCTTATTTTCCCTTGCTAAATCATTTTTCTCCTTCCAGACTCTCACTGCAGTATTGCATAATCAACTTGGAGTCTTGTTTTCATTTAGATGAATGTATATATATTTAGATGTATATATATGGCTCTAGTTCATGTAATAACTGTGTGGACATGTCATCTTAGGTACTTACACCCATACTATCTAGATTAAAATTTACTCCAGAGATGTTTGTCATTCAGCAAGCAAACCTCCAGCTGAACTGCACTTATATCCTGGCTTGTGTTCACTCCACAGCCACTTTTCTTGCTTCCTTTTTAAATATGTGTACATTGGCAATCTTTCTCTTTGGTCATGAGAAAAAAAAAAGTGATCTAATGCCAACAAAAATCATACTTTAAAACTATTATGTAAAATGCAGGAATCATAGAATCATAGAATGGCTTGGGTTGGAAGGGACCCCAAGAATCATCAAGTTCCAACCCCACTGCTACAGGCAGGGCCACCAACCTCCACATTTAATACTAGACTAGGCTGCCCAGGGCCCCATCCAACCTGGCTTTAAACACCTCCAGGGACAGAGCATCCACAACCTCTCTGGGCAGCAAATCATTTCTCTCTCTGTAAAGAATTTCCCCAACATCCAATCTAAATCTTCTCTCTTTGAGCTTAAAACTATTCCCCTTTGCCCTTCCACTGTCTATCCTTGGAAAAAGTTGATTCTCCTCCTTCTTATAATCCCCTTTTAAATACTTGAAGGCTGCAATGAGGTTGAGGCTTTTTATTCAAAGACCACTGGAAATCACAGATCCTATGTTGAATTCTCGAAAATAAAAAGGATCCAAAGGTCACAACAGATTAAGAAATAGATCCTAGAATACACACTTCAGAGACAAAAACAATTCCTTGCATCTAGAGTGAAAAGGAGGTGAAGTGATAAAAAAATAAATGTTTTGTGTAGCTATTTTTGAAGGCAGCTAGAGAATTCACACGTCATTTCCACTTAATGAAACTTAATGAAAAATTGGCATTCTTTTTGTGCCTAAATTGCCTTAGTATTTCTTGAGATATTCTTTACAGTCTACAGGGGGTACAGTGCTGAATGCAGATTGCCCTGCCATTGAGCCACTTATAAATTTGTATTGGCAAAAACAGTGCATAATATTTGAATGTATTTTTTCTGGAAGTCAAGGGGTATCTTTAAAAATAAACAATAACAAATAAACAAGAAAACAAATTATTGTTTGACTGTATATGAGGAGTGTGGCATTTGTAAATAAACCTCTTAGAGGCAACCAGAAAAATATTACAATCAGTATACAGCACACTGCATAGCAAAGCTACTGCAGCTTTTTCCTGTCTTTTTTTGCTACATGGCACACGTCCAGCTATCTGCCATACTAATATTTGCTCTTGGGAGGAGATGAAGAAAAAAGGGTCCATAAGGTTTCCATTGGCCTAGACAACTGAAACATCTGCTAGATTCATGAGCAGCTTGCTGGCCCAAACCAGCAGGGAGATTTGTTGCAGATCAGTGCTGCCATATCAATAGATATTTCGTAGACCATAGGGAAGAAAAGAAAAAGTCAGAATAGTAAGTGATTTATTTCAAAGTGCACCAAAGTCTTGCATAGTTTTATATAAAATGATACCTAAATTGCACAAAATTGGAGTCATATCTACAACTGATCAGCATACGAGACTCATTATGGAGCAGATACTTGAAAGAGTAACAAGATGTAATCCTAATCTTCTAACGTCTCCTAATAGAAGGAAATCACATGGTTCCCAGATGAAATTTAAGGAAAATCAGTCACTTGAGAAAAGTTTCTCTTCACTCAAAATCTTGCGCTGCAAGAAGCCTAATTCCATCTTTATGAAATACAAATCATGGTGTTGGAAGGGAATCAGCCATTCACCATGAGAATACACAAGAGAGAAAAAGGCTAAATATTGAAATTGCAATGATGAAGGACAAAGGAAAATACACATCCTCTCCTCATGCAATTTGCCTTTCATCTCTGTAACTCTAGTCATCTAGCCAGCGTTCTAGTACCTTCAGATGAAGTGTGTCATAATTAATTTTGTAGGGTTTTTTTTTTGTTTGTTTGTTTTTTTTTGTTTTGTTTTGTTTTTTGTTTGTTTTTTTTGTGGTACACAAACTCAAAAGTAACTCTCAGGAGGGAATTTCTGGTGTTAACTTAATGTCTAAACTGAGAAATGAAAAAAAAAAGTATACTAAGTTTTGAAACTGTTGTTTCATTGTCTGAGCTGTATGTCAGAGGTCTAGTCCCTACTACAAAGAGAGTGAAAGAGCGGAGATGTAAATATTGACATGGTGGGTAAAAACACCTGTGAGAAAAACTTCATGAATACACAAATGATTATAATAGGAAAACTTCTGATTATTCTGATTATTCAGGCAATACTGATTATCCAGCCTTTTTTTTTTTTTTTTTTTTTTTTCTGTGAAAATTGGAACTGTTTTTCCACTGAAAGTTCCAACTTGGCTGGGATGCTTCTATGTAGTGATCAACAGAAAGTTGTTAATGTCAAAACCACATGAAGGTACTGTATTTCCCACCTTTAAGACGGTACTGCCTCTTATCCTTCCTCTTTTTCATAATAAATTATGCAGTATATAGGCTTGTTGTTAAGGGAATTTAATTTGGAAGTTAAATTTGGCCATATTAAATTGGTAGAACTTAAGTATCTGAATTCTTGGTATTGATCACCATTTACTTCTAGAATACTTTAATATTTACAAATACGGAGTATTTCAAGGAAAAAGAATCCTGTAATCGGATTATCAAAACAGCTAATTAAAACATTGCATTTAGCATCTCTGATCAAAATCAGGTTTTTTTGCCTTTGCTTCTTCTTTTTTTTTGTATTTGAGGATTACATATAATCTGAAGGAAGCTGAACAGATTTGCGAAGTTCAGTGCGTATAGCAAAGATTTATTTATTGAACAAATGCAGTGATAAGTGACTTTTGTTCAGATTGGTTTCCAAAAGAGGAGGCAATAAGATCAATGTTTAAGTATTCTGTTCTATTATAATTCAAATATACAGTCTGAAGTACAAAGAAGGCAAATCCACATGAAAAAAATATATTTTTATCGATGTTCGTATCACTGTTCTTCTTTGTTACCACCTCCTGTTTCTTTGCATACTTATTTGCGAACAGGAATATTATATTTTAACAAGAATAAAAGCTTTTATGTATGCATGTAATAAGACAAACCTAGAACTCTTCATTTTCATGTTCTCTTGACTGCATTTACAGTGAAACATTTCAGCTGCTGTTTCAACGCAGGAGGTTTAAAGTGCTAAGTGAGTTCTTACAACAGTATGCATAAATAAGGCAAAGCAGTTCGGTTTTGTTATGGTTTTTGGGAACCCACATCAGTTTCCTGAATACTCTTTGAGGTTAGAATTCGTGTGAGGTACAGAACTGCTTGGAGCTGACTTGTACAGCTGCATCTTCTGTTGCTTTTTAGCTCCCTTAGATGAAATTTCAGTGAGACAAAGCTAAAAGCTGCATGATTTTAAACCTTGATTATGTTCTGCTCAGGTGGAAAGTCGGGTTGAAAAGCTGGCAGATAGCTGGACAAAAATTATGTCCTGCCAGATGGTGCACTTGAACATGGGACTACATTATCTATTTCAAGGATAGAGAGAGAAGAACAACTACTGGAGAGATCCGTTTTGTTTTGTTTTGTCTTGTTTTGTTTTGTTTTGATGAGTTAGTAATTGGAGAGCTTTTTTTTTTTTTTTTTCCAATCAGTTTGAAATGTCTCAGAAATGGAAGCAAAGAAATGGTTGTGACAAAATTGAGAAAATAATCAGATTCCATGCCATTCTTTCTTTGTTGTGTAATTCTCTTTCACTGAAATGATTTTTTTTTCCTAAGTTATTTTATCTTTTGTCAACCAAAAGTTTGCTTTTGATGCTTTGGGAAAAATTAATATTTCTACTATTTTTAATCTACCTTTACTTTTCCTTTAGCCAAAACAATGTTCTAAATTACTTCTGAATTCTTGGTAGCTTCAGTCTTTGCTAGGCATTATTTTTTCCAACAAAAATATCTTCACTAATATTAAGGTTAGAAACTTTAATATGTGCCCAGAGTACTTCAGCCAAGGTTTTAATAGGAAGGGCAAGAAGCTGTGATTACTCTGCTGAAGTATCTGTCAGCACAGGTTCTGCAAGCAGATCAGCTGAATTTCTGACTTGAATGAAAGGGTAATACATGCTGCCTGTGGATGGACACTAAGACAGAACTGAGCACTGCTCAGGTGTAAGGAAGTTTAAGTAACACGAGCTCAGCATGTAAAATCCAATAATGGCTGATAATGTCCAGTGGACAGTTTGACCAGCATTGCAGTTATTAATACTTAATAGCTCACATAAAATTTTTAATTCATGGAAAAGATGGAAACATTGGTTTGAAGAGCACACCTGTGGGTTCATTTACAGTTTAAATGCATTAGCTGCTTTTACCATGTGCTCTGTAGATAGGTATTTGTAGTTTTCCATGTATCCATACTAGTATGATCTGAAAGAATAGCATATACAAAATGATGCTGCAGTGAAGCTGCGTCTCCTTCCGGTAAAAACAAATGAAACTGAAGGAGTGCATGGAAAGAGAAGAAAAAAAAAAAAAAGGGGGAGGAAAAAAAGAAAAGAAAAAAGAAAAGAAAAAAGAAAAGAAAAAAGAAAAGAAAAGAAAAGAAAAGAAAAGAAAAGAAAAGAAAAGAAAAAGAAAAATTGTCATCATGACCAAGGTCTGCATTATTCTAAGTAGGCTGAATCTTCATACTGATCCTGTAGAGTCCAAATAGCTGTGTGATATTTTCCAGAACACTTGATTTACACTGATATCTCAGTCTAGGATTAAGTGAGCGATTTTGTCTTCTTGTGAGCATCCCTGAATGACTGTAGTTTTCTCACTTCTTAGATTGCTGGCCTTTCAAGTATTTTTGTTGCAAGGAGAGAGATAGAAATCAGTTGGTCTGATGATCAACCTTTCAGACAGCATTCCAGCAAGATAAAGGGCTTTTTGGGGGCTATAATTAATTTTCTGGGCATTCTTGAAGTTGCACGTCTTTTTAATCTTTCTGGCAATTTTTTTCTCTGAGAAAGATCCAATACCCTCATTTATGATTTTGGAGAAATGTGGTTGATAGTTTGATATTTTTCATCACCTGTGAAGCTGCTTCTGGATGTCACATTCCTAAAAGAGGAATGGTTGGTATATTGTTGTAAACTTCGTGCATTGCCTTATAGTAGTTTTTTGATTTCTAGATATTGAGAGGTTTATTGTTAGAATATGAAAATGTATTTTCAGACCCACATATCTCATTGTAAGTAATTCTTGTTTTCTTTTTATTATTATTATTATTTTTAAACAAAAAGAACTTGTGTTAATTGCACATTTTAGAGAACAGATGAGATTTGCAATATATTCAGGTAACCATAGAAGTCTTTCGGTGGAGCAGAAGGGCAAAAGCTCGCTTGATCTTGATTTTCAGTACGATTACAGACCATGAAAGCGGGGCCTCACGATCCTTCTGACTTTTTGGGTTTTAAGCAGGAGGTGTCAGAAAAGTTTTTCTGGGTATTTTGAATGTGGAGAACTAGAAAGGAAAGGTGTCACACAAAATGCTCATTCGGGCCTTGCGTCCATCTCCCAAAACTGGAACCTTGCTGTGCCAGGTTGGAGTGCATTAACACAGTTGTGTTCATTTTGATTTGTTTTCTGTTTGTTTTGCACTTTTGGAATTTCAGTGGACTTCAAGAGGGTCAGCTGCTGTGTCATT
Organism: Lagopus leucura; assembly: GCF_019238085.1. Classification (NCBI taxonomy): domain Eukaryota; kingdom Metazoa; phylum Chordata; class Aves; order Galliformes; family Phasianidae; genus Lagopus; species Lagopus leucura. The sequence goes on from NW_024962262.1 coordinate 85,588,616, forward strand.
CCATCACAGTGCCAGACACCTGTTGCTTGCAATGAGTTATTGCATGGAGAGAGCATGGAAGATGATGTGTGAATGTGCTGCACTTTAGATTGCATTTCATTACAATTACTTTTAGGACTGCTATAAGTACTTGCTAATGGATTATCTATTAACACATTTTGTTCAAATCACACAGGCAGAGTATTTTAAATTACAGAATTTTATCATTGCTAAACATCTGCATGATTGTTATTTGATGTGATGTATGAAGAACTCCCAGTGTAAAGTCAGATAGTATGTGTAGCTGTGTGCTTTACTTTTTGACTGACAATATGCATGCATATATGTGTTCCCATGACATTTAAACTCAGTTGTCCTATTGTTCCATTGCGTGTCAGAATAAGGTTGGTGTCAGAAATCTTTTTGCTGCATGCACTTCAGAATTGCTGGCTTGCTGATGGGGTGCTGGATTTGGTATCCCCAGTACTGTTAAAACAGTTTTAGAAAAATTTACAACATTAAGTTCTTTCTTTTGTAACTCCTTTGTGGTAACTATTCAGATTCATTTTCCTCCTGTATGCAGCTTTTCTCTAAAATAACCTACTTGGAGACCTTTTGCTCAGAACTCATGCCACCTCTACTGCCAGCTGACCACTGTCAGTGCCTCCAGCATGGGGAGACTGTGAAAGGCTCTGTATCATTGCATGAGACTATGGTGTGCCTGAAATGGAGGCTGATCACAGAAGTTCTGCCATTTGGCTATTAATCAGATCACTGACATAGTGCAAAATAAAGTACTCCATCATTCTGGTAAGGTAATATCCTAAAGACCAATGTTACCTAAATATTGTTTTTCATGAAAATACATACATGAGCATTCTCAGTTTATGCAAATCTATTCATGATATCACTACATATGCATAATTGCTGGCCAGATAAAATGTAACCACTCATTCTAAAATGGGATATATTGTTTCTCAAGAGCTTGTCCTTGAAACATATTGCGACAGAAGCATTTTAAAATAATAAACTAGTATAAAAATCCTTACCACTTCATGTAATAAAAAATATCCACATACCTGAATGGGACCTTTTGTTTTAAATTGCCACTTAGTACTTTTGCTCACCTTTTCTTCTATGGAGGCTTTTCAAGATGTAAGTGTATTCAAAGCTGGAGTACTTCATACTTTCAACTGTTTGTTGTATATAAGCAGTTCATCAGAAGATAGAAAGCAGTGCTTAGGCAGGGGGCTGTCTCAAGATGCTATGTTCCAGTAACATAATTGATTTTTAACCCCAAATAATGAGCTCTCAAGAGCCAGCGCTCTTGAGAAATGCTTGTATTGACCACTTTTGATGCTGAACTGAAATACGAAGCAGGGCACTGCAAAGATGAGTTGCACAGGCTGCTTGACCACTGTTTTACCTATATGATGTTTTTCAGGAGGAAAGACTAAACTGGATGAGATAGAAGGTTTCCTCCATTTTCTGCAAAAGCCACTTTTTAAGTTGGGCTATCATTGCTTGAATTTCATATATATTCCCATTGAAAATACACTTTACATTAAATTTCTAATATACGTTAGTTTCACTACTCATTGTAGAAATGGCATAGTTATGATCTTACCCTGTTGGTATTCTTTATATTAAAAACTATGGATTTAATTTTGTCCTTAAAGCCCCTTATGAATTCTGCTGTTTCTGAAAACACAGAATCACAGAATCGTAGGGGTTGGAAGGGACTTCCAGAGATCACTGAGTCCAACCCCCCTGCCAAAGCAGGTTCCCTACACCAGGTCGCACAAGTAGGTGTCCAGGCAGGTCTTGAACATCTCCAGAGAAGGAGACTCCACAACCTCCCTGGGCAGCCTGTTCCAGCGCTCCATCACCCTCACCGTAAAGAAGTTCTTGCGCACATTTGTGCAGAACTTCCTATACTCCAGTTTCTGGCTGTTTCCCCTTGTCCTGTCTCCACGCACTGCTGAAAACAGTCTGGCCTTGCCACTCTTCCCCCCACACCTTAGATATTTATAGACCTGGATCAGGTCCCCTCTCAGTTTTCTTTTCTCAAGGCTAAACAGACCCAGTTCACTTAGCCTTTCTTCATAGGGGAGATGCTCTAGGCCCTTCAACATCTTTGTGGCCCTCTGTTGGACTCTTTCCAAGAGATCCCTGTCTTTTTTATACTGGGAAGCCCAGAACTGGACACAGTACTCCAGATGAGGCCTCTAAGTCATGACTTCAGTTCTGTCAATATAAGTTGTACCTTTGTGCTCAGCCTGTCTTTAAGTACTGAAATGTATTCATGAAAGGGTATTTTGAGTAGCATAAATGACCAAGTGTGTAGATGGTATGAAGCTGACAATATTTGACACTGACCTAGACCAACAGATGTTGTGGGCAGACTTTAATGAGAAGTGATCTTCTCTACTTTTTTGTTAACTGTAAAAAAAGTACTGATAACTGTGATGAATTGCTTAGACTTGGGGGGAGGAGAAGAAAGCACATAGTATGTTCTTAATAGCAAATGATAGATTTAGTAGGGTTGAATGATAGGTGTATTTGTCACCATTACATCTACCTGTTTTTCTTCTATTACCCTATAATCTGGATTGTGAATAATTTTTTGGTGCATTTTATTCATGAAACGGTGTTGGGAAGTAAGAAAATGCTGTTATTCTCATTTTACACATTCAGAACTCAAATGTGGAGACACCGTGGCCCAGATCCTCAAAGAAATAAAGTGCCTTTTCCTCATTCTTTCTGCTGGGGTTAGATGCCTACCTGCCTTTAGAGAAAAAAGAGCTTTACGGTTTGTAGAAACACAAAAAGTTATGCATAGCACTTCAAAGCAAAAAGCAGCACTAAGCTCTAAGCCATATTTGCACTTATGAGAAGCATAAAGTTCAGCATTGTGCTATCACAGCCGTGGGAAGATGAAGTTCACTTTAATTATTTTTAGGCTTGAAACTCCCATCAGTAATTTAGAGTGGTGAAGGGAAATGCCTTTTCCCCTTTTCAAAAAATAACAAATCAATAAATATTCTTCTCCATAAGCAAATAATACCATGGCAATAGTCATGAAGAGAGTTAAAAATAATATACATTTCTGCACGGCTCCTAGGAAAAAGCACTGAAGTGCAGGCTTTCTATTTCCTTCTCTCTTTCACACACACACATTTTCCTGTTTATGGAGTAATAGTACTTAAATATGTAATTTTCTAATTATTATTATTTTTTTAATCTACAAACTATTTCGTTGTAGTATAAACCAAATCAACTATATTCTGAGTTAGCTGCCATTGGAGAAACATATGCCTGAAATTTAAGGAGTGAGGGAAGTAACAAAGGGTTACTCCTTTTGTATTTTTGCTATGTAATGTAAATTCTATAGCCTGAAATCAGTGGTTATCCCAGTGTGCTCTTGTCTTTTGGATTGTTTTAGTAATTGCTTAAAAATCTGAAAAAACATGATGACCTCAAACACAAAGTTTTGAAGGAACAGTTATTTTCTGAGTTGTTTCTTCTCCCTTTCTCCTAAACCTCTCATTCTGTAGTAAGTTTCTGCAGTGCTCTCATTAGCTCTAATTTTCTCTGCAAGCAATTTTGTTACTGGAGCATGTAATAGTTACCACTCTTTTTTTATTTTTTTTTCCTCCCCTCTCTCTGTTTCTTTCAGGACATTCTTTCTGGAGATGAACTCAAAAATACGCATGCAATCCAGATATAGGACTAAGTTATTGCTATTAAGACAGAAAATTACTAGAGGATATTTGACCTAGTCAAAGTTTGTGTAGCAAATTATGCTTGGGAAAATGGTATCAGGAAAGAGATTCATGTTTTTCTTATTTCACCTCTGTTTTCTGAGCAAGAATAAACAAAACTGTAAGCTTTGTTCTTCCCGTCACATATGCTGATAAACTTCCTTTGCCTCATTGGGATGTTGGGCAGCCAGGCTTGTAGGAGGAGGTAGAGTCAGTGTGCCAGAAGGTTACTAACTCACTGTTGTCACCTCTTGTTTGCTCCCTCCTCTCATTCTGCACACGTTTCTTTTTATGGCTGTCTGAAAAAACAGTGAAATGAATAGGCAAAGCATGCTGTACTGATACTGCGAAGCTCTTAATTTATAATTGTTTCCTGCAAAAACAGACCTCTGCATACGCAAAAATAAAGGGAAAAATCTGTTTCCTTGGTGTTTATAGCCACCAAATGACATTTATAATTAGTCTGGTAAATGGATTAGAGATATAACCTAACCATCAAACTGAAGTGTTAAACTCATTAAATAGCTTTCATTTTAATTGCAAAAAAAAGTACAAAAAACCCACCCCAAAATAAAAACAGATAAACATGAGATGAACTCACAAGGCAAATATTTCCAAACTTGTTTATTATTTTGCCACCCATGGTCTTGTCACATACTGAGATAAAATCAGTTTTAAAAATCTGTAAAAGCAATTGAGCCATGATTTGGGGGTAAAAAAGCCTTTCTTGACTAGAAACAGCTTGTGGCTAATGAGATATGAACCTGTCTATTCAACAAGAACATAATGCTGGTCTTCTATGCAGCAACCTGTAGTGGAATATACTTAACTATAGCTCCATCTAGGCACAACAGTTTTACTAACAAAGCTTCATAAAATGTGAAAAGAAATACAGCATGATGACAGTGATATCTAAATGACACACTCTTTTTGCAGTGATTCCATTACTTCATTCAACTTAGTTAATGATAAAGTAAAAACTAAATTTCACTGAACTTATCTAAAAAGCTTTGTTCAGAAGAGTACGTATAATTTTACATTTCTGTATTTTCTCTATAAAAATAAAATGTTCCTTAAACACTTAGTATGTAGCATTTGAGGAGGGATTTCTGATTAGTCCAAAATAAATTGTATGGGAAAGACTTAACATTCGTACTGTCTCCCCTGACCCATCTTACCTTTTCATTCTGAGTTTACAACCCACTTTCACCTTGAATTTCTCCCAGCTAACCAGAGATAATTCCATTATTCCTGGCACTGCTCAGCTTCATGCTTTTTTCTACATTTTTTAAAACCTGACAGGCAGCAAAACTCTGGAGTACTTGTGGATGCCTGCTTTCAAGAGCACCCTGGCCTTTGCCAGCCTTGGGTCCTTTATCGTCATGTAATCCCATATGGCAATTGTATAGCAAGTCTCAGTACTTGTCTATAGAACAAACACCAAATTCCAACATCCTTTCCATAACTTTAACCTGAAATATGGAATTTCTGTTCTGTAATATGATGCTGAGACTCCTGTAGTGGAGTATAGCATCCTGACTGCTTGTGCTCAAAGAATAGAAGGGAAGGATACTGAGTTGCTTCATTGTGGCGACCATTTGGTGAGAGGCAAATAAAAATTCTTGGTTTCAGATAGCACAATGAAATCTGGAAGGTGATATATTTGGGAAGTGCTGACTGCACTGATGAGTAGCGTGGGAAGTGCTTAGAAATTTTCTACTGAAGATTGAAATTTACCTTATAATTAACTATTATTAAGTCATATGTCAAGTTCTTTATTCCTTTCTTTTCATTTGTTGAGCACATTGAAGTTATCCTGGAGTAAAGAACGTTCCTGTTCGATATGGCTTCCTATTAATACAATTGTGGTTTTTGTTACTGTCATTATCAGTTTTGTTTTTTCAACAAGATAAAGTATAATGCAAGAATTTATGTTTGTGTCATTGGTCAGTCCAACCTAAAAGTTAAAGAAATTTAGATAGACTTGGATTCATACTTCAGGTTTGGAATTCATATTAAAATTCCTGGGAATCCACATAGTCTTTCTGATGTTACTTCTTGACTGTGTTCCAAATTGGCACATTTACTATTTAAAATAAATGAATGAATCTGCAAATATAGTCATTTGTTTTTTGAAATTGCCGTTCATATAATGGGAACTTCTCCCTGTAGAGGAGTTATGTTTTGGTGGGGAGACCCTCAAATCATTTGTAGAACAAAGATGAATATAGAAGTTCTAATTAACAATATGTAAGCACAAATGAGATGTTATGTGTGATTTAAAAAATATAAGCGGTGAATTACTACAAGTTTTTATCCTTTAAATTGAAATAAAATAATGAAGTTTATTTCTATAAAAATCTCCTGTTCCCTATATAAGTGGATTTCTCTGTATTGCAATTAGCAGCAGTATGATACGTAGTCAGAAAAGAAAAAGTAAAAATGTTAAAGAAAAAAAGTACCACTTTTAATTGAAATATTTTACAAATTGAACAAGCATCACTATTTCTTTTGTGTACAGTGAGTAGCAGCATAGGTTTAATGAATTGCCTGAAGTCCTGCCTCAGATCAATAGTAGATTTAGGAATATAAATCAGGTTTTGAAATCTTGAGATTTCTCTTAGTTTTATGGGATTATGTCTCAGTGTCATCACCAGCATTAAAGGAAATATGAACATTCATTTGCAGCTAGATTTTCTGCCTTAACAGAAACTTTTATCATTATCTGCTATATAAAAAAAAAAAAGCTTCTTTAAGAATGAATTTATCTTCAACATGTTTTTGTATATATTTTTCAATTAATATTGGACTAATTCAATACTTAAATGATTTTGCAAGTTATAGTTATGCCTGGAAAAACGTAACCATAATCTATAAAATGTTTTGACTTCCATAAGGCATTTGACTGGAAATGACACGGCATATTGATTAATAAACAAAACTTATTCAAAACCAACCTTATAAGCATTAAGAGCATTAAGCAGATAAGAACTGTTTGAAAAAAAAACAAACAAACAGGATGACAGGTAAGAAGTCTCAGTGCTTTACTTCACAGGGAAAAAAGCAGGTGGTACTGTACTATTCCTATGTTTTTCAGGGTTGGTTTTTAGAAACACCCTGGGAAACAAAATTGTTGCCAGTAAAGTTGCCAGTGCCACAGCAACTGTGGATGTATGGAATAATGAAGAGCATGGGTCACTTAGCTCAGAGATGCATGTTTCAGTGTGGTGTGAGCATAAGGACATGCATGTAGGACCTACAAGAGGAGGTAGCAGAAGCAGAATGGGGAGCAGTATCTGAGGAATAGTACCAGCATTGTGGTAGACAGGCAGTCACCCAGGGCCAAAGAGCTTCACATAGGTATACAAACAACACTGTGAAAGGCTGGTAAAGAAGATCATTGTATCTGTTGCTCCTGTGACCGCTACACTGGGGTCTCCAGTCTGGAAGCCACACTTCAGAAAAAAAAAAAGATGAAAAATAGAAAAGGACACAGAGAAGAGCCACAGACTAATTAAAGGATTAGAAAAATGTGATTTCTACAGCAAGACTTAGGAGCTCAATTTATTTAGCTTATCAAAGATAAGGTTAATGGGTGATATGATCATAATCTGTAAGTACCGGCAGAAGAAAGAGAAAATTGATAATAGAGGGCTCTTCAGAGCAGGGAAGAAGATGTAACAAGAGCCCATGGATGCTCAGTGCTGCAGTAAGACTAATTCAGACTACCAGAAAAACTTTTTTTTTTTTTTCATTTAAACAGTGATGACTGTTACTCACTAAAATAAGTTACCAGAGGTGCCATTGGGATTTCCATTGCTAGACTTCTTAAAGGTGGAATGTTTTTCTTAAAGAATGTTTTCTCATTCAATGTCTGCTGCAGTTTTAAGGAAGAAGTTAAGGCAAAGTTTAACATTCATTATTAAATATTATAAAATTTCCATACTAGAGAACCACAGAGGTAATTTCCATATCTTGAAATGATGAAAGATGTGTTTCTTTCAACATACCAGGTTTGTTGAATCTGAATAATCTGCCCTCAGTCATGCCTGCCTTCTTCCTGAAAGCTCACCACTAACCACTCTTGATTTAATGGGACTATCTGTATGGGTCAGAACTATCATACTCAGTTCTACAGGATATGAGTGTTTTTTTGTTTGTTTGTTTTTTTTGCAATGGTAACAGGATATCCTAGGTATGATGATGTTTTCCAAAGCAAGTCCCATTGGAAATGATATTCTGATTCCAGTTGATAGCCTCCAGCCATGAGTTAATGTGCTGGTGCAGAAGCTGCTGCCCCCATTGCTAGGTGATGGTACTTAGAGATAGCTGGGAAAATCTTGTATGCTTCAATGATGGTAAAGGGTATTGCTGTAAATGGTCATGCTGAAGGCTGGCAGCTTCTCTTCTGTGCTTTGTGAGCACATACTACCTTCTTAACAGAAATGAGACTTCTCCTACAAGGACCAGAGCTCAGTGGCATAAAAGCCACATTTAATTCTATTTTAAATGGCCTCATGCTTTCTATAGCATTTATTTACCTGCTTCTGGGCTTTTATAAACCTTTTCTCTTGTCTCAGATGTCCTTCAGTAACTCTAGTGAGAAGCTGGTATAAGCAAAAAAGTAAATCTAAATATTTTTTTGTCTTAGTTTTCCATAATTTACTAGAAGTTTTGTTCTTGTTCAAGATATGTACTCATTCTTTTGCTCTTGCTTTTTCTATCTTGCATACAGTCTTCCTTTCTTCCTCTTAAGCTAATTTCCAAAATTATTGGCTCATTTTCTTTATATCTCTTATTCCACTGCAGGCTTCCAATCAAACTATATGCATTTTCTGTATTGATAAGGGATAGGGGGAATTCTTTCCTTTGACTTTTGTATGCTCTGTTAATTTTGATTAATTTCTAAAACATCAGCACTCAATACAGGGGTAAGAGGAAAAAAAAATTTCCAGACCTCTTTCAGATCCAGGGATCTGCAGTTTCCACTTAAGTGGCCAAGCAGCATTTTACATTCTAAGTACAGTTCTGATCAATAAGGCTATGACATGACCATAATTAGTAAATAAGAGATTGCATATACGTTGAGATGTTCACTGTAGGAACTATAATATCAAAAAAGAATGTGGGATAATCCTAGGAAGATTTCCCAAATCATATGAATAGGGTTCTGAATCATTACATTGGTTCTTTATTAAAAAATACGAACAGAAGATAGTCAAATGTAAATCACAGTCACTGATTCAGATTTCATTGGCACTAGGCTCTGTTTAATGCTTTTTATATGCAAAACCTATTTTAGCCTCCATAGCCTCTTATCTGCAGCTCATACTTTAGAAGGTTATTTCTTTGGTAAGATCTTATAATTTAGTGGAAGAAATAACAGGCTGTGTGCATTTTTTCTGGATTTTTAAAATTCTAATTTAAGCAATAAGCAATTTATGCAATATCTTGAGATTCCTTGACACAGTGGAGTTGAAAGAGAAGAAATGAAAGAAAATGACAAATCTCTTCTGTTTTTTTTTTTTTTTTTTTTTTTTTTTTCACTCTTGTTTATGATTTTTTAACTCATCAAGCATTTCTCAGTGTGTGGCTTTCAAGAAGAAGCATTTGATTAATGAACTGTCAGACACAGAAGATGTCATGAGAATTTTCGCATTTATTTTTCGCAGTATTTAATATAGACATGGTATTTGCAATACTTCATATTTTTATTTACTGCATTTGTTGTCTTGCTAATAGTAAATACCCTCTTACCAAGAACATAAATAAATAGTAAATTTTGCACTTTAGACATCTACAGGAAGATGGTATTTATACAAAATACCCTGGAGCGGTCCAGAGAAGGGCAACAAAACTGGTGAGGGGTCTGGAGCACAAATCTTATGAGGAGTGTGTGAGGGAGCTGGGATTGTTCAGTCTGGAGAAGAGGAGGCTCGGGGGAGACCTCATTGCTCTCTATAACTACCTGAAGGGAGGTTATGAGGAGGAGGGGTTTGGCCTCTTCTCCCAGGCAACAAACAGGACCCAGGGAAATGGCCACAAGTTGTAATAATGTACTAATGTCCTGTTCTATTCATGTCCTTGTAAAAAGTTCCTCTTTCTTTCCTATGGATACTGGAAGGTTGCTATAAAGTCTCCCCAAAGCCTTCTCTTCTCCAGCTTGAATAATCCCAGCTCTCTCAGCCTGACTTTGTAGCGGAGGTACCTTAGCCCTCTGATCATCCTCATGGCCCTGCTCTAGACTTTCCTCAACAGATCCAACAGATCCAATGTCCTTCTTATGTTGGAGGTCCCAGAGCTAATCTCAGTACCGTAGGTAGGTGGAGTCTCATGAGAGCATAGTAGATGTGGACAATCAATTCCTTTGACCAGCTAGACAAGCTTCTTTTAGAGCAGTTTGGGATACAGATGGCTTTCTGAGCTGCATGTGCAGATTACTGGTTCGTGGTGAGATTTCCTGCAACCAGCACCCCCAAGTCCTCAGAGCTGCTCTCAATCCACTCATTACCCAGCCTATATTTGTGCCTGGGATTGCCCCAACTCCAGGGCAGGACTTTACACTTGATCTTGTTGAACTTCATGAGGTACATGAAGACCCACCTCTGTATAGGTCCCTCTGAAAGGCTTCCATTCCCTCCAGCAGCTTGGTGTGGAAATTTGACGAGGTTGCACTTAATCCAGTCATCCATGTCATCAATGAAGATATAAAATAGCATCTGTTCCAATACTCTCTGTTACTGGTCTTCACCTGGACTTCGAGCTGTTGAGCTCAGTGCTTTATGTGTGACCATCCAGCTAATTCCCTATCCATCAAGTAGTCCATCCATCAAGTCCATGTTTCTCTAGTTTACAGATAAGGATGTTTTGTGGGACAGGGTGAAATGCTTTCTACAAGGCCAAGTAGATGATGTCAATTACTCTTCCCTTATCCACCAATGTTGTAAGCTCGTCATAGAACATCACCAGACTTGTCAGGAACAATTTGCCTTTAGTGAAACTATATTGGCTTTCACCAGTATTCTCCTAGCATCGTTTCCAGGAGGATCTACTGAAATGAGACAGACTGGATTCATCTCATCAGGTCTCACAAACATATGCGCCTTCAGGTTTCTTGGCCTTGAACCTGATCTTCTGTAGTGGACAGTTCTTCATTGTCCCAGTCCCAGATTTTGCCATCTGCAACTTGGGTGATGTGGCTAGGACACTTAGTGGTGAAGACAGGCAAAAAATCCTTCAAAATCTCAGCTTTCTTCATATCCCAACTAACCAGGTCTCACAGAGAGGGCCCACTTTTTCCTTTTTTCATTGATGTACTTACAGAAGCCTTTTTTTGTTGCCCTTGATGTCTCTGATCAGATTTTATTCTATCAATCAGGGCTTTAGCTTTTCTAACCTGATCACAGGCTGCTCAGACTATTTCTCTGTATTGCTCCCAGGCTACCTGTCCTTGCTTCCAAACTCTGTAGGCTTTCTTTTTGTATTTCAGTTTGTTTAGAAGCTCCTTGTTCATTGATACAGGTCTTACAGTGTTTTTGCATAACTTCCTCTTTGTTGGGATGCATTGCTCTTGAGCTTAGAGGAGATGACCCATGAATATTACTCAGCCTTCTTGGACCATTTTTCCCTCAAGGACTTTATCTCATTTAACACTATCAAGCAGATCCCTGAAGAGGCTGAAGTCAGCTCTCCTGAAGTCTAGGGTAGTGAGCTTGCTGTATGTCATCCTCACTGGTCTAAGGATCTTGAAATCCTCCATTTCATGGTTGCTGCAGCCAAGGCTGGCCTTGAGATTCAAATTCCCTTTCTTAGCACTGCTGATGATTTATCTTGTTTATTTATTTAGATTATAAGCACTTCAGTAGTAGAAGAGTTTGTTGTTTTTTTTTTTTTTAAGAAACTACTTATAAAGGGTGTTGGATTATCAGAATACTCCGAGCTTTTATGGTGTCGGTACTTACACACCAGGTATAAGGCCAACAAAATTATTTTGTATAGGAAAATGAACAGTTATCAAAACCTTACTAGAGCTGCATTTTTATTTATTTATTTATTTATTTATTGCAACATCAGCAGGTCAAGTAGAAGTTTAGTTAATCCCTTATTTAGTAATTCCTTACTATGGTCTGAAAAATCTGTAAAATGATCTGAAAATCTGTATACTAGACAATAGTTTTATGTGTTATTGTACCTATTATACAATAGGTACAATAGTTTTTTCAACATACTTATGTTTATATTCACTTCTCTAGGACGGCAAGGGGATTTTTCACTTCTGATGCATTCCACTTGAGTGCCGATCTTGTAATATTTCTTATTCTAGCATACTTAGCTAACATGAGCATGTCTTGTATTAATAGGTCCTGTATAAAAGAAAGAAGCATGTATTTGATTTAGTCTATTGGACTGTCTATTTTTTTCATTGTATCCTTGCACTGATTAAGCATACCTCTCTGATAATTTTCTTTTCTTTCCCCATCCCTATGAAAAAGAATAAAGAAGATGTCCCACATTTTTACTGTGCTCCCTTGTGCTATTCTTGTCAGAATGTACTGTTTGGCAAGGGGTGCTATTTTTGCAATACACAAAGCAACACTTCAGTCTAACTATGCCATTGAAAATGCTTGTGATTCAAGAACTTGGCTGATACTGTTCCTATATTGTATAGAGGTATTTGGAAATTTTCCCAGTGACTTCTCAGCAAACACTTAATGTGATTTGTAATGCTTTGGGATAGACTCGCAGATGTGAAAGAGAACTACTACATCATTGCTTCCATTTTCATATATGATCAGGTTATATTCTCTCAGCAGAGGATGTATCTGGTATTATATTCACACTATGTTTTTATCCAACAATATTCCAAACTTGACAGAAAAAACATCATCCCAAGAGTTCTTCAAAAATCATAAAATGAAACAGGGAATCTAGGCTACCCTGTCTGTTTAAAAAAAGGTATGTTGATTTTACATTATGTTTTTAGTGGTGTTTTCAGGAGCATTTTAACAGTATTATCTCTACTGAGACAGCTGTATGCGTCTGCAATATGTGAGCCCTATGTGGATTCATATCATGGACATCTGGATTTGTATGTGTGTCTTAGAAAATGAAGATTGCAGGCTACTTCTTTGAAGCTAAATCATATCACATACAGGAAAAAAAGAAAAATAATATCAGTATTTCTTAAATTCATTTTTCTGTTTCATTTCTGCAGAGAATATATTATCTATTTTTTTCTCCAGTTTTTTGTATTATACTTCTTGATGAATATAGTTATGCAGTCACCTGTGTGTAGCTGTTGCAATAAATTCAGTTCTACAACTGAAATCTTTTTTTTTCCTCCTTTTCTTCCCTTCTGCTTCCCTCCTATCCCTCCTCAGGTAGCCAAGGGCAGTTTCCACTTACACAGAATGTCACAGTTGTTGAAGGGGGAACGGCAAATTTGACCTGCAGGGTCGATCAAAACGATAACACCTCCCTCCAGTGGTCAAATCCAGCTCAACAGACATTGTACTTCGACGACAAGAAAGGTAAATTATTTCCGGAACTCATGGTTCTGCAGCATTTTTTCTAAGACAGTATTGCAATTGTAATGTAATGTTGTAAGAACAGGAATATGTAATGTTGAAAGAATAGGAATATGTTCTAGGAATATGTGCTTTCAGCTGTAATTATGAAATAATATGTTATTTAATCTGTTTTTCTCATGGGTAAACATGTTTCATTGTATTTCTTCCTTTTGTACAAAATATTATGCTGTTATTAAGGGAAGATAATATATGAAATTCTTAGTGCAAGCTGATTTAGAAAACTTTGTTACAAAATATCTTTGAAGAGTATTTATGAATGATAAGACTGGCAAGGGAAGAATTTTAACTTTAACTTGATTTTATTGTTTTGTCTTCATGTATATATTTGCATGCATACCTATGTATACATAAAATCCCCTGATTCAGGTGTACTGGAGTACAGATGTACTTCGTTTTGTTGTTAGTGCAGTATGCAATTGCTGTGACACACATTCTTACTGTAAAAGGTTATCAAAATTTATTTTTATTCCGTGTACTCTTTTCCAAATATGACAAGCACAATATTTCAATCTTAGTTAACTTAAGAAAAAGAACCAGAAAGTGTTTATACCTTAGAAAAAGAAGGATATTATTACTGTAATGCAATATATTTCCAAGACATTTGTCCTTACCTGAAAATGTGAAGCATTCTATTTTACATAAAAGAATGTCAACCTAAAGATAACATTAGATACCATGAAGATATTTAAACAAAAATTACAAGTAATAGAAGCATCACTTGGCTTCAAAAATGCAAAAATTTTTGTGTAAATCTTAGTGATATGGACATCCAACAGTTGAACAGTATTTTATACTTTATTCTCTCCTTGAGTTTGTTCTGAAAGGTGCTATGTATTCTTGAACATGCCATGAGAAGTGCAGTTAGTTATCTGTTTAAAGTGAAAGAAAAGCTGTCCAAATGCCTTGCTAAATGATTGCAACACTTTACAACACACTGCAGGACTTAAAATGCTGTGTGGATCTATGTGTTTGAATGAAAGCAGAGTCTAAAACCTGTCATTTTATACCTGCAGAAGCTGCAATCAAAATATGGATTTTTGCTATTAATATAATAGCTGAATAGAATCTCTTTACAGTGTTGAAGTGGTTCCTTTCTCTTTTATCTAATTTCCTGTAGCGTGTAATCATTTGATTTGCAATTTGTTTGAAATCATAAGTACCCTTTGAATGTAGACTTGAAGGTGAAAGGCTTATAAGGTGCGAACTTGAGTGCCATAAGTCTAATCCTATAATCTTTACTTAAATTGAGAACTTTATTTTTTCTTAAATTGTTAGTGATTTGGAATTGGTTAACAATGCCTGCAAAACTAAGAACTGAGAGAACTTGTTTATTGGTAGAGCACACCAACACTTGTAAAATCTATATCTTTTATAACTAAGCAGCATTTTAAAGGATGTGGAGAAAGATGGAAGAGAAATGCAAATAGTTTAGTTTTAACTGTGTAGGCATTTTGATACAAATTTAATTTTCTGTATACTTTAGCTAGATCTCTAATTATACAAAGAATAATTGAAGTTTGTGTTACTTTTTAATACAATGAATTAAAGCAGCAGAATTTGAATGGCGAGCAGTAATATTAAGTACACAGTCATGATCTGTGTAGCCCACTGGAAATGTGAGGAGCTGAAGTGTGTAAATCTAAAAGACTGTACTGTATAATGAACTTGTCTCAAGATGTTGAGGAATATGCTAGGATTCAAATCATTTGTTTGTAGAGGGTCTGCTGAACATCTATGAGATGGGAGAAGGTCTAACATGATCAAGTCTAGGTCCTTCAATAGCAGTTGTTTAGTTCTTCATACATAGGAAAAGCTTTGAAATCTTGATGTGACTTCTCCAAACTTGGATATACATAGAACACTGAGAAGTACATCCAAGTTTCATAAAGAAAACTTCCTGTCATTTCTGAAAATGGGAATTGAACTTTTCATTGGTGTTTTTATTGAGTGTGCATTTGTATCTGTTCTTTGCGTATAAGAAAGATATTTCCTTCACATAGTGATACTTGCTTTATTGATACAAGATTATGAGAAATATTTACAGCTCTAAAACCTTGATTTTGTCAGTAAATGATGGCAAATGCAACTGTAAAAACTTTCTTGTTCTTTTTTGCTTCATCTATTTGTCTCAGTCAGGCATACACTGGCTATAAAAAGCAGCTTTCTGTTAGATCCAGTCATTACATTTAATTTATTGAAAGCAGTGCCTCAGCTAGAGTCTTTTCAAACCTGTCTCCTAGGGTTAACCAAAACTAAAGGTCTTACTTCTCCCTTCAGCACTAAGAGAACTGCTATTTAATTGCTGTGTTTCTCAAGCTGAAAATTCATGAAAACTTTTAAGTAGGAGCCTGAGGATGCTGGGTTAAGTTCTGTATAGAAAACCTAAGAAGAACATTAGAGGAGCTCCATGTATATCCATTAGAGATATTACTATAGTCTGAACAAAATCAGAATCACATACCTTTAATTTTACAACCTTCTAATAAGTTATTTTCTTTTGAGAAAGCATAAGTTGTTTTCTTACAAGAAAGCATAAAATAAATCAGATTAAAATTATTTGGATTGCTCTGGACTTTAACAATTGTGAATCTTGTAGTACAGTGCAGGAATTCAGGTAAAGGAAGGACTTCAAAAGGAAGTCCCAACTACAGCAGTAGAAGAGGAAGTTAACAGCTGTCAAGACATGGCAAAATAGGTTCCAAAAATAGAGGAAATTGTAGTGAAAAGCTCTCCAGTGCTAGATTGTTTTTGATGGGACATTCATACTTCTTTGTCGTACAAATTGCTTTCCCTATCTTGCAAAACATTTTCTGATGAAAATAAAGCTAACTGTATGCCAGCAGTCCTCTGTTTAGAGAGAGGGAAAGTTTGCTTCCAAGTCCCTGTGCCTTTTGACAAGGGATTTACTGTTAGTCTCCACTTTATTAAAAACAGATTACACATACTGTTGAAGTCATCATCGTGTAATTTTGTGTTCTGAACTGTGATGCAATCATTGACTTCAAAGTTAGAAGTCGTATTCTTTCTTTTCCTGTTTTCCTGTTTTACATGTTCTACACATGGAAGTGCCAAGTACACTAATGCCAAAAGCTACATCCTAACTTATTCTTTTGCCTCTTGTACTGCCATGCAGGCATGTTTTAAAGCACAGATTTTTTTTGGTTAGGAGGATGTTTTATAGGAAAGAAACACCTCCTCCCCTACCTTTTCAGCAATTTAATACTTATTTAATATTTATGAAAGAGTCAGAGACTATATGTAACTTGAGACATTTTCTCCCTTAGCCTAAGCAACCTTGAAATAATAATAATAAATTATGAGTAGAGTCTTCTTTCAGAAAATATACTACATATGAAACTGATTCAGTGGTTATTTCCTGGTCCTCACCACGTGAAGTATGTGATTTGTTCTAAGTACAGGCTTAAAATGTGCTTGACTCATTGTGGTGATGGGAATTGAGCAGTCTGTAGGGAGGAGAAACGCAATGTTTTCTTTATCTTCTGCTTTTGTTGCTTTTCTAGGACACGTCTTAGGAAAAGTGATGTTAGGCCAGAGCAACAATTAAAAGGCCTTTTTTTCCCCAACTCCTAGTTTGCTTCTCATATTAATTATTATACTGAAGATTACCCTAACAAAAAAAAAAAAAAAAAAAAAAAAAAAAAAAAAAAAAAAAAAAAAACTGTGTAAACTCTTTTGCTCAGATGAACATGATACTGGAATATAAGAAAATGGATGTCCAGCAGCAGAAAGAATTGTGCAAACTCATTCAGTTTCACAGATTTTCTCTTCATTTAAATATTTTTAAGGATTTAAATGTGTTCCTCCTGACAAAAATTGGTGTGGATATCCTGAAAAAGAACACATGTATCATATCTGCTATAGGAAAAGAAGTTATAACTTTATTTTTTAAGCAAAGCAAGATAAAACAGTAGCTTCTCCCCAAGTCTGAGAAAATGTATTAAATGTATTATTTCAACTTATGCTAGCTAAAGTACTTGGAAATACAAATGTTTGATCTTGTGGATTTGGTGTCAGTGATGGCCCCTCTTATTCAGCATGCTGTCTCTTTGTTGATCTTTCTTGTACGTATTTTTTTCTGCTTTGTCTAACTTGTAGCTTCAAGGATGTTGTGTATCCATTGTAAATGTTTAATGGTCTTATTTTTTTAATGAGCTCAGCAAATTCCTGCAACTGTTCTCAGTTTCCCACCGTACCCCTTGGACAGAATTTTAAAGATTTGTCTACCTGGAAAATATGAGTTTACAGGTCACTCTGAACAAGTTTAGATTCTTTAGAAAGAAATGCAAATGTCATGCTTCACATGAAATGTGTTTTTCCCTACACAATTTTCAATTAAAATGAGTAATTACCATAGAAATCTCTGTACCATTTCATGCACCAAAGTAGCTATAATTATATACCTGCCTTTGGAAGAAGAACAATGAGCAACAATGTAGAACTGGTGGATTTGATTTTAAATGAATATAGGTCTTTTTATTTTGGATTCACTTGTGGTATTTCATAAGAATTTAGAGTGAGTAATAAATGCAAAGATGTAAATATAAATAGATACGTGTAACAAAAAGGTGGTAGTATGGAGACATGGATGGCATAGATGGTAAAGAGAAGACTTAAAAGAATTTCCCCTTAGCTTGCTGGAACAGTCTTCTTTTCACCTTCCCTTTCAGTAGAGATTATAAATACATATGGAGTAGGTTACTGAGTTGCAAAGCCAATATGTATAGCTAAATAATGGCTGTTGGTGCCAAAGTTGTTTAAACTTATCAGTATAAAAATGAGCAATCAGAATAAAGAGAAGGAAGAGAAACAGAAACTTGTATACACCTAAAAATTTTGTTTGGTCAGACAAATGAAAGTGTACCTGCTCTTTACCTTAGGGAATTTGGAAGTCTGTCCATAGTAAAATCACCTGTGTTGACACTTGATCATGATAAGCTTGCCTTTGACTGACACACCGTATTTTGATGAGACATATGCCTGGTGCTAATCAAAGATCAGCACATTTCCCTTGTGCTTTCATCAAGTAGTAGCACTTTCATGTTTTACTAAAACATTAGTGTATTCCAACCTCAGGATTATTCATCCTTCAGAAGCAGAATATGTTTCTTCAGATGACCTTTGATTACGTTACGTGTAAGAGTGCTTGGCATTTGTATTACTCCCCATGGTCTTGAAAGCTTTCAAAGACACTTGTGTACTAGAGAAGGGTTACGAGAGGGCACTGTACTTGCAGATCTCCCCTGAGCTTCACTGTTGGGCACAATGCCGCAGATGAACTTGTAGGGATGCATTTGGGTATAGCACCTGCTTGAAAGGTCCTGCAATTGTGCCCTCTCAGGGCTGGCACTGTCATGTTAGAACTGCTGGCTACATTTAGAGGCAGGACATGTTTGATAAAAGCATCATGCCTTTTGGCTCCAGAAAGCAACTCCTGGCTTTTTTTTTTTTTTTCTTTTTTTCTTTTTTTTTTTCCCCTCAATATAAGACATTTCAAGAGAGACTCAGAAACTCACAGTGCACAAGGCATGGAATTTTAACTACGTATGTCAGCTTAGAAGGAGTCATGACTGCAAAGATCTTTAATTCTTACTATGATGCTATCAAAACTGAATAATAATAGAAATGATAGAAGTTCTGTGGCATTTGCTGGGTTTAAAATCCTGTCTCCCTCATGCTGTAGTCATGCTATTCTTTCTAGTTTACACTGACTTGTTTTGTGGAAGCCAGAGTCCAGATATTGAATTTAAGTATAACCCCAATTTATGCCACTGTGGGATGAGTCAGCCTCGGATACTGATCTATACAGAAAAGAAGAATCATTTGAGAATTCTGATTGGGGGGGGAGAGAAATGCTGAACTTCCAGAATGTCATTTTACAATTTTTGTAAGCAGTTGAATTTCACATTTAGGTATACGTGTAAACAAACAATCCGCAGAGAGAAGTCAGCTCAGAAAAAAAAAAGAAGCAAAGAAAATAGTGTTTTATTTAGGAATAGAGAGAAAAGTAGGAAATATATGCTTTAGATTAGTTAGACAAACAGGAAGACTATCAGGCTGTTATTCGGAAAACTGAGTATTAGCAGTTAAGTAATGTGAGATCAGGCAGCAATGACGAATGAGCTTCTGTCTCTACCTTCACATGCTCTGTTACCTGTTGCATAACAGAGTGGAGATGGGATCAGACTGTAGATGATGACCCAGCTGAACTCCATTCTAGGGTACACATACAAATTAAAGATCCACGGTTACTTAAAATTTAATAGACTCACTCAGTGAGGTAATACCTTCTAGCAAACCTGTGATAAAGACTGAAAAGCACTGCAAAAAGGCAAAAAAACAAACAAACAAAGAAACAACCAGGAAAACTATTTAGACAGTTGTCAAACTATGACTTAATGATTGTATATAGGAGATGCAGAGGGAATGGATTTTCTTTCATTTTTTTTTAATTCTTTTTTCCCCAATTTGGTAGCAATAGCTTTAAATATTTATAACATTTGACAAGTTTCTAGCATTCAAAGCCAAAATTGTAGCAGATAGAAATCTGGTTTAGAGGAGGAAGATATTTTCATAGAGAGTTTTCCATGATGATCTTTTAGAATAGTTCTTCCAAGATTTGTGACTGAGTTTAATGTTTTATATTAGGGAGATCTGTCAGTTCCACAGTTATATTTTGCAGGGTGTGGAGTATCTCTTGGGTCAGTTCTGCTCAGCTGTGCTGGTTGTGTCCCATCACAGCCTCCTGGCCACCTCCAGATTTCTTGGAGCATTCTCATTCTGGCCCTTGGAGAGGCCAGAATGAGAAACAGAGAAAGCACTGTATAGACACTGCTCAAAAACAGCCAAAACACCAGTGTGTTGTCAACATTACTGTGGCCTCACATCTGAACCAGTGCATCATATGGATTGCTATGGAAAAAACTGACTCCATTCCGGTAAAAACCAGTATGCTTTACCTCTGAACCATGTTTGGAAAGAAGTTTAAACGATCTTGAATAATAGTTGCTTACTACATTTGGGGGGGGGGCCCCCCCCAAGGAAAAAAAAGAACTCTCTATAGAGCTTCTGAGAACAAGAGATATCTCACCTGATCCTCAAAAACCGAGGTATCAAAACCAGCCACTTCTGAAAACCCAAATGCTTTTCTTCATGTATCCTAAAAAAGATAGCATGATAAAAGGGACAGGAGTTCTGTTAAAATATCTTGACAGTTATTGTCTTCATGAGTATGAAAATTTCACTTAAAAATGTATTACAATGCATTAGAATATTATTTCATTGTAATAAATTAGTGAAACTACTCCCACTTACAGCATTTACTTTTTCATTTTCTTAGCAATACTAAGAGTATAAATGAGCATATTGTAGAGATAGTTAGAAAGTGTAGGAGTTTGCATTATATTGTGCTGAAATGTGAGTATGTGCGGAAATTAAGTTGGCTAGCACTCAAGCTAAATGGAGAATGAAGCTGATGCGATGCACTGGAATATGCTGAAGTGAGGTGATAGTTGTGATGACACTGCTAAGCTTACCCTGTCAGGAAGGTTTGTAATACTCAGGCTGGTGCCTATTTTTGTTTTAAATGGAAAAGAATCTCTTAAAGCATATATATATATAATTTTTATTTTTCAGAGAGTATGTAGAAGGGAGTCAAAATAAAGAATGTAAAGATAAATTTCTTATAGCTGACCTCTCTGTGCTAATGGTATATTACAACAAATTTGAACCTGTTGTTTTCTTTCAGACAACTGTAAGAGGAAATGATACTGAGGAACAATTGGAGTGCAGAGAAGGACAAGAGGGAGAATAGGTTCTCTGTGATAGGCAGTAGATCCAGGAGCAGTAGAGCTCAACATTGTACATCATAAAGAACATGATGGTAGGCAGTAAAAGGCATTTTGTTTTTAATCATAGTGAACATTGTTCCTTTGGGAAAGCAAAGGTGTTTTTAGTTGATTTCTTGGTGGTTTTTATTGTTGTTTGTTTTTTTGTGTGGTTTTTTTTTTTTTTTTTTTTTCAAGAAGATGCTATGTGACAAGCAAGAATACTGATTGTTATATCACATCTTCAGTACAATAGGAATGAGAGAACTACCAAACAGACCAGAACCTGAATGTTTTGTTGTGTAAATGATTGCTAGATCCAAGAATACTTAACTTCGTAGGGGAAAAAAAAAAAAAAAAAAAGGGAACTGACATTGCAAAGAACAGCTGATATTTGCAGAGCTGATATAAGTGGTGCTTCTCAACTGAAAACAGCAGCAGTGGAAAAAGTTGAAGTTTCAGTACTTAGAAATAGCGTATCAGATTACAAAAAGTAGGCAATGCTTTAGGATAAAAGTAGGAAAATATTTTAAAAATATTAGAGTGGAGAGGCAAACATAGAACAGGAAGAAGTGATATGTTCCACATAAAAATATGGAAATATCCAAAACACAAGTGCATTCTTGGCTTTGCATCTGAATAATAAAACTCTTATAAGGATGAAAAAGAACCCTCTGAAAACATGACAGTGTCTGCAAGGCACAGTGTGTGAAGTGCACAGCCATGAACAAACATCTGGGTAGCACTTGTGTTAGCTGTTTGTTGCTGGCAGGTCCACCCAGATTCTACAAGGTTCCTCAATGCAAATTAGGTCAGCTGAAAAAAATATCTTAGCTACTGACTTGTGTCTTATAAATATGCATGTAGCTTAACAGGTATAAAATCTGATTCCACAACACACTGACTATTGATACTGGAAACAGTGAATCCAAAGGGTTTGAAACAGAAATAAAAAATGAATTAATGTTATCACAGCAACTGTAGACCATTAGCAGTTGGTACAGTGAGTGCCATTTCAACTGCAACTTGAAGGGTTAAGGTAGAGGTTAACTATCAGTCAGCAACTGCTGAGGGAATAAAAACAGTAGTTCAAGAGAAATGTAGTCTAGAAGAGTGATTCAACAACATATTTTTAGTGAATTACCCGAGTGACTGGGGGGGAGGGAGGGGAAACTGCTGAAGTATACGATTGAAAGACAGTGACTGCTGTGTAGGAAAAAAAATAAAAGAATAGCAGAAACATTGTCTATCAGTCTGGATTAGCCATATGTGACTCACTTGAACTCCAAACCCATCCCAGAAGCTGATTTGATAACATGATTGTACCTGTAGGCCTGAATCCACTGCATACTGAAATAACAGGTTCTCTGAAATGATGAAGGCTCTTGGCTTGCCAGATTGTATGGACAGTCCAGATTACTCAGTCAAAAGTGATGGGGCAAGTCCCCAAGCTGCCTGTGATCCATGCTGGCAAGACTATTCAATATTAGAAGGATTTAACAATTTATAAACTAAGGTAGATAAATTCTTTCTGAGTTAGACCTAATCGCCACAAAATGAGTGTGGATATCTCTGCAGTGTGTTTTCCTTATTTCTGTTATTTCCTTATTTGTATTTTCAGGCTTCGTAAAGAGTAAGACAGCTTGGATCTTTTTGTTGCTGGTAGCATGGGTTTGCTTCTCTTTAACCTAAATCTGGAGAAGATATTACTACAGATTCACTTTAAGCCACGCTAGGAAAACATAATGTTGAAAGTCTGGAGTATTTAGTGTTTAAAGTAAAATAAAATAGAATGCTTAAGTAAAATAGAGAACTATTATGTTAAATCACAATAAAAATATGCCCTTGTCAGCAGGTACCAAGTGATATGAAGGAAGAAAACCCCAATTTTGTTTAGGATAAAGTGTTCTTTGTAGAAATAAAGAAAATGAACGCAGAAGATTAAGTTTGCACAAAACCCATTCTATCACTAAAGATAGTAAGCCTTATTTGAATTTCCATTGAAAGTGGGAAGCAAACTAAAGTTTACCACATCAAACATTAGATGTTATGAAGCCTATCAAAAAGGCAGATAATTCAAGGCCATGATGATCTTTACCATCCCTTCCAAGCCAAAGCACTCTATGATTCTATATATTCTGTATCTGTTTTATAGACTGCTCACCTCAGTGAACCCAATGATTTGAATATATCCAACTGCATTTAAATTGGAGCACTAAATGTACTCGTTCATTGTGTATGAACATAAAAGTGTTATTGTCAGTTTCTGGAATGAAAATGAAAATCTATCAAGTACTGCTTAATATAGGCATTGCTCATCTCTCTGTTCCCTTCGTGGTAGAAACTTGTTTAAGGAACTTCCTTCATGATTGTTTCGGCACAGAAAGTGTAACAAATCATCATGTCCCAGATCTTTAAGGATGTGTGTGCAGAAAAGTAATTGCTGATGAGCTGCTGATATGGGGTGAAAATCCTCAATAACTCAGTGAGAGAGACTGTGTGATGTTCTGCTGTGAGCCAGAGAAAATAACTTTAAGTTGAACAGAAACGAGAACTGAATCAACTAGAATGAGATTACTTTCAGAGGTTTGTACTCTGGATAAAAGGAGCTTGAGGAAACACAAAACCAATAGGCAATTGTGTAAATGGAGAAGAAAACAAAACATACAACAGAAAACCTGTGGTGCAAGAAAGTTCAAGGCATGTTAACAGGTGTTATAAAAATATAAAAATCACTTGTAACAACTAATCTGTGGAAACTGATAATACTTGTCTATACGTTAATTGTAAAATATTGCTAAGTGTTCAGAATGCTGTTTAAAAATACAGAATAATCACATGAAAAAATAAAAAAGCTTTTGAAATTTAACATGAAATCCAGCTATGAGTTTAGACTAACATAGATTCTGAAAGGGTATAGATGCTAACAGAATTATTTTTGGAAGAGAAAGGCAGATGTGTGTTTATGTTATGGAGTGTGAGAAAAAAGAGGATTTTTCTGTATGTGGCAGCTGCATTAAGACTGAGGCTGCGTCCCAAATGTCTTCCAGTTCAGTGAGATATGAACAAACTGTGGAGCTCAACAGTTATCTTTTCCTTCTTTGCACCTGAATTTAGCTTTAAAAGCAATGTCCCATTGATCAGTCTGATCAACCATTTTAAATGTAACCTGTCACAGGCTGTTATTATTTTATTTCTATCTTTAGCTTTATTACCCAGTGGCAGCCTAAGAGAATAATACCATGTAACTACACAGACAGCTCAAATGTGTGTTAAATAGAAGAAAAATCAACTTAAATAGAATTTCTTGTTATCTGAAATAACATTTATAGGAAAAAATATAATGCCACCTTACTAGATCATTCTTTGCATACAGATTATCTGGTGGTGATTCAGTTTACATCAGTGAACAAAAGTTTGGTTTATAGAAGGAGCATCACAAGGTACAGTCTTAGCACTTCTGTATTTCTTTATTTGATTTCATAGAAGGCATATTCTCCATTCTGATATCTTTCAGGCCTTTTTGGTCTATTTTGCAGCCTGAAAATAAAGTGGCTGTCACCTCTATTTTTCCCAACTTGAATGAAATTATTATATTGCCTCAGTGCAAATCCCATCATTTCTATTTTAATATCATGGTTGTTCTGCTTACTACTAACACAGAGGAAAAACTTGCCTGAATTGAACCGTGTTAAATGAATATGTCAAACTTGATCGAACTTGCATGAAGCTCTCTGTAATATGGGTAAGTATTACATAGAACTAGTACTTCTAATGCTTGGAAATAGTATGAAAAAGTGCAGATGACTTAAAATCTGCTTTATTCAAATGAAGAAATATTCCAATGAATTGGAATTTATATTCATAGTATGAGATCGTGGGGATAGAATAGTACTCTAAAATCATGTTTACCTCAATTACAGATAAATACATTATATCAGCCACTAGAACATTAGAAAATGAAGCACTGCATTGTATGTACTAGAATAAATGTTTTCACTGTTATTGCTATTATATTAAAAATTAAAAATATATAAGAATAATTCAGTCTTTTAATTGTAAGTGCTTCTTAGGAGGATTGCAGAACTGTCACATTCCATTTATTTTAACAGCATGATATAAAGGTTTTGTATACAGTTAGTGCAATGATCATCTGAAAATGGATAGGATCTGAAAAGTAAAGAATTGCCTCTGTAGAGGTGAACCATGGGGAATTTATGGAAGATTTACAGTTGTACTGGCTCATTGCTTAGTCAGATGGCAGAAAAATATTCTCAGTATGTATTTCTTTCTCTAATGAAAGAGGTGATTAACCCATGCCAAACGCTATCTTTAAAGAACTTTTTATTCCAAGTGCACAGAAAAAATTTATGTAGTCCCTATTTTGGTTTCATACAGATGCACAGCATATTCTTCTGATGTACTTGATTGTTATTATTATAAAGAATCACTGATCGTTTTTAAGTTTTGCATAATAAATGTTTATTATAAGCACATCTTGTGATAAAATCAGACAAGGAATGAAGATGGCTTAAGGACTCTGACAACTGAGCTCTTGACAAATCTAATAGTAATGTTTACAATTATATTGTCTGTAGTTATCTGTTCTGCCCCACCGCCAGATGTTAGTTAATGGCAATGTGAAATCATCAGCAGAAGGAAATGTACTCTTCTGTTCTATCAGAAAATCTGCAGCTGATTTCCTTCTGATTCTTTCCTTTGTTCTGGTTCTGCCACTGGAGTGGTAATTTTTAGTGCTAGGAACAGAATATAAAGCTATTTCCTAATTCACCACTGCTAATTCCATCAAAGTACTTATGCCACATTGCTTTGACTCCTGCAGAATAATACTTCTCTGCAATCCTCTGGTCTACCTAGGGAACTCTTCTGACAGCTCTTATCCTCTGGAAAAGTAGAAATGTCAACTTGAAAAGTCAGACTTGTATGTGCATTACTCAGAGCTTTCTTAGCAACTGACTCACATATGGAATTTTCTGCCTGTGAAGATAAGCCAGGATTGTGAATGAGTATTTTTTTCAGGCCCATTGAAGGCTTCAGCTTCTCCTTATTAACACTTCAAAAATTGCTTAGCATTTTCTTTCTTGCAGTGCACTGTGCTTTCATGCTGCCTGGTCAGTTTTTTGCATTTCATATTGCCATCTTTCTGCAGAAGCTGATTTCAGCTTCTGTTAGGGTAGGGCTGGGAGGGAGGATACATCTCTTCTTTCTATTTGTCAGTGTACGGTTTCATACTGAAATTGTTCTTGCCTTCAACAGGAAGAACCACCTCAGTGCTGAGGCAAATAGAAGCTTTGAAATCTCTCAGCATACTGTTATGCACAGTCTGTGGTGCTCTTATTAGTCTACCTTTGTCAGCCTCTCTGTAGTAGTTCCTTTGCAAAGCATTTGAGACTTCCTCATTCTGTCAAGGATCCTCCCTGTGTGTTTTGCAGGGGAATTTGTTCTTTATCGGTTGTTGTACAAATCATATTTTAAATAAATATCAGGGCTTCATGCTTCAGGTTAATGATGCTTGCCTGATCTGTCAGCCAATGGAGGAATTACATCTGAAATTACACCTGTAAAAGTTTGTGAAAAGGCACCATCTTACACAATGAGGATCAAGAGAATTTGAAGAAAAGTACCAGATTTCTGTAGTCCCACCTTCTGTAACAGGTATCCTTAATCATCAAGGCATCTTGCCATTGGTTGTCTTTCAAACATAAATGTGCATTTGTGGTCTGGAAACATCTAGTAAAACTGATAGGTGCTAATAATGAATTCTTCATTTTTTTTTAAAGCTAACCTACTTCCAAATCTAAATGGAGTGAGATCTGGACTTGCTGAGAAGGAAATATCACTGTTTTGAAAATTTCCTTTTGCAAATCCAGCATCAACTATCAAAACTGATTATTTTTTTAAAAGAAATTTGTGGGGATAAGTTGCCTAGCATAATTGAAAAAAAAAAGAAAAAGAAAAAAAAAGTGTTTCTGTAAAGCATTTATTTTCATAGCTTTTTTGTATGTGACATGGAAATGTTTTTTAAAATTAAAACATTCCATAACCGTCCTCTCAGCACAATTAAATTTGTTCTTAAAGTAAACAAAAAAAAAAAAAAAAAAAAAAGAGTTGCTGTACATTTCAATAAACATGTTTTTATCAGTATAGAAGACATCGTCTCACCTGCCCACCTTACTTACAAAACATCATTTGCATTTTTGTCTGTATTGCCTGGTTTTAAATTGCAAACAAAAATTAGTATAGATTTTGGTTTTATCCCCTTATATGGAGAGCACATACCCATGCTTGGTGTGGTGTGGTGTAGTGAAAATGTCTGCTTCAGGAATCATGTTTGTGTGTCTAAGTTTATCTGTAGTTGATTGCAGCTGTGAATTTCAATCCCCTGAGAAGTAGGAGTGGGGCGTGAACCATGACACCACAGAGCAAAATGCCAACAGAGCAATTCGTTTTGTAGCACAGCTCTTACCAGAATGATGCCACACAAAATCCTAACCCTGTGGCAAGCATTCACTTCCTATCAGAGCAACAGCTAGCTCTTTCAGAGGGAAGCTCAAATTCGTGGGCTTGAGAGCTATGAGCTCAGCTTCCTACTCCATCACATTCATTGAGGGCTAGGACACATCTATGAATGTGTGCCTGTAGATAGTGAAGGGATATAAGGCACTGTGATGCTATACAACATTACTTAGTGCTGTGAAAAAATCTGAAAGTACTATAGCCACATCATTTCAGACTCCTTCTGTGTCATTTTCTGGTGCTATTAATTTCCTAGAAGCAGAAGAAAAGATAGCTGCTGCTTCTTCACTGGGACATATGTAGCTTTTTTTTTTTTTTTTTTTGCTTTTTTTTTTTTGCTTATTTCCAGAACAAAAGAGCACCAACGAAGGAGCAAGAAATGATACAGCTCAGAAATCTTTTAACTATCTATTTCTTAGCTCATGAAAAGCTAGGACCTTGGTCACATCTCTGTTCTAAAATAGGAGGGAAGGAAACAAGGTATATCTTTGTTTCAATACCATCTTCTTTTGCTGAACTCTTTTGCTCCTAACCTTTGAGGAAATCACTACTAGGTAATAAACATATTGCAGATTTCTGCAAAATCACTCTTTTTAAATAATATGTTTTCAAAATCAAAATTAGTTTCAGTTTTCAGCATAATAGGGAGGTGCATTCTTTCATCTAGGTGAAAGCGTGGTAAAAAGAAAAACATACTTTACCTAAATTTGCAAACTGCCTCCTCCGTTACTCAAGTTATTTTACATCTAGCTGTATTCCATTTAAAGGTGTGTAAGAAGAGTTCATTCTAAGCATAATGCTTTCTGTTCTGTCTCTGCTAGTCAAACTGGAGTTCATCGCCACAAAATGATGCCGTGCCACATCAGCACACAATGCTGAGGCTCCTAATGACAGCCATAAACTCTTTCCTATCATATTCATATTCTGTTTGAGCCACTTCTTCTGAGAGCCTACAGAAGAATTCAGAAAAGCTAATGCAAGTCAGGTCATCTTGTGCTATTTCCCAGTTTTTTAAGCCTGGATGAGCTTGGATTCATCCTCCAGATCAATGTGTTCTAAAGCGAATATCATTTCTTTTTCAAAAATGAGAGGATTTACTGTCCAAAAAATGTCAGCCTTACTGCTGAAGAATTTAAGAGGCAGTTCATCTCTGTTTAACAAAATACGCTGGCAATGATGCTATCAATTTGTAATGAAGTTAGTTAAAGGGTCCCTATACAATCTATCAGTGTATTGCAGCTTCCTGAAAGAATGCTTTTCACACTGGTCAGTAATAAACTCATTTTATTGGAGAACAAATCACACTCCTATTAGTATAGATTATCTCTTTTGGGTTTGACAGAATCTTCTTTACTCTAGGACAGTCAAATAGCCTACATCTATGCTTGTATTCTCAGCCACGAGACAGTAGCAAAAGAAAAGAGCAGATGGCAGTGAAATGAAAATGTACTTACTCATTTTATCCACTTTATAACAATTTTCAAGATATTCAGACACTCATATACTGTGGAGAGTTCCTATTTCCTTCTTCTAACTGCCAACAATAAACAGATATTTTTAATGTCAAACTGATTAAGGCACAGCAGATCAGAATCGTCCTTCAAAATGTAATAGAGGCGATAAGGATTAATTTCTTACTCTAAAATGTGGAAATTACTCTCCATGCCTGAGAGCAGTATGTCACCCAGCCATCCCCCCATTACCGCTGCTTAACTGTGTGATAAAAGGGGCCTTGCATCTTACTGTATGTGCATGACATGAAGGAGACCTATTTGTAAAGATTTAATAGGCCCAGAATAGAGGCTGTTAGAAATTGAATTGCTATAATTTATGTGATACTGACAATAGTACAATTTAGGAAACTCCAGAATTTCAAATTATGTTCCTACAAGCTGCAGGCTGTCAGTGTGTTGTTTTCAGGGTTTTTCCATAATTTTCTGAGCATGTGTGCATTTAATCTGAAAGCTGAATCAGTTTTAGCCAATATTCCTAATGAGTAGTAGCTTATATGATTGCAGCATTGGTTAACTCTTGTTCTTCCAAATGCTCCCTCACTGATATTTGAATCTGTTTTCCAGCTTCTATCTATTTTACAGGAAGTGTGAGTCTCAAATATAAATAAATTCAGGGGTATTTGGAGTAGGAAAAGGACTTAAATTTATACAGCTACCGCAAAAAAAGAAAAGTAGTCAGGTAGAATTCAGTTATCCAATCAGAGAGGCAGAGAACAACTGAACAGTTGAGATGGGGGAATAAGGCAGCTAGTCAGCTCAGGTGCAGCTTAATGCCAGGAGGAAGTTGACATTTTTTCACTATCCAGTAGCAAAGGACTGAGGAAAAAGCTGAGAGTATTTATAAAATGAATAAATTAATTACTATGGTACAAACAGTATAACTTTGTGAGAGTTCAGGTTTGATTAACTTTTTGCTGAAAGACTGGCATAAAAAGTAATGAATGTCTAGAACTTAAAAAAAAACATTTGTAGACATTTTTTGTCTACTACAGGACAAGATGTGACTTGGTGTAAGCGGAGAAAACACTTTTCATTTCTATAGAGCATACTTACTAATGTAAAAAGTTAGTCTGGCCCCCTGATTTTAGGAGCAATGAAGTTCTACACCAGCCTACAGAAGCCCATAATATACAAGAAAGAAAACATTCTCTTTATTGGAGCTCAGCTAGAGTGTTATTGACTATCTGTTGAAGTAAATATAAACAAGTGTGCAGTGCAAGTTATCATTTATTCCCTCCAAAAAAGAGGAATTTAAATCTTCATTTGATATAAGGAAGATAAAATGAAGAGGAAAAATATCATTTGGTAGCAGTAAGCAAATTCTGATCAGACTAATAAATGGGTATTTTGATCATGTAAGGGCATGAGCATTTTTGTAAAAAATAGTTCTGAAAGGTCGTGCATGTGATGAGGATCTCTCTCATTGCTAAAACTAATTTGGAAGTAAAAATGTACTATGAAAGAAATTCAACAACATTAAGCAGACTAGCTTTTTAATGTTTAGAAAAATCCTATGTTTACGATGAAGTGGAGTAGTGTAACATGGAAGTCTTCCCTAGGCTTGTCAGTAATACCAAGTTGCAACTCTTTGGAATGTGATGTTGGACTTCAGTGATCATTTTTTATAGAGAGTAGGTTTTCCTTTTCCTGGAACAGGAAGTAGAATTTAAAAGTATTAAAATGAGTTCTAGAAAACTTTATCTTTCATCTGAAGACAGTCTAATTGTGAGATTAAACAAAATAAATCTATCTGTTTTCTTGGAAACTGTGGTATTTTTGTCTGTGATAACATGTTTTTTTAAGATAGAAGTTTATTTGTGAATAGAAGCTTTATGTTGGTGATTTAGTAGTAAGATGGTAATGTTGGAGATTGTATGGATGCACTGGAACAAGTTGCACAAGGAGGTTGTGGTTGCTTCATTCCTGGATGCATTCAAGGTCAGGCTGGATGTGGCTCTGGGCAGGGGGTTTGAAACTAGATGATTGTTGTTGTCCCTTTCAACTCAGGCCATTCTATGATTCTAGGAATTAAATTTTAAACTGTTTTTTAACTGTGATTCCAAAATAAAGTTGTTGTGCTGTAAATGAAACTCAGCAGACTGGGATTTGACCCAGTTCCTACAGGAGCCACAAAATGCTTTAGAGAAATTCTGACAGGGAAATTTGCTTCTTTGTCAACTAATTCCTCAATATTTCAATTTTCATTTGGCTATGAGAGTCTTTGCTACTTAGCCTGACCCATTGGAGGTTAGAGCTGAGGGTTGTGAACAGTTTTATTTAAGAAATAGTTACTTTTATTCACAAAATACATGGATTTTTCATTAAACATTAAACTTTAAATGTGATCTTCTGGAAAACAAAAACAAAAACATTTAAATGTGTGTTGTCATTATACACTTTGCTAACAACTATTTTTATTTAAATAATTTTTCTAAAGCAGAGACCATGGTAGAATGCTCAACTATGAACAGTTTACTTCACTATTTACCCCAAAACCTAAAAGAAAAGAATTTCTGGCAACTGGCCAACTTAAATGATGCTTGACATCAGGAATTGAGTTTTGCATCATAATCATAAAACAAATGCACTCTTAAATGTTAATTACTTGCCCGGAGGTACTGAGGCAACAAGTTTCAGAGTTAGGATAAAAACACCCAGAGTCTCTGGCTTATAAGTGGCCTGTTAGACAGGATATTCTCCTAAATGTCAAATACTAGTTTATAGAAGTAACTGATACAACAAGAATAGTGCATTGTGTGACTGATGAGTCATTTTTGTTTATATGCAAGACTGAGGAATTATTTACAAAGTTTCTGTATTAAGACCCTTTTTTTCACAGGCAGTTTAACACAGCATGTCAGTCCTTTTGTCTTTTGAGGTAATGACTTGAAACTTATTCTGTAAGTGTCACCCAGAGAATAATTATCTTTGCGTTACTATTCAAAAACAGAGTTTGGTTGATTTCTTTTAACTTGACAGCCATGTTTCTTTGGTTCAATAAATGTTATCAGGCATTCTTTGGCTGCTCTTATTGCATCAACTTTAATTAGTTTTTGATTGCTGTTAATTTCACAGCTTTTTCTCTTTAATAAATTGCATAAAAAATGCTTTTTTTTGTTGTTGTTGCACCAAGTTTAATTAGTTTTGTGCTTTGCTCACTCTTTTTGCTTGTTCTTCTTAAAGGAACTCCCCCACACCTCCTTTCTCTGAATATGCTTGTGAATCAGAGATTCTAATGTTGATGATTCAAAGAGATATTAGAATCTCTGATCACTGAACCTGTCTCACCATGATGCAGTAGCAAATGTAGTATGTGTTAGAAAGGTCAGCAATGGGCTTTGCATAATGGCATAATTTACGGTGCTTTTTTACAGCACATTAGGATCTGAATTCTTTAGTTCTGATCTAAACAATAACATGTTATGAACCTTAAATTCAACATTGCTTCTAAGCTACTTGGAACAAAGGCTGTGTGTTATTAAGGCAAAAATCTATTTTCTTGAGTGTGAAAACTTGCAAGTAGGTCTTTGGTTTTCCTTACTCATTATTTTTAAGTAAAATGTTGTACTTTCCAGACTCCATTTAACTCATTGTCTGAAGGAAAGATGTTTTCTTTATCTCACATTTGCCATCACTGGGAAGTTTCTATACTCCTTGTCATACTCTTCAGTGTTGTTTGTTTTCACTGAAGATTTTTATAGGACTCAAGATTTTGAATAATAAGATTCAGAAAGCTCCTCAGAGAACATCAAGGGCTGAGATCTCAGTGCGCTTTTTCTCTATGTAAAAAGAAGATGGAGAGTTCAAAAAGACAGAGGAGAGAGAAGCCATATCTGGGAAAAGAAGTGAGGAATGAGGAAAGAATGCCTTCAAGGAAAGATTTGTCAGTAAGATACTATGGGGATAGAAACTAGCTTGGAGGGGGGAACTGAGAAAAATAGAATAATATGCTCAATGTACTGGGTTAGGATTTATAAAAGTCCTCTTTCTGTCATGGGTTTCTTTTGGTAAGCAAAGGGGAGTATAATTCCCAGAAGTAC
The DNA here is from genome assembly GCF_019238085.1 of Lagopus leucura. NCBI lineage: Eukaryota > Metazoa > Chordata > Aves > Galliformes > Phasianidae > Lagopus > Lagopus leucura. The sequence continues at coordinate 85,621,884 of NW_024962262.1, forward strand.
CTGGGTACTGAGGGAGGAGATATACCCAAGCAGCCTGATTAAGACTTAAATAGGCCCATACAAGAGCATTTAAGTGAATTTTAGATACCTAGAATTTCTACTAGAAAACTTACAAGATGAATACATTTCTACTTCATAGAATCACAGAATATTGTGGGTTAGAAGGAACCACAAGAATCATGTCCAACTCCTGACCCCAACTTCAGTTCGTGCCCTGCATCTCTAAACTGGCTAGAGCAGCTAAGTCTGTCCAAAGCCAAGTTAAAATTTTCTGACCAACCAAACTCTCTCATAGACAGAGCAAGATTTTTGCAAGAAGTATTCATATTTTGTGTCTCCATTTTTTGTTTTAATAAAAGTAATGGTAGCACTCATCTATACTTCTGTAACCTTTTACTTGTTCAAACACTGTCAGTGATTAAAAAAAAAAAAAAATCCTACTTCAGTGCTTTAGTATACAATGTCATCTTCCTAAAATAATCAAAATCCACATTTGTAATTATCCATCAGGTACAAGCCAGTGAAAACTTCACTTCTTTATGAAAACGTATATTGTTTGTTTCAGTAACAAGTGGTCTTGTGCTTGTCCCTCATAAAATTATGAGAGAGTATACGCTCATAATCATGGAGTCATAGAATGTCTTGGTTTGGAAGGAACCCCAAGGAATTTTAATGTTTTTTCAGCATGAGGGTGGAGATTAGAGAGATATTTAGAAATACTCTCAAGATGTCTGGGGAGACACTGTTCACTTGTGAATATCATTTTGACAAGCACCTGTGGAAATAGGAACATTAATCTTTCTCAGGTTCTGCTTCTAGCTTAGAGGCCCTAAGTTTTCCTATCTCCTATCTCTGCTTTGCCTTATGTATCTATTGCACATTTGAGGGCATGATCTTCTCCTCTTTTTTATTGTACAATGATCCTAGGTTAAAGATGTCTCTAGGTTAAGTAACGTCTCTTTTATTTATGAGTTTGGATCATAGTCTTTTCCATAGCAATACCACATATAAAGTTATTTCCAATATTTTAAGTAGCTGACTTCTTTTGTACAATACCTACCTTTTCCTAATTCCCAATATTTAAAGTGTTATTCTGGAAGCTATACTGTTACCATAAAATTTAGTGAGCTTCTTGTAGCTTCCATATTTCAAGAGTAGTTTGTAGTAAACACCTGTCTTAGAAATGAATGGATTTTTCATAGTAGCTTACAGTGCTAGAATGTTTAGCAACACTCCTATGAATCAAGTGTGGAGGTAATCAGATGTGTGGGAGTGACCTCCATGGTGCTTGATAGCGGTGTATGTTCTTCTAGAGTTAGCTAATAACTTGCTTAGAAAAAAAAAACAAAAAATGGCAGCAAATCTGTAAATAACAAAGTGAAACTAAAACAAGCAAACAAAAACAAACAAACAAACAAAACATGCAAAAAAAGAGCAGAAGCCAAAAGACACCTAAGGATGTGTCTGAAATGTCTGAAATTCACTTTACACATTCTAACTCCAATTTCCTAGCTCTTTATATAGGCTGCTGCCAGTGCGTAATGCTGGTTTCTGAACTGCAGCCTTTTTGAAATCTAGTCACTTTTCATCAGTAAGATTTCCAGACTTGGTCACTGCATTTTTCACTTTTTTTACAATTTTTTACTTTTTTCAGTTCCTTGCTAAATGGCCTCACTAGCCGCATGACCAGACACAGCATGCTGTCTTTTACATAGAGGATGGTTTGCCTACACATCACGCAAATTCTCTTTTGGTAATGAAATTGAGTAGATAATCTGTAGCAATATTAATTTGACAGTATGATAAATTTATTAATTGCATCTCTTCATATGAGTTTGCACTGTATGTTAAATGTCATAGGTAGTTATTATATCAGAGATGTTTTTCTTTATATATGTGTAGAACCAATGTTATCATTTTCAATTGTACTGTGCATTTGACTATAGTTTATTGGATTTTTTTTTTTTTTTTTTCCCAAAGGGAAAAGAAATTTACAGGAGACATGCAAACAAACTAGGTGAATGGTTAAAGCCATGTTTGGTAGTAGCAAATAAAGTAATATTTAGTAATAATTAAGTAGTAATATTTAGAAATAATATTTAGATACTCAAGACACGTGCTTTGTAATTGGAGATTATTAGTTTTCTTTTATTCTCTGAAAACAGGGTAGCAGGGAAAGAAAGAGTACAGGCTATTCTTGTTTATACTACTTGAAAGGTATACACACACCAAAAAAAAAACAATCTTTGATCTAGTGTTCTACTTTGAACAAGTGTACTTAGGGTTTTAATAATAGTTGATTCGAGAACAGAAGTAGTTATGTTGATTTTCACCTTATGTTAAATCAGCTTCATGGAGCACAGACAAAATACCAAGCCAAATTCAGTATGTTCCATGTATTAATTACCCACTGCTAACATATGTCCAGATTATGGTGCATCTACCATGTCTTCTGTTAGTGTCTGCATTAGTTAAGAAGTAGAACTCCTTCAGTTAAGAAGTAGAACTGTCCCTAAGATCTAAGATCATAGCTTGCTTACCTACCCTGTTACAGCCATATGTCTGTGTAGAAGATTTTCCAGGTTTCATTCAAAAGTTTGTGCACAAGGACAGTTATGTTGAAGGTTAAATAAATATGGACTGCCATGGAAGTTTATCCTGCATGCTTTAGAGGGGTAATAACATAAGAATTACTCCAATCAACTATAAATACAGTGGCAAAAGTATTTGGGAAAAAACAAAAAACAAAAAACAAAACTGAGATGCACTTATTTTACTGAAGGCTGTTTCTGAGGATGATAGTGGCATCCTTTTTACCTTGACTGATCATAATGTGTGGAGTTTATTTTTGTCCCTCTACCATTAAGCATTGGCAATACACACATTTCTTCTACAAAAAGGATCAGAGAGATTTTCTTGGTTTTTATTTGTAATGGAAAGTTTAACCTTTTTTATTTCTTTCATTGTTGACTCTTGATGTGTTCTTGTCCCTGCAAATATTGCTGAAATAGCTGTTGTCATCCATTCCTTGATATGTTTTAGCTGGACAGGTGCCTTAGGGTCAAATGATAGCTTATTCAGTCAAAACTGTGGTAGCAGCAATTGCCAGCCTCAGGCCAGTTCTCACAGTTTAGATTCGCAGTGCTGCAATCTGTGGTTACTTGTATGAGTAGTTTTAGACTTTCACTAAACATTGATGCTTCAGTGCTGCTTCTTGTTAAAGGAAAAAAAAGAACTTGATTTGAAAAAATTCTGGTGATATCTCATCCCTAAATCAGCACATGATATCATTGTACTTGGGGATGCAGAGTGTAGAGGAAGCAGAGTTAGTTAAATTTGTTGCATCAGCATGAGTGATAATAGCAGTATTTTTCATTGAGAAATATGCTGTCATTTAAAAATGAGATAGATATTATGTTTATTATCATTATTAAAAGTCAGATATTAATGTGATAGATCAGATTTTTTTTTTAAAGTTCTTAAATAGTTTCAATATTTGTTCCTTCTAGAAAGTGTCAGCAGGACTTCATATAATTGCTTTTACTACTGTTACTACCATTCTCCATCATCTTTGAAAGGTCTTTATGAATGGTAGATATGACTCAAGACAGGAGGATAGCCAAAGTCATTCCTGTGCAAGGAGGATCCGGGAAACGGTAGGCCAGACTGCCTCAGCTCCGTCCCAGGAAAGGTGATGGAACAACTTGTTCTTGAGGCCATCTGCAAGAAATTAGAAGAGAAGATTATCAGAGGTTGTCAACATGGATTCACAAAAGGGAAATCATGCTTGACCAATCTGGTAGCATTCCATCATGTGATCATTGCCTGGGTACATGGGAGAAGAGCCTGGGGAAAAGCTATTTCTTGGTGGTGTATAGTGATAGGACAAGGAGTAATGGCCTAAAACTTGAACATAGGAAGTTCCATACTAACATGTGGGAGTTTTTTTATGGTAAGGAAAATTGAGCATTAGAGCAGGTTGCCCGGAGAGGTTGTAGAGTCTCTTTCTATGGAGATATTAAAGATCTATCTGGACAGCTACCTTTGCAATCTATTGTAGGGTGCCTGCTTTAGCAGGGGGATTTGACTCAATGATTTCTTAAAATCCCTTCCAAACCTTGCAGTTCTGTGATTTCAGATTTATCACTGATATACATGTAGAATTTCTTCCTTGTTCCCCTTTGTGTGCCTGTCTAGATTTATTTCTGTCTGGGTTTTAGCTTTCCTGACCTGATCCCCGGATGCTTGGACAACTTCTTTGTAGGTTCCTTCCAACCCAAGCCAGTTTATGATTTTATATAAGCAGAACAATGTTTTAGCATTCATTTTATTTTAAACAAATAAGAGCTTCATAATTAAGTTGACCACTTCATTTTAATGCAATATGTATTTCCATGTGATTTGTCATTAAAACTAAAACTAAAGTTTAAACAAGAATGTAAAATAACTTACAAAAGATATTTTAGAAGTTTATTACTCAAATTTGAATTGGTTGTTATAATTCTACTATTGCTCAGCTTTAATGAGGGTTGTTTATAATTTGTTCCTCTTTTATTACATCCTTCCATCGTATCTGTGATGGCTGTTGTCACTTTCAGGATTTGGAGTGCTAAAAGGAGACAAATTTATGCTAGCAACGACAAAAGACTATTTCTCTGGGATTGTAAAGGATTTTGTGACTTAGTTATCATCTTTGGAGAGAAAATAGGATTTTTTTTTAGAACTTTAATATTTCAAGTTTATACTCATATTTTCATGTTCTTACAATGATAATGAGGTATCATTCACATGAGTAAATGTTTGTATGATGTACCTAGAAAGAATGACATAGCTGGCTTGGACTTAGCCTCTGCTGTTAAATAGCTGTCAAAATGCCTGCTTCCCAGTTGATTCAGATTAAGAATGAAGACTATTTAACAGGTTCTTCCAAAGCTTTTTCATTGCATGAATTGTACTAATGTACATCAGTTGAAAATGTTAGCCCTGGATACCCTCAGAAACAATGACTTCAACTTTTTGTATCATTTTAACAACTTTTATGTAATGGATCAATAAAATCTGTGTGATTCATTATGGCTTTATGACAAAAGCAGCCATTATATCAACAGAAACACCTACTTCTAAATACAGATAAAATAGGAATATTTTATTTATCTCTCTTATTCTAGCACTTGGCACCCTCATTTATCCTCTGTACTGCATTAAAGTGAGCTCCTAACATCGAGTTTTGTAAAGCTTGGACACAATTACAGTTTTACCAAAAAAAGAGCTCTGGTAGTAATATACATATTCAACTATTCTGCCTTCTTAATAAATACACAAACAGCCCAATAGTAATTTGAATTGCAATAAGATTTTCCTTTTTGAAGGTAACTCAGGAAATATCTTAATCCACTTGAATAATTCTTAAAGTCTCCAAAGTGAAACTTAACAGGAGCATGAAAAGTAAGTCAACTAACATTGCCAAAATGATGGCACCAGCTCATATGGCGCCTCTTCCTAAGCATATATGGACTATTGTAACACTTTCTGAAAGTTCTGTTTTGGTTGAAGGCAAGGATGCTGCAGTATTAAAAGCTGGTCATGGAAAGCAATATCCCTTTCATTTTTGTTTGTTCCGTACTGAGCAGTTTCCACATGAAGCATCTCTGCATATCCCAACCTCAAGTGGGAAATATACTCTCAGATGTCTAAATCCTATCAGTGTGAGAGCTGTGTGTCTCAAAAGAACATCCTGTTTCTCATCTGAAGATCAGCCTAATTTAGAGATTAGCAAATATCCAAGAAGGTTCCTCAACAGTTAAGTACAGTTTTAGCAATATACTCTTTTTTTGGCATATAATTTTAGTATAGTATTTGTGGTAGTAATCTGGATTAGCATTTTCCAAATAAACCAAGCACAGATGCTCTCTTTAATCTCCTTTTAAAATGCATCTATCACATCTTTGAAGTATAATTTTGGAGTAGCTGGTATCAGTGAGGAAATACAAAGTCTGCATTGCGAAAGAATAAGCAAAAAAGACCTGTCTCTTCCTATTGTTTCTCCACAATCTCTCAGACTGCAATTTTCGAGTATAAAGGTCTGTCCATTCCCTTTGCTCAATGGTGCAATACTGGTAACATTATCTTAATACACCTATCAGTGTTACATTCCTGAAGTTACAAAGATAGGAGCTCTATATTCAGCTCCTAATCCAAGGAAAAGGCAAGACATTTGGCACCAAAAGTTAAACTATGAGGAATGTGGAGGTTTTACTGAATGCTGTGCATGTAAAATGCCACTGTCACGAGTGAATATACTCAGATTTTTGTTGTCACAGTTGTTATTAGCAAAAACGTTATCAAAGGCATTCATAAACAGATAACTCAGTCATATGTCCAGACTTGGTACCACTCAGTACAGTAAAATGGTGAGGTTGTAAAACTTGTATGAGAAAAGACTAACAAGTTCTCTGAAGGTTTTGCACCAGTGAAGTGTTACACATTTCTGGACCTTGTACTCCTTATTCCTTGGGAAATGTTTTGAGACATGGGCCAAACATCCAACTTGCTTGCTAAAGGGATTATATTGAAGATAGGAAAGGACTAGGAACTTCTTCATCCCAACTGTCATGGTCTTTGCAAACAATTAAGCTGCTCACTTAGAGTAATTGTATGAAAAGCGATTTCTCACATAAAAATAGAGTTAGGGAATATGAAAAGAATTCATTGTTCCTTCTCCTACTTTGTAGAGTGCTTCATACAAGAGAATGAGGAGATGCTAACATATGCTTCAAATGTCACCTCTATTTCACTTCTCCCATCTGCTTGATGCATAATACTTATCATTATAGAAACCATTAGGGAAAGAGTTGAATGTATTGAGATGGACTTTTTCATCTTCTTTTTTCATTTGGCAATGTGAAGCATGAATGCTTGATGCCCGAGTGTGTCATTCTTTTGACAGTTTTTGCTGACACAGTGAATCAAGGCTGTTTCTTCACAAAAGGATGTTAGAGGACAGCAGATCATTCAGTGTTCTGTGGTTCCAGTGTTTTCTTTAATCACATCTGAGGCTGTTCCTCGTTCTTGTCTTTGTGTAATGGATGCTTGTAATAGGAGTCTGATGCAGATTGCTGTAGCCATATTTTGTATGACCTAAGGCAGCTATACATTTCACATGTGAGAATGACTATTGATTCTTAGCTGCACCTTTTTTGTATAAATTATGTCATTTGTCTTGCAGTGTCTAATTTTAAAGAACCTTAGGCCCAAGAAAAAGTGTATTGTATTGAATAAGTTTTTTTTTTATTATTATATTAGGCCAACTGCAGCATAAGCTGAAGCTAGATAAAGGCATAACCAAGTTGTTTTTTTTTTTTTTTTTATGCCATTGCAAGGCAGTCTTGTGAGGTTTGGTTGGACTAAAGACTTTGATCACACAAATTTAACATTTTGATACTCTGGTAAAAGGTAAAAAGCCTCTCAGTTCTTTGAAAATCACCTTCTTTCTGGGTCAAGATTTTTCTTTTTTGATATAGTATTTTATTCAGTTTAATTTTGAAAATTGTCAACAAAAGTTTGTCTGATTTTTTTTGCACTGCTCTGAGAGATTGTTCTTTTGTCACAAATCACTTTGGTTTTTGGAAAGCTTTTATTCTTGCTTAGGCTAAACATAAAGTTCTTCCAAGAAAATAGCTCTCATTTTAGTTATGTTAGCTGGAACAAAGAACTACTATATATACGTATATATGTATACATATACATAGTTACAGTGAGAGAGACATTATTAGTTGGTCATTTTGTATAATCCTAGTGCCAGCAACCAAAAAGACATCCATTATCATACATAATGTATTGTATGCTGTGAACATAGGAAAACAGACTAAAGGACCAGCTGAAAACGCATCACTTTACCAGAAGGCCTGCTGAGCCCATCAATTTTTATGTGATTGTGAAGACAAGAAAATGTTTTAAGGGAATGAAAATGAATAAAATGTTTATTTTTACTCTAATAGAGGAAGTCTTAATTTATTTCTGATTAAATTATTCCTGATTGAGTCAATGAGAACAATCTGATATGATTGGACAAGAATGTTTCAAAGATACTATGTTATGATGGAAGATGTTATTTTCATATGTTTGATATGTCTCAGTAAATTAAAGGTCTCATTTGTTAATAAGAGTTTTATAAATGTAAAGAAAGGATGCAGTGGCTTATTTATGAATTTGTTACAGGTAATGCTTTTCTTGTCTTGAATATACTAAAGCTTCACAAGGAAACAAGAACAATTCAATAGAATGTGCAGTTCTCATGACTTAAATGTGTAATTACAGAAGAGAACTGGGATTTGTCTGCCAGTCATTTTGCATGCTGATGGAATGATAGATTCATAACTAACAAAATAATGATCATCAGAAAAATAATATTTGAGAGCTTGTTGTTGAAAAATAAAAACTGATAATTGAAAAGTAAATTAAGATTAAGAAACATTTTTTTAAATTGTTTACTTGCTTAAGTATGGATGTGGAATTATACCTCTGACGTAGTATTATTAAGAAATAGAACAAAAGCTTTAACAAAATCTTTATCCGTAATTATGAAATTACAGCTACATAACTGAATTACTTGTCATTCAGACTTCATTTCTTGTCTACCTGTTCCATGTACACTAATTATTTAATGGACGGCCTAGAACTGAAGTGTGTTTGGGGTCAAAAGGGAGGGGCAGGAGAAAAACAGGAGGTAGAAAATGTTCAGTAAAAGATCTGCTTCACAGTGATTCAATGTCATTCTAGTTGCCAAATAGGTAATTATTGGCTTTTATAAATTCTGAAAATTAAATGGTTTTAGGAAATAATTAAAGTAACAGCTAGATCTTTAAAGAGGAGTGTAAACATTAACATGGGTCTACCAGTTACATATTTTCAAGTGGAGCAGGAAACTAACAGTATTCGCTTACCATGTCATCACTGTCTGAATCTCATGTTGGCAACGTGGCAGGAATCCATTGCTCCACAACCCTCTTATGATATGAAAGGAAAAGATTATTAATATCTGAAAGTGTGCAGCTTAAATTCTGGCTGATTGAGTGTTTATTAAAGTATATTTTCATCAATTCCTATTTTCAAAGTATTGAAATAAAAAAGGACAAGAAAATATGAGAGGAAAGAGACAGGGAAGCTGAGAGATGACAGATTATGTGTTCTTCAAATATATTTAATGTTTAATGGAAGTGTCTCAAAAATCATGTGAAGTAATTTACTCTTTAGTTCCTTTTATGCTCTCTTATCTCGTAATGTGTCACTGTGGTGCTCAAATAGAAGTCTGTAGTTTATTTAGAAGAGTGTGTAAATCATGGACATCATTGTGCAGGAAAGAGTTTACAAGTCTTGCAATGATTAATAGAAAAAAAAGGCTAATGAAACAATAGTCATCTCTAGTTATAATTACTTATTGGAAGCACGATTGAGTAAATATCTGTTACTGTAAGGAAACAAATCTGAACCAAGATTAGTGGCTATTCCTTCCCCCTTACATTCAGACATCCTCTTTAGAATGCATGGTAGCTTCACTCCTACTGCATACTTCAGTGCACCATAACGATATAGAGATGTGAAGGAAGACAAAGTGGAAAACAAAAGGAATAAAAGAACTTGAATATCAAAAGGGACAGCATAAAAACCAGACGAGTAAAACTCTGTAGACAAAGTGTATTTATGAAGTATAACAGTGTAAGAAAGGAAAAGAAAATGAAAACATAAGGCAGGAAAACATCACTTGAAAAGGAATCTTGGCAACAACAGAAATAATCATAAAATTTTTAGGACTTGATTTATCAAGTCTGAAATGGTATACAAGTCACATAAAGGGAGAAATAGCAACATTATTCATGGAGACAGTAGCTCAAAAGTTTTGAGCAGCATAAATTTGATTGGAATGGAACAGAACTACTCTAAGATTATTGATGAAGGATTTATGTCACTAACTTCTAATTCAGTGAAAATATTGTAATTTAATGTACCTCTGCATAATTAATATGAACTGTGGAAGTCATGAAAGTAATTTCAAGAAAACAAGTTGTTTGGTACACCTACTAATACTTGAAGATTTTTAAATGCACTTGCAAACCCATCTGAGAGATACCATGTCTACTGTGCATTATAGTTGGACACGACATGGCATGACACGTTTACCATTGATTTTTGCTTCTACATCTGTACTGTCTGCTACAGCAGCCCTGCAGATTTGCATTGGACAAGTCTCTGTTTAGGTACAAACTATGTAGATCTTGCAAATTCTCATTGTTGATCATTAGCCTCACTACAACTCATAATTATGATGCCGTTATGATGCCCTTAGGAAAAATAATGCAGTCCTCTCAGTATGTTTTTCATTTTCTTTTCTCTCAAAAAAGGAGAACATAATCTTGGCTGCATGAAGAACTGCATAGGCTTCTCTTACCATCATTTTATAAGTAAATGGTTATGTGACCCATCTCAGCTTCTCTACGAGCTAGACTAACTTAGAATAAGAAGGGCAAAGTCATACATAAAGCTACCTGCCATGGTTCTGATGGAAAAAGGGACTGTCTGTGAGTCCTTTAAAATAATTTTCTGAAGTACCATATTCTTCTGTTTAGAGCAGGAGATGAATGAAGGCATCCTTCTGAGTCAAATTGTGGCTCTCTTGGACTGAAGGCTATCACAGTCTGGAATTGCCTGGTAATTGATTGCAGTGGGGCTTCCTGCCGATTAAGACACTTCTCAGTGTGAATAATAGTGACAGATGCTGTCTTAACTGGGAAAGTGTTTCACTGTAAATTGCTAATGTCAGTTTTAAAGGGCTCTCACTAGTCCTGCTCTTCCTCAGATCTAATGCTTGAAGGTTAAAAGACACCTGTTGTAACAGCGCTAATTCTAGAATGGTTACAGTAGGTAACCTGAGTATGTCTGTAAGAAGTTTTGTAAAGCACAACCATGTCTGAGCTCCAGCATAGCAGTAATCAGCTCGTGTCAGGTCAGTACTAGATCTATTATTTCACAGAAATATTTTATTTTCCTTTTGAAAAGTAATTAACTTTATACATTATATATGATCTGTGTGCCAAACAGTATTTTATGGTGGATTAACTCCGGTTTTCCGATTAACAACAACGTAATCTTGCAATGAAAATAGAAAATAACTTCATAAGTGGAAAGATAAAATAGGATTGAAGACCCACTTTTAATTCTCTGCAGTAAAGAGAAATTATTCTAGGAACTACAGCTCCCAGTATGATGCACAGCGATAATGAGCACAGGATAACTGCTTAACTGCTTGAACACAGAGTAAGTATTGCATTAGGTGAACAATACAGACTGATCAAATGGCCTATAATTGTCCCTTACATTAATGTGAAAGGTATACCTTATTAATTACAAAAATTATCACTTTTGTCCTTTTTTTTTGGGGGGGGGGGGGGGGGGAGAGGGGGGGAGTGTGGGGGGCCGGGATCAGACATAATCAATGCACCAGTAAAATCACATTCAGTTCAGTAGATAGGAAAAAACCTGGAAATTTCTCACAGTCAATTTCAGCTGTGTTAGGTAAACATGCTACTTTTAGATCACTGAACACTAACAAAAACCTAGCAAGATGTCTTGCAGAATATCTGTACCTCAATCAATATGCAGAGATACTGACAAGTGTTGCAGGAAGCGAAGTACCGTGCAGAAATACCAGCATGGGTCCCCAGAGTGGTGTAGCTGCATCACTTTTCTAACATTCCTGCTGCTGAGCCCAGCTAATGCAACTGTACATGTTTCAGATACCCCTGCACTGTGCCTTTAAATGGATGCTAGGTCTGATGTTCCTCTTATGGTACCAACTTGTCCACTGCAGAATCACCTGTAGGATAACTATTATGCTATTTTTTAATATAATGCACACTTTGTGGTGCTTTGCTTTAAGGTAAGGTCATCAATTCGAGTACTGACTACCAAGAATTATATTTGCATTTTCTTTGTGTTTTATATTCTGTTTCTGCTTAACTTCTGAATGCAGAAGAAATCCTAGCTTTCTTTTTAGTTCAGCCCCTCACGGTGGCACTCAGCTTGTGTTCAGTGAGATCCTACACTTGCAAAGGGTATCTGCCTTCTGTTTCCATAGGGGATCTTAGAATCACAGAATCATTTGAGTTGGAAGGGACCATTAAAGTCCATCCTGTCCCCCTGCAATGAATGGGACACCTACAGCTCCATCAGGTATTCAGAGCCCCATTCAGTCTGACCTTGGATGTCTCCAGGGATGAGGCATCCAGAGAGATGGTTGAAGAGTTAGTTCCTGTTTTAGATAGACAACAACGTCTCTATGGTGATAAATTGCTTCTCAGGTGATGTTCCTTCAAAGTCAATAACACCTTCTCATTATTTTGGAGATTTCACATGCCAAGCCTGTCCAAACTGTTCAAACAAAATATTGTCTGGAACTGTGAGTATATGAGGTGTTACTGCTATGGATGGGAAGCAGAGGATGGCTGTTTCACCAAGTATGGTAGGGTTGGTCAGTTTTGACAGCACTATGCTAATCTGTAGCACAGACCACTGAAAAATATGGTTGTCTAGAGATGCCCTGGCATACCACAGTCTGGAGTGTGTGGAAACTGCAACAAGCTATTATTAGAAAAAACATAGCTTTGCTAGTCTATAAGGTATGCTTAATTTTATTTTGTCTTCTGTCTTTCTATTTCGACCTGTTAAAAAATAAGATATAGATGAGAAAAAAAATGAGTGAAAATGGTTGCGGTGCTTTTATTGTTTCCAATTATTGTTTGGTATTGTTAATTTATTTGATTCAAATTGTAGGATATTGTTAATGATTCTGTTACCTGTTCATGAACTCAGTATCTCTGTTCTTCTGGTAACCATCATCTGCATTTCTGAAATAGGGGTAGAAGGTGAAAACTTTACCAGGAAAAACAAAACAAAACAACTTTGTATCCATTATGAGATATGCATTGCTGATTCCTTCCCTACCAGACCACTTACTTCTATCTTTTTTTGTTCTCTTTTAGTCCAATCAAGAACTATTTCCTTCTCAGAACCTGTGTGTTTTTTTTCACGGTGTTCTTGTGACTGAGTATTATTTATGTTTACTGTCATGAAGTTGTAAGGGTGTTACTTTGGCAAAGCACTTGCAGTTTTAATGTAGAAATTAAACTGATTCCATGTCATCTGAGAATCTTTTCAGATATCTGTTCAGATATGAACATTTTATAGCTGAAATTACATCTGAGGAGTTCTGACTGAGTTCAGTCAAGATCATTTTTTTAATAGTCAGAATAGAGCTGCTTTGACAGGAGGCTGACATCAGAGTGCTAAAAACACAGTACTTAAGGCCATCTTACAGTATTTTTAGGCTGCCTTTGAAACCATAAATTTGTTTCAATACCTTCATTTTTATTGTTGCTGATATGTAGTGCGTCATGGATAAAGGAATAATGACGTGATATTTTGGCTATCTATTGAAGTGACATTAAAAATGTCATATTGCTGCTTTAAATATATCAGGCTGAAATATTACAATGTTATCAGAGGATTAACACCATTAATACTAGAAAGAAATCCATATTTTTTGAACAAAAAATATTAAAACAAAGTAAGGGTATATTTTCATATGAACATTTAATGAATTCTATATAAAATTTCTGGGGATATACTGGTAAAAGGTACTGATCTCTTTAAGAAGGCCATCAGCAGTGCTGCAGCAGGGAGCAGCTGTTCAGCTAATGCAAACAACAGTAAATAAATAAATACCCCCCCCCCCCACTTTTATTTCATGTATTTCATTCACATATTTTACTCATATTTTACCTTCCCTGGCTCTGAGGTTGGGCTAGCAGGCCTGTAGCTCTCCAGATCCTCCTTACAATCCTTCTTATAGATGGGAGTTACATTGGCAAGCCTCCAGTCTTCTGGGACCTCACCAATCAACAAGGAGCGCTGATAGATAATGGCAAGCAGCTCAGCTATCACCTCCGACAGTTCCCTCAGTACTCTCAGGTGAATCTCATCCAGCCCTACAGACTTGTGTGGTCCAGTTGGAGTAGTTGGTCTCTGACTGTGTCCTCCTGAATCATGGGGGGTTTTGTCTGCTCCCCAGCCGAGACTACCAGCTCAGAGAGTGAAGTACCCTGAGGATGACTGGTCTCACTTTTAAGGACAGACGTAAAGAAGGCATTCAGAATCTCTGCCTTTTCCTTATCCTCAGTGGTCACATTTCCAGCCTCATCCAGCAAATAATGGAGTTTCTCCTTGCTCCTCCTCTTACTGTTGATATGTTTGTAAAAGAGTTTCTTGTTCCTTTTTACCCCAGCAGCCAGGTTGAGTTCAAGCTGGGCTTTTGCCTTTCTAATTTTCTCTCTGCATATCTTAGCAACAACTCTGTATTCTTTCTGAGTTGCCCATGCCTTCTTCCACAGGAAGTAGGTCCTCTTTTTCTCCTGGAGCCTCCCTATTCAAAGAATAGCTCCCTATTCATCCAAACCGGTCTTCTTCCCTGCTGGTTCAGTTTGTGGCTCAGGGGACAGCCAGCTCCTGCAACTTTAAGGCTTCCTTCTTGAAGAGCGACCAACCTTCTTGAACCCCTATACTCTCTAAGTCTGAATCCCAGAGGACTCCCCCTACTAGTCTTCTGAACAATTCAAAGTCTACTCTCCAGAAATCCAGGGTATATTCTTGCTGCTCCCTCTCCTGGCTACACCAAGAATCGAGAACTCTACCATTTAATGGTCACTCTGTCCAAGAGAGCCCCCAAGCTACACATCTCCCACCAGACCTTCTCTGTTTGTGAACAGCAGGTCTAACGGGGCAGCTCATCTTGTAGGCTCTCTCACCAGCTGGATAAGGAAGTTATCCTCCATATACTCCAGAAACCTCCTAGACTGTTTCTTCTGCACTGTGTTGCTGTTGAGTTCACTGATTGACAGCTTTTCTACATTGGTTGAGTAGTAAGACATCATAGAGTGGGCATTTCTGAGCTTTGGAGGGATTCAGGTGCTAGGACATGATGTCAAAGAGAAATGACTTTAACAGCTGGAGTACCGTGCCAGTAACACAGTGGTGCACACCAGAACATCTTATTATAACGTACATAACTTCATTATAATGCAGTTGTGTGACAGGAATGAGAGGGGAGTTTTCTGATTATCTCTCATGTCATGAATTATTATACTGCAATGGCCAGTGTTACCATCAAAGCTCAACATAAAGCTAATTGTTTTGCTGAAACTTGATAAATGTAGTTCTTGTCAGTCCCTGTGAGAGGGAAGGGGCACTGCACTGTTCTGCAGTCAGTGAGGAGTTCAGAACAGAAACTTCTATCTTAAGGTCAATGGTAGTGAATACACGGACATGCAGTGATGGGAATAACAGAGTAGTGAAAGTCTGCTCACTTCAGCTGTTCTAGCCAAACACATTCTTCCTGTCCCTGTTGCCGCTGCCCCAAGGCACTACAACTGAGATATTAACTGAGCTGTTAAAACTCAGCTTATTTGTATTTCTGTGTCTATATTCATAAGGTAATGTTTTCTAATCCATTCTGATCTTTCTTGGGTACTTTGGCTTTCCCATAGCAACGCTTTACAGCAAGTGTTAGACTGAAGGAAAAGTCATTGCCAATGTGTAGGGTTAGAAATCTTGGGCTCAGGAAACTAAAGTGCCTGCAGACAAAGTCAAACAACAAATCAGATTCCAAAGCAGAAGAAGGTCATGTATTTCTCAGCAGTACATTCAGTGCTTTGCAGGGAAGCAGACCATTCTCAGTAGGAAGTTCACATACTGCACCTCAGTATTGTACCCATCAGTTGTAGTTTCTGTGTGAGAGGAAGAGTGAATCAGGGACTAAATGCTCTTATTGTCATGTATACTGGAAGAGAAGATATCTCTTTGAAGTCTCGAAGATATACCTTGCTAGCACAAGCCTGTGCAACTGCTCCAGAGAAAGGAGTGAATTTGCAACACAGTCTAGATCTATAGGTTAGCCTCTTCTATTGTATGAGGTTTTTCAGTAATAATAATGCAGAATTATTTGAGATTTTACTCGTTCACCTTGGACACTTATATTTCTTTAGGGAAAGTTTTTGAAAGCATTGTCTCCTGTGTTTTTAATAACACAGACTTATCCATTGAATTACTAGACAGAATTCTCAAAGATATTTGGTTAATTTCACAGCCTTTTCTATCAGCTATTTCCTATAGAGTAACTTGGACAATAACTGAATAAGATGCTTGTTTTCAACAGTACTTCACCATAGAAACTGTTCATTGTTCTCTTCCTTTGGAGTTCTGACTGCCTTGTAAGATTAATATACTAGAATTAAAGGATGCTGCTCAGTAGCATGGTCTATGGAGACCTCTGTCATTTTCCATTTTTAGTAGATAGGAGCTGATATAGCCAGATGCATTCCGACTTTGTTTGCTGAGAGATCTAAAAATAAAAGCGTTTGATAATATTCCATTATTCACCGTGATAGTACCTAAGGGGTTATGCAAAACTTAGTTTTGTTTTTAACTAAGTTTGACACTTGTCCAGAAGCTGATTCTTTTAATAAATTACTAGGGCATTGCAGTATCATCAATTAAAATTACTGATTGTGAATTTTAAACAGAAATGTTAGCTTTAAAAAAGTTGTTTCTAAAGTTTGAGAAAGACCACAAAGGTAATACAGAAAAAAGTCAATAACAAATAAACCACCTTTAAAACCATCAATACGTGTTTCAAACAGAATGCAAACTGTATGCCTAGGATCGCGCCCGTGTCTGCTCTGTCAATCAACAACCTCCTTTTATTAGTCTAAGATAGAAGATAAACAACAGGTCTGACAGCTTTGTGTCCTTTGGCATTTTTGTGTCACCATCAAAAGTAAGAGGGTATTATGTCATCACTCAAGCCTGTCAGGTTTAGTTTAGTCTGCTGTTTGTCTGAATGATTGTTTTCCTCATTTTTTCTTCTGAGTTGATACACATACCCAGTATTGGTTGTATATTGCTGATGTTACCAGAATCTATTTTTCAGACTGAGAGATGTCTTTAACTTCAACCATGGAAATGTGATCCTTTTTGCCTATACAGCAAAATATACCTAAGGGCCTTCTTGACTTGACCAGTTCTGGGCTATGTAGAACTTCTCATACTTCTTACACTGCAACATCCTATGCATCAACGTTGCAAGTAATGAGAACTTTGAAAGATTTTAAAAACACTTCATTTAAGTAGATTTACTATGTATTGCTCTCTTCTAAAGCTATATAGATTTTGACACTATGCATTGGTACTAGTGCCCGGTAGCTAGCTTTGATTGCATTATTTATTATATGATAAATTCTACTTAGTGTTTGGTTTCTGAAAAGAGGCCAGTAGGTGTGATGGGAAGTTGAAGTGTCAGAACTTGGCTTTTTTGTAGTGGCATATTATTATTTAATGGAAACTGCAGGTTTTCCCCATTGGGAAGTGACAAATTGGCTCCACAAAAAGACACAAGTACTTATTGGAAATGTCTATCTCAAATTACCCCTTTAAGCTGCTTTAGAAATGTCTGGAAAGAGCAAGACAAATTAGAGTTAGGTCCTCCAAAGACAGCAAGCTGAAGAGAAAGATATGTAAGCTAGCCATTAAGAAATCTTGATGAGAAGTGTTAAAGCCTGGAAGAAAAGCTTCAAGTGGCATTTATTATTTCTTGTGTTTCTCCACTTTTCTCTAAGAGATGCCATTTAGACAATGTCGGATCTTTCTCACAGCAAAACATACAGAAATGGAAGAATAGGGGAGAGGGCTACTTGGTATAGCCAGTAACCAGGTAGTTTGTGCAGTCACCACTTAATGGAATGGGTCAGGGAGATACAAGTTTTTTTAGCTACCTCAGTCTCTAATATGAACCTTTGTTCATGTTTGGTTTGGTCAGACTTCTCAGAGAACTCCTAATCATCTGGCCACTGTAATTTCTTAATGGGCTGTGCTGATGCGTTTACTTAATGAAGATATTCCACTTCAAATATTCACAATACATAGCAGAAGAAAAAAAAGGTATTTACTTAATGATCTACTAGGTAGGAAATAATGTTGTTCAATTATTTACTTTGATTAATGTATGTTTATATTTATATGTATATGGGGTATATTCATACAAAGTAGGATGCTTTCAAAGGAGGATTTTTATGGCATATGCCCAAACAGCCAGTGGCTAGGTTATATAGGTAGTCGAATGAATTATGGAGTCTCCTGCTTCTAAGAAGGGCTCTCTAAACAGAGTTTTTAGATGACAGTGCATATGCAGGTTTTGGGGAACCATAATTTGCCTGCACCTCTTGTGAAAGAAGCAACGCCTAGTGGGTTGGTGAGATAGATGGAGGACCACCTTATTTGTGAATTGCCCTGATGTAGACACATAGTTTTGGCATCCAGGCAGTTAAACGACACAGTAGAATTCAGGCAGTTGCCCTTAGGTATTTGTAGGTCCTGAAAGACTTAAGCTGAACAACTCTTCTAGGTATCTGTCATTGCGTAATTGAAGGATTTCAGCAGAGCGCAGAGGTTTTCCTTAGGCATAAAGATTCATGTTCCTGATGTTTGCTATAAATTTATGTGGTAAGTTTGCCCACAAAAACATCTAGGTATTGTTTCTTATTGTATTGACAGAAATATCAAAGACAAAATAACAGTTCAGAGTGCCAGTGAACTTTCTGGTATGGTTTTGGTGCTTTTTGACGTCTGACTCAGCTGCCAAATTTATTCCTGCAGAGATCACTGTAAAAGATGACACTTGATTTACGTTATCTGATTTGTTTCGTAATGGGAGAGCTCAGAGTAGAGTCCTTGATTTCATTTTCACAAGGAACAATATATCTTTAATTTTAAAATGGATGATCAGTGACTACATTCATAGAATAATTTAGGACATCACTTTGGCTGTAGCAATTCACATTGCAGAGTAGTGTAATCATCATTCCTGTCCTCCTTTGTCTGTCTCAGTCAGTAATGTTTCATCTAGGCTCATTTGTAGCTGTCTGTCTAGGATCTAGACATCCATAGTAAAATACACAGTCTTCACACCCTCTTCTATTTTCTCTGAATATAAGCAGTCTCCAAGGAACTTCAATCTCCAAAGTGCTAGTGAAGAGGCAAAGGCTGTTTTTTTTCACCTCTCCTTGGCTTTAATCCACTTAATGTTTTGTGTCTGATCGTAGATTTAGAAAGACAGATTTGCTTATGAGGATTTCATTTTGTCTTCTTTCCCCAGAGCTCAACCTGGTTGCAGACTCTGCTAATTACTGGTGTAAAGCTCATGATCTAGATTTTACAGTAGTAGTTTCCCTGTGGTCTCTTGCAGAACTTTACTGTACCTTTGAGTTATTCAACCACACAGATCAGATTACCCTCCTCTGCATGACTGTAAAGTGAAATCTGTCAGTATACTTCTACTGAAAGGGTTGTACTTTTCTGTGCAAGTGCTATGTTGATGATTCTTATAATTAATCAATTAATTAATTTTGATAATGGAAATGGTAGGGGATTTCTTTTGTTTCCCCTCTCTTTTTTTTTTTTTTTGTTTTTCAACCTGTCACTTTCAGGTAATCCTTTCCAGGATTCAGTTTAAGAAAATAATCTGCAGTGATTACTGGCTCTAATCATTTTTTTCTGCAAATTAGTATTATTTCAAAATTCATATTTTTAAGTGAAGGTTTGATAAGTACTGTATGATTCAATATTTTCTTTTCTACACTCAGAGTAGACTTGTAAATGAAGTAATCCAGTATGGTTCTTGCATATCAAGCATGGAGAGTTAAAAGCATACTGAGTAAGTTAGCATATGCAGATACTTCTTGACTATGCCTTTAATAACTATACAATAAAACTAATGATTATCTATGTGAGGTTTTCTTAAATAGAATTTAATGCCTCCAGCTCAATCCTGATAACACCATAGGGATGTTGGTCAGAGGAGAAAACATTTTAAATTTCTGCCTGATAGTACATCCTTCCTCAGTGAGGAAATTAACCCTAGGCACATCAGAAATTTGTTGCGTTGTTCCATAATTCTGAAGAACTAAGTTGCCTGTGATTCCAAAAAAATCTGTCACTGATTTCTGGCTATTATACTCTAATTCAGAGTTTAGGGAAAAAGTTTTGGTTTTGCTTTTTGTTTTTTTGGGGGGGAGGAATGTGTAGAGGTTGGGAATGGGGTGGCTCAAGCTTGTGGTATCCTATTCACAAAATAGCTGAGAACAGATCACAACCACACAGGGACTGACTCAGGAGCATGCAATTGCTTGTGTACAAGAACAAGAACAACAGGAAGGCTTCTTTCTCTCCAGCTCCTCCCTTTCTCTTGATCTAAATAGAAACATTTACACTGATGTAATAAATTAAAGGTTTTAAAATTCTTTGGTGTCCTTGGAAAATGCATGTTCGTGAGAGGGCTTACTCTTAGCAGTGCTCATTTCTAAAGGGGATCACGTTAATCTGTCAAGATTTTAACAATACCAGAATTATCTCTATGGACTAATAGACATAGAACAGTTGTATTTGATACAGTTCAGCACATCACTGTTCTGGGCATTAGTTGCTAATAATAAGAAATTATCAAATCCAAAGAGAAGAGGAATGCTTGGACGATTTTTTTCATGTGGTATTACAATATATGTAAAATCAGTGTTAATCAGAGATTCACCAAATTTCTGAGGTTGGAAGGAATCTCTGGAGATCACCTAGTCCAGCTCCTCTTGTCACCAGAATCTGGGAATCAAACTCACTAGCGTGAATGACAGATTTGAAAGTTGACATTACTTTATTGCAGCACTGGGCATACGGGAGATCGCTCCTCCTAGAATGCACATCCAGGACCTAAAGCATACAGATTTCATACATTTTAATGTGAGAATATTCATACAATTTCCATGAAGTTCCTGCTTGTTCCTAGAATTTCTATGCGTATTAAAATCTAATAATACATGCTGTGTTAATGTAGGATTCTTGCAAGGGTCGTCTTTGGTAGTCATGAGGTTCCATTGGGAGGTGTTATCTAGGAGAAAGGTCATATGTTATGTAGACCAGGTCCCATATTTGGTCAAGAACTTATTTCCAAAAACATGGATGTTGACTAAGTTTCTAATCAGTATGTTGTCCTTGCTATGGTGCCTATAAATTATCAAACCTAACAGGGTACAGTACACCTCCTCAAGGCTTGTGGATAGTTGAGACTCCACTTTTAGCCTCCAGATGTCCTGCTTATCTAGGAAAAGTGACCTTTCCTGCACAGACTATTAGTTTGCCAATGAGTTTGAATTAATTGCTCTGAATTTATTACCAGGTATCACCCTGCTAAAGCAGGGACTGCCAGAACAGATTGCCTCAGACCATGTCTTGTTGGGTTTTGAATACCTCAAAGAATGCAGACTCTAGACAGAATGCAGATACCTCAAAGAATGCAGACTCTAGCTTCTCTAGACAGAACGGGACATAGAACTTTAGTACCAGTGCTGAGTAGGAAGGAAACATCACCACTCTCTACCCGTTGGTGATACTCTTCCTAAAAAAGCCCATAATGCTAATTAGTGTAAAATAATTTAAATTTGCAGTTGTTCATTTTTACATTTCTGTTAAAGAGAAATTAAATGTGCTTTAAAAATTATATTAGGAAATGTAAACATATAAATTACTTTTCATAGAATCACAGAAACTTTAAGATTGGAAAAGACCTCTAATATCATCTAGTCCAACTATCAAACTTATTTCAATATCTCTAATGCATCAGCAAATAAATAAGTTACTTTTGCATACTCTCTCCTTTTAAAGAGTTACAAATCAGTAGTCCTGGTGTACTTATAAAACTCAGTTCATTCAGCCCATTCTTATTTTCTATTTTCTTTCAGTGGCCTCAAGCTCATAGGGACGTTATGCATTACACAGAGGAAACAAAACTCTTTCCTGTAGAAAATGGGAAAAGTGTTTCTAAGAGGGACTCCAGTAGGTATTTCGATGAATGAAAAATCAGTGGTGAAAGGATGAAGAGTGTAAATAGAGAAACAAATGGAGTGAAAGCTTATTACAAAGATAGGCAACACCCACTTAAGCATGTAGTCAGGAAAGATTTCAAAGGAAAAGAAAGAAAGTGAAAAGTAGAAGGAATAAAGAACAAAGAAAGGATAGGATTAATGAGTCAGGAAAAATACTTTAAATACTTTCAATACTTTCAATTTGCATAGTACACTAAATGCTGATACTGGGAAAATATAGAATTTATTTTACTAGGTTTTTGTTGAAGAATGAAACAGCAGACTGATTACTGAAGGATAGGATCTTACAAATGCATCAAACTTGGACAACCCAATTTGCAAGCAAAAATGAAAAACAGAAGAAAAAAACCTATTTTTATTGAAAATGATTGTGCTATTATCTTGTACCAGAGGAAGTGGATTTAATTACTGGAAAATTTTCAGAACTATTAAGTCTTCCAGGAGTTGAAAAAGATGGAAAAAGATATTGAGGTGTAGGGAAAAACACTCCTTAAAATTGAGTTGGATAACGTGACAAAGTACTTGAATGCAAGATATAAAGGAGTTAAGCAAATCTGCTCTGAAATTAAGAGAGATGAGAAAGAATCACAGAATCATAAAATAGCTGAGGTTGGAAGAGCCCTCAAGGAACATCTTCTTGTAGCCCCTTCTATGGGTAGAGCTGCCCTCCACCAGATCAGGCTGCCCAAGGCCCCATCCAACCCAGCCTTGAGCACCTCCAGGGATGTGGCACCTACAGCTTCTCCGGGCAGCCTGTGCCAGTGCCTTACTACTGCTCTTTGGTCTTAGTTCCCCAGATCTTTCTTTGTCCCTTTCTTGAAAATGGAAGAGTGATGTTTCTCTTTTCCCAGTGACCAGGGACTTTGCCTGGCAACCTTGGCTATTCAAATATGATGGAGAATGGCTTGGCAATCACATCAGACAGTTTCTCCAGGACCCTGGGGTGTTTGTTATGTGGCCCCGTAGACTTGTACATGATTAGCCTCATGAGGTGGTCTCTGACTTGCTCTGCTCTTACAGAGGGAGGGATTTTAACTCTGTGACAGCATCAGATGTCCCTTATTGATCTGTTCCTTAATTTTTAAACACAAGTTCTCAAACTGGTGATGGCGGTTTCTCAGAGGCAACTCTTCCCAATCTATCTGCTTCTTAACATAGAGGGCATCTGCCCCATCCCTCTTGCCCTACCCATCCATGCTGAAAAGATTACAGCTCTCAGTCATAGTATTCCAGCTGTGCAATTTGTTCCCCATGTTTCCAAAACAGCAATTAGATCATTGTTTTCTAATTGCACCATGGTTTTGATCTCTTCCTTCTTATTGCCCAAGTTAAGTGCACTGGTGCATTTCCACTGGTCTGTTGGCAACGTTACTTTCTTGGAGGAGTTCTCCCAGATTCCTCTGGAAGAATCTGAGATATCCCCCACCGCTTCCCAAAGAGGTAGTTCCCTGGCTCTTTTCTGTCATTCAGCAGCACACCCCATTTCCCCATAAAATCTAGTTTAAAGCTCTGGTGATAAGCCCAGTCATCTTGCTGCGTAGTGTTTTCTTGCCCCATGCCAGTCATCTGCATCCCAAAATAAAAAAAAGAATCAAGGACGCAGTCTTATTAAAAATGTGATATTATAGCCTACATACTGAATATATTCATGTATCCCCTGTTGTGAATTGTTACTGCAGCACTATGTATTACATCTGATGCTGCAAACATATAATTGTCTAAATGTGCAGTTACTTTGTTGATAAGCCTAAGAAATAGTTTAACTACATTCACTTCTCTGAAGGCCAAATACCTCCTCTGCCATGTCTAAAGGCAACTGAAGAGGCAGATTTGGAAGTCATTCTTGATCCTTTACATACAATTAAATATCACATGGTAAATAAATAAATTGTTTTTAAGATTGCATCTCCAATATTTAGGTGATTTTCTGTCTATTAAAGGTGGACACAAAAAGCAGTCGACATTAGAACAACTTGCAATTTCTTTGTTAGTATTCAATGCTTTCCTTTATGTAACAGTCATGAATTGGAGACAGTTTAGTTATGGAGATTTCTTAGTGAGTCTTCTAAATGTACTAGTTAAGAAAAGTGCAGCATGGAAAGCAGTATTGCTATTTACCACTTGCAAGTGTGAAGATTAAGTGGAATTTTCTAGCTACATAACTTTAAGTTGTTTATTCTGAGAGGTGCCGATCAGAAGCCTCCCTGAAAGAAAAATTACTTAGGAAAAGCTAAAGAAGAATAGTGTTTGTGAATATCCACCAGAGATTTCTTGTTGGTGTTTCTGGATTTGTTACATTCCTAAATTTTCTGATATGCAGATTCATTACCAAAAAAAAAAAAAGAAGGATCACAAAAAACCATAATCTTTCAAGTTCAAAGGGAACTGTGAATTTCTCTTAGTCTAACCTTGTTCTCTAACTGTGTCCAATTATAGAACATCACTCAGAAAATTAGGGACCTATAAAGTTGTTCTGACAGATACTTTTTTATTATTAATATTTATTAATTTGGAATAAGCTCATTATTTGCCTCTTCGTCATTCTAAGCAGTTCCATCTCTCTCAGCTTATCCATATAATGGAGATGTTCCAATCCCTTGATTATCTGTTTCTATCTCTGTTTCTCATGAATGATCTTCTTAGCAAACCTGCATCTGTACGCAAATCCCACAAAAGAGGAAGCATCTGTGTAGTCAGATTCAGAGGCAGATTCTATCTATTTGAAAGACATCATCAAACTTCAAAGAACTCTATCTAAAAGCTGTTAAAACCACCAAAGAGCTTTCTGACAGTCCTTGTTGGAATTGCACCAGTCTCGTCTCAGATATCTCCTGATACTTTGTTCCATATTTCAGTTCCCTCAATAGTGAGATCTGTGAATCACCACTAATCTTCACTGTTGACATAGGCATTAGGATTTGACTCTGCAGTAGTACTGAAATCAATTGCTAGATTGATTGCAGATACAATCATCCGTCATTGATGATTTCTTTGTTGTTTTGCTCAGACTCTGTAATATTTTTAAGGCAGTGACCTGTTCTTAATTGGCCTCTGGAGAAACTATCTTGCTCCACTGATTGCAGCAGGAGTTTAGGTAGTTCTTAAAATAGTTAGGAAGAATAAGTATTTCTGCTGCATTTCTAGCCAATATAGCCATCTGCTTCAGGAAGGATGATGTTAATTTATTTACCTACATGAATGATCAGGAAGTGAGAAAGATAACAAGGTAACTTATAGCTGTTCTTATATTTCCATCATTAGTAAATGAGAAAGTCTTTCCAAATTCTGCCAAATATGTTTGCACACAGCCACACTCTTTAGAAATTAAAAGACTGACTTTCCAATAAATATGAAGCAGTACCATAAATTTGACTTTACCACAGATATTGCTCACTCGTGGTTCCAAAATAAATAAATAAATAGATAAATAAATAAATAAAATAATATAATCATTAACTTAGATGGTAAGTCAGCAAAGCTGTTATTTTATCAACTACAAGAGTAGAGAAATACAGATGTTATTCAGTTCTCTAGCTTTCTTAAGACATGGCCAACTACTGACACATATGGATCACATGTTGCACATGGACAAATTTTCAGAGACTGGATTTCAGGCTGAGTGTGTAAAACTTAGCCAAGTTTTTCTGAGTTCCCTATCTTGAAAGATATTTTGTATCCGAAGCTGAGAGAAGACAGTGCACAAGGATCACCAGAGGTGACTATAAAAAGTCAGTCTCTTGGAGGAAAAAAAGTGAGCATGTTGTAACTGATACTCTAAAATATGCACATTGTCTTGGTAAAGCTCTGTGCTACTTGGCTAGACAGTTTTCAGTACCTGGCCAAGCTTAACACTTTTTTCATCAGCAATCATTTAATTACTGTTGACAAAATAACTAATATCAACATTAGTAGCATGAGAAAAAAATCACCTGGTCGGTTTTTCACAAAAGAAAAAGTTTGGGTATCTGTGTATCTTTGTTGTAGTTTGCAAGAATATTAGTCTTTACTCTTTATACTTTAATAGCATTATTTCTCTGAAATACACTGTTTTGTGTTTTCAGTATTACTCTATAGAAAAATAAATTATTTTTCTAACTCCTATTCATGTTTTATTGGATAGCTGTAGACTATTGTTACAGCTCTCCATTATATTATTTTCTCTTTAGTAATATTACTTATCCACTATTCCATTGGTAGACCTTCAGAAATTACCTCCCCCACTGAGAGCTTGTTCCTATCTGTAATTTAAAATATATGACATGATATGATATATGTAGTTTTGGACTACCATAGCATTATTTTTCACTTTTATCATAATTGACATTATCAGTACAGCCCAGAATAGGATTCATCTTTTAGAGTGGTTCTGCATTTGAACATATAGTTAAATAATTTTCTTTGTAATCCTTAGAACCTCTTTCCTGCATTACGGATTTTAAATTATCAGTCTCCAACTTGGTTTATAAGATTATAATTTCCATCAATTACTTATATCTGTTGAATCTCATTTATTTTAACTGTGACCACCTTTAACCTTGCCCCATGATTTTACAGTTCTAATTTTTGCAGCTGCATATTTGAGAAGTATAATTTTTAAAGATTTTCTTGGCTTTCGTTCTGTGGCACATGTCCAGTTCCATTATTATAATAGAAGGTTTTGTTATTCTCCATTTCAGAAGAAACCGTATAAGAAGACCTTGTAAGAAAGTATTTCATTCTGACTAATGTAATTTTAATTTTATTTTTTGGAGGTACACTTGAACATTTTTCCAGTATGATAAAACACCTTCACAGTTCAAAGCCTGTACATTTTGGAAGAATTTTGTATACTTAAATTTTGTATTTGAAAGTGAAGCAATCCTCAGAGCATGTAAGATAGTAAGTATTATCCTTGAGATTCTGCAAAGACAAGCAGAACATAAGTACACTGTCTCTTTAATACCAGAAATGGGCATTGTAAACACCATAGAAGGAAAGTTCTGCCATGTTACTTGAATGTTCTGAAAAAGAGAAACTGAAGACAATATAGAAAATGACTGTGAAAGAAAATGTAACTCAGTGCAGAAAATCTGGCAAACAAAGATTTATTCCATACATGAAGGGCATATAGTCGTCCAGGCCTTCTATTTTCAGTTGGTTACAGCTGGCGAAACCAAGAGTAGCAGATGTTCTCAAGATTGTAAGTCCTTGTAAGTCACCTTAAACTGTTTTCATCGCAGCAAACTCAGTTTTATGCAGGAAGCTGAGAATTGTTATTATTTAACTGAATAAATTACATTGGTGTTTGGATTTTCCTCATAAGGATATAAGCTTTTTCTTTAAATGCAACTAACTGACGTAAATAATGGATAATGTACTGATGAGTTCTGCATCGCTAATTCTTTTTCAGGGAAGTAAGCAAGTATAGATAAGGTGCCTCGCTTAGTGAAACTGTTAACAGCTCTAATCATGAAGGAGGTTTTCTCTAGTTGCAGAGATATGCATTACACAATGTGCAAGAAATCTGAAAAATATAAAACGTCAAAAGCGTTCTGTTGAGCAGTGTTCTCTAAATAAGCTAGTCAACTAATTCAGGAGCACTTCTCAGCTGAAAATAATCCAGACATGTCTTATTAGATTGCAAAAACAGAGCATGAAGCAGTCATAGCAGCTGAATTCTGGAAGGTGACCATATGAGGCAATGGTAAAAGAATGTTTCCACTGAACACATTCTTTCTTCCTTTTGGCTACCAAGGTCTTCAACGGGGTTCAAAGACAAATATGAATGCAGGGAATGAAAGTAAAACTAATTTCCAAGGATGTAACCTTTTGCACCCTCTGCAAAATTCAGTGAAACTCTGGATTTGTTCAGCGAGTACACAAATGGGTTGAAAAATTCAGTGAAGTTGAATTATCCACAGCATATGTGTAGCATGGATGTGAAAGATGCTGCTTGGAATGCCTTTTTGAACTGAGCTATGTTACTAATCACTGTAATGATGAGGGGAAAAAAATCAACACATATCTGCAAATTGACCAGAATAGTGATCTACAGCCAATTAGCCACCCGACTATTGTGACTCTCAGAATTTGTTTCTTATTATTTAACTTAAAAATGATGTTACCTTTAATGGTTTCCAACTAATGCATATATAAACAAATTTAATAGTTTGTACAAAAACTTCCAGTGTGTTACCATATACTTTTCTCTGCACTACAGCATGATCTGTGAAAATAGATGCAATTTCAGTGTTTCTATTCTAGTACTGAAATCTATCAGGGCTGCGGACTAATTAAGAGAAAATCACATTTCTTGCTGACCTGTGGACTCTGTCAGAATTGTGACCAACTAGTAATAAGAGCAAAAGTGGTAGTTTCACAAAAGCAAAACTTTAGTGCTTATTTCCAGTGGTAAGTAAAAATGACCTCACTGCGAGAAGAAATAGTAGAAAGTGTGCGATTTCTAACTATTCACAGTGCTACTTCTGTTTCTCCTGGAATGAAAGTAATCAGACTGCCTGACTGGAAATGAACGAGGAAGCAAAAGTGTTTTCTTTCCACATGCAAATAATTGAGAATATTTTAAATATCAAATCAGATACTGTGCAAGTAATGAGTAGTAGATAGGCATCAATAGAATAACTAACTGCATACCAGTTAAGAAATGGACAAGCCGTTAATACAGCAACGGACTGATGAGTACATTAATGTTTTTAAAGAAATACAAGGGAAGAGGTTTGAAAAGAGCTCAAGAACTGAGAAAACTTGATTCAGATTAGTGCCTCATTTAACAATTATAGTTGTGGTTTTGTTTTCATTTACTTCCCTTCTCCTCTTTTATTTATTTCTTTGTTTTTATGATAATGTTGGTGGTTGTCTGCGGCCTGACAGATTTTAATGTACAGCTATTGGCAAGTGCTGTAGATCCTCTCTATTGCATTTTGGTATATTGCTTTCATTAGGAACAATGCAAAAGGCCTTTTCAATTATATCCAGAAGCAAATTAAATGGATTATATATCCCTTGAAATCTCTTTCAGCGCTGCTGATGTTCCTGCATTCAGCAAGTTGGATTTTTAAAATCAGAGGAATTACTTCAGTTTCATAAGTATTAAATTTCTGGCGTGACCTGTAGAGTATGAGGAATCCTTCTGGTCCCAGCTAGCAGCTACATTATTCCCATGACATAGAGATCAGCTCTAACATAAGAAAGAAAATGTCGTTGAGTGAATCCCAGGATGGCAGCAGATGTCAAGTCAGTATTGTCAAAACATCTGCAAAGTACTCTGGAGGATTCAGGGATTTTGCTGTTTATTTTTTCCCCATTCTTCAAATATTTGACTCTAAACATTAATAAGAAGTAGTTGCATTAGAGAAATAAGATTAGAGATGCTGCACTCCAGCAATTGTAACATGTCCAACTGTTCTTTTCCTTACTATGGGAAATGTGGGTATTTCTTCCATGATAGTATAAATTTCTAAAAAATTTTTCTCTGTTCAATTCCTACCGCAAGTTTTCACTGCATTGTTACATATGATCACTTTATTACTTTGTGCCAAAAAATAAAATACAGCTTTCTGTGACTGAACTAGGAGATCAGTTTTCTCCAATGGTTGCCAGCCTCAACAATTGCTAATTAATGCAGCTGAATTATGCAACTGTATATTTTACTCAAAATAGGCTAAACTATGCAAATTATCAGGGTTTCTTGTTTCTGAGTCAGAAAACATTCTGAAAGGAAATCTTTTGCAGAGAAGGAGAGAATGACAGGTAAAGTAAATGAAGTGTGTCTGCTTATGAACAAGTATTTTATGCATAATTACTTCATACCTTTCAAATTAATTACATCATATTTGCCTGAAAATTACATAAAAATGAAATAATGGACTTAGGGCATATTGGAACTTACGCAATTATGTTTTGTGAGCTCTTGCAACATAAGAGAGCAGGAAGGAGATGCCAGAGGTGGTATTCTTTGTTACTGTTTTGAGCAACCGTGTCATAACAGAAATCAAATACATATTCTTTTTATTTACCATTATAGCATCCCGGTATCATGCAAAAGTGTGGAAATAAGAATGGTCAAGAAGATGACAATTCTAGAATATAGATGCAGATCCCCAAGAAAAGGGCTACAAGGTCTGCTGGGCTTCTTACAAAGTAAAATAGAGAAAAAAGGAAGAGCTTCCAGGAAAGTTTCTGAAAGAGCAGGCAGAGGTAGCAGTGAGGATGGGAAAGAAGGACGCAAGTCAAGTGAGGAGAGAGTATGTAGGGTTGTTAGGGACAAAATTCTTTTCTATCCAAACCCAGGTTCTCTTGTCAGTACTGCCATATGTCTAATCAATAGTACTCTGAAACTACCTGTGGAATAAAATTGTGGCTATTAGTATAACCTTCATAAAAAGTGGAGGTATAAACCATGTTGCTTCAGAACAGCATGGTAGCTGCATGAGATGCTTAAACATAAGCCTGTTGTTTCCTGGTAATTTATTTGGAGAAGCTAGGAATATTTACTGCCATATGTACTGAACAATGCACGAACATTTCAGGAAGCATGAATCTGTGTTAGTATGAATCAAATTACAGATCATGAGGTTCTACTTTTTCTTTTCAGCAGCTGACTAAATAAGGGAGAGCATTTCGTATTTTACTTTTTGATACTGTATTTCCTCTATGGCATAACCTTGAGTTAGCTTGAAACTGGTAAAATTGCTCAGTTCGGGGCAATTCTGACTTCAAAGGAAGAGCAATTAAAATGCTTATAAAAAAGGTAGAGGTCAGATTTGCGGAAATGGTCTGAATAGAGAATAGTAAACAAATCTCCTTCATTTCCACTAGCTCCTTGAGGAGTGTGTTTCTTCCTTCATGCTTCTGCTTTCCAGTTGATTCCTCCAAGTAGCTTGCTTCTATTCAAACTCCACAGGCTTCTTTTCTCCATCAGCCAGACTTGGCAAGGATTTACTCTCTGCCTCACAAGAGACCCTTGCTCCACTCATTCTGTGCTGCCTGACTAGCAGTGCTGCAGGCTTCTCCAGTGCTTCAGTGCTGACTCACCTGCTCTACTAGGGAGCAGTCACCCTTTCCCAGAAGATTCCTTCTGACCCAGAGCACCAGAGTCAGGACTACAGCTTTGTTGTCTTCTTTTCTCTAGTCAGTCTTTACTCTGTCAGCAATAAGTACCTGACAGAAAATGGAAAGAAACCAATTCTGGCATCTACCACAGCTTTCAATTTCATAGGAGAAATTTGTTGGCTTTTTGAGCAGATATAAAGAAATATATAGCTGTTGATAAAGGTATAAATAATAAAGTTTGAAAATAAGAATGTAAAAAATCTCCATGTAAGTGCTAGCCTTGTCTAAGTGAAAGTGGAAAAGTTTTTTCGTCAGTTTCCTCTACAATCTATTTCCATTAGAAAACTCTTCTTTCCCCCCATGCCTTCAATAAATTTCATTCTGGGCTGAGGCAGGGTATTTCTGATCTCAGCTCTCCATCAGTGGTTGTTTTTACTGGTTTTCCAGAAAATTGATTGAGCTGACGATTTCATGTTGCACAAAGGTTAAAAAGCTGTGGAGGGGAGGAAATGAGGGTAGCTGCAGGAGTGTACTTCATGCAGTTGGTTTGTATTTCAGTTGTTGCTTTTTCTCTATACCAGTAGGATAAAGTAGTTTCTTTCTGGCATCATCTTACGCCGGGGTTAATTATAATTCTTTTTAGTGCATGAGATTCTGCACATTGCCCCATCTGTAGCAAAATATTTCAACAGTGAATCTATCAGAGACAATGGCAGTTGTCAAAATGGAGTACAGTGTAAGATTATATACTGCATTATTTTTGAACAGTTTTTGTCTTGGGATATAGAAGTCACAACTTTGACATTATGGCATACTGAGGTACTTGTTTTGTTTTGAGGTTTTGTTGTTTTCTTTCATTTTCTATTTTGTTTTCCAAATGATGGGTGTGGGAATCAAAATATTTGGAAGCACTGGGGCATTTTGAAAATATTTTTTTCTGAAAGATCACTAATATGAAATAAACGACCATCCTTATGACAGCTCAGTTTTCATCTGACTAGAATGGTAACACTGACAGATGAATTCTGAGTCTCTAATTATTTCTTCAAAGACAGCAAGAACTTTACTGTTGTGAGGACGTTTGGCTAGTAAAGCCACAGTCATCGACTTTGCCTGCTGCTCTGCATTGGTAGGAGCTTGCTTCCATGTACTTTCTTGAGCATGTTCCCCTGTTAATATTGCTAACATGCTGATTTAAAAGCTGATATAGCTTTTCGTATTGGGACTTTTTATTTGCTTGTTTGTTTGTTTGATGTTGCACCTATTTTTCATTATTATATGCATTTACTATTACATATTAAATAATTATTTGCTTTTTCTATGGAGGGACAGAATATGTTTCAGATATGTTTAGAATGTGTCCACTGCACACAATCTCAGCCTCTTTGATGTGCCTTAGAAAAACGCATGGCATGCTTATATGTCAAGTCTACTTAAGCTGTTGTCTTTCAGTCATCAGACCCCGAAGAAAGTCAAGCTTTAGCTGACCTACCCTGAAATAACCAATAAATTTGTCTTGAAGTCATTGTAAAGAAACCTGAAGAGTAGCCTTAGAAGACAACCAATTTAAGTGACATTTTTGCTAAATCTTCTCTGTGGCTGCTTATTTTGCTGTAATTCTTCCTGTGTTGACAGTACTTAGGGAGTTTTGTGATGGTTCAGAAACATCCAGATTTAGTAGCAAACAAACCACATTAAAGCTTCGTTTTTCTCACTGGAGAGATATAAATGGTAGGTGAAACAAATTCAAAGCCTTTGGGGACTTTTGAAAGAGTAGAGTGAGAACAGAATTAGGAAATGAGCATCTTGGTGGTTCTCACAAATCAAAGCAAAGCTCTCCTGGTAATTACGATAGTCCACTTTTACTTGAACTTCCAGAGGCTTACTATAAAAATAGACTCACTGAAGACTGAAACCTGTCAATCCAAAGATTTGAACCTAACAGTGCTTTCCAAGTTACAGAGGCTTTGTTCACATAGGAGAATTACAGTGCTTACTTACCTCTGATAGTAGTGTTCCTGCACTGAAGAAGCAAACAAACAAAAAAATTAATATATGTGGATTTCTGAAATAGCATTATTCCATTATTCTAAAGAAATTAAATAGTTGGATGTTTTGATTGCTCATAAATAGAAAATGTGGGTTAATGCTTTAAAATATGTAAGATTTTAAAGTGTTAGCTAAAGTGTCATTTTGAATTGAAGTGATCTACCTCTTACTCTTCCTTTGTTGGCTTCATGCAAACAGAATTTTGTTATGAATGATTTTCTGATAGGTCAGAGTTTTAGCTGCCATAAAAAAGAAAAGTAAGACCACAATATTCAACTACCTCAAACCATAAAATGTGTTCCAAATGCACGTAGAACTTTGAATATATTCATAACCAGAAGTGCTCTAACAGTCTTCAGGAAAACTTATTAATTCAACCTCAGTAGTAATAAGACAAGAGAGAAATCTGTAGGCAACCTATGCAGCACTAGATCTGTTAGTTGAAAATGCAGTTTGTTACTAGATGAAACAGAATTCTCAAGATTCATCCAAGCATGTAAATTCTTGGGAAAAAAAAAATGCTTCTGGAGAGAAGTTATTTAAGGACTGCACAAAGCTATTAGATAGCAGAAATCAGTCACAACATTGGTTTTTCAGAGCTTGACCAAATGTAAAAGTTAAGTCCCTTAGGTTTTTAGGTTTACATACATTAGAAGTAAATAAGTTCAGTATTCAGAAACTTGCTAAACCCTCACGCTTCTTTCCACAGAGAAAACAACTATGTGTTAAGACAACTGTTTGTAACCCTGTATTCTTGGGTGTAACTTCCCTAGGATAATATAGAGAGTCTCCTATGTAATAAGCCAAGCTTTGTTAATGGGCTAGGCTTTCTTACCTTTTTTTTTTTTCTTCCAGCTCTACGGGACAACAGAATTGAGCTGGTTCGAGCTTCGTGGCATGAACTGAGTATCAGTGTCAGCGATGTGTCTCTGTCAGATGAAGGGCAGTACACCTGCTCTTTATTTACTATGCCTGTCAAAACCTCCAAGGCTTTTCTTACCGTTCTTGGTAAGTATAAATAACCGAGCGTGCTCACATTACAGAAACAAGCGTTGGCAAATAATGATATGAATGAATTCGTTTGAAGTTTTGCAGAAAAGCCATGTAAATATCTCAAGTCCCTGTAGTTAATTTTTTAATATGGCTATGCTGAAAAATAATGTGCCTCTTACTATTTGGGACAGGATAATGAATTAAGAAGTGCACAAATGGCACAAAAGGAGTGCTTCATAACTTCTACATCCCAAGCACCAGAAATGTGAAGAAAGTGTGTATGTTCATCTCCCAGCAATGTACTTTAGAAAGCAAAAGGGAAGAAATCAGCCTGAAATCAAAACAGTCATTAGAGCTTTATAGTTTTTCCTTTGCGTTGCCTTTGCTTGGCTCATTCTCGTTTCTGCTTTTTGTCTGTAAAGTGCATATTTTTACTCAGTTTGCTGGTTCTTTTATGCTTTATCTTCTAAATGCTCTACTGTTTTCCCCATAGGTTATGGATACACATAGAAAAGCAATGGATTTCTAGAGGTGCCCAGGAAATAAAGTTTCTATTTGAAGCTTTACATAATTTGACAAATTTCAGTAGCTCAATCTGCTGAAATGGCTAGAGTTCATTGAAACCAAAATCCATACCTAAGAGATATGATTATAGGGACTGATTTTAATGTTTTTCTCCTTTTTATATCCCTCAACTATACTCTTTCTTCATTTTTTTTTTTTTTTTATTTTTTATATGTAGACAGGCAAACAGTTGAATTTAATAGGAGTGATGTAAGATGTTCTCTGCACCAGTAATATTCAGATTAATATAGACAGGAAATTGCTTTTGCGTATATGACCTGAAATATGTCTCCATTTCAGTCCACATGAGACCATTTTACAAAAATCTTTAGAAATTTGCCATTGAGAATGAAAAATACCCTCTCAAAACAGAATATGCAGGAGTAACATCTGCTTGAGGTTAATCTGTTTTTCTGTAGAGAGGCATTGCATGATCTAAAGAACAGATGAGTGGACCAGTTCAAACTTGTAAATGACAGAAAGGCATAGAAAGGTGTTACAAAGACAGAAAAAACATATCACCACTTTTATTAACCAGAGTTAACTTGATTTTCCACAGTTCATTTAGTTTTATCTTCGATTTGAGGAGTGTGAGAGGGGGTTAATGAAATTTTCCTGCCATCAACTACTTTACTTTCAAGAAGGAAAAATAAAATGTCTAAGATGCCTGTTTTTTGTTTTTATCTATCTATCTATCTATCTATCTATCTATTTATATTTTAGAATTGTTTCAAAGCAATATTTTAAGCTCTTGAAACTCTTTCCATTTGAGAATGGGACTTTTTTTTCCATAGAAAAACATTTCATCTTTTTAATCAGATAAACCATCTTTTTATGTACTAATAATCTCTTTCTTGACAGTTCAGATATGGATTAAAAGATTTAAGTGTCAAAGTACTATGGTAGACACGATTTTGTGTTCTCAAAGAGAGGAGTAGATTTATTACAGAAATGTATTTTGTGATATGTACTGCTGCTTGGTTTTTATGTACATAATCTGTCATTTTGGAAAAGTGATGTAAATGAGCCAAATTGTGAAATGCAGGTTACAAGATGAGGTGCTGTGATTAATCCATTTACCTTGCCATTAGTATGAATTCTTCGGATGTGAGTTTTAACAGTGACATTTTTAGGCATCTTAAAATTTCAATCTTCAGTATCATTTTAAAGTAAGTTATTACTGTATTTGCCAAAGTCAAATAGATTTATACATATGGCAATGACATTTTTGTAAACGCTACTCATAAATTTATTTATAATCTTTCATGGCTCATTGAAAAATAACTATTTCAAAATTTATTATAATATGTATGCTATTTCATGAATCCTAAGACCTCTTCCAAAGACCTTGGATTCAGCTAAAGAATTCTCAATAGCCAATGGATTTGTGATTATACTTTTTTTTTTTTTTTTTTCTCATTATTGGTTCTCTGAAAATAATGTAACTTCTGTGTTTGTTTTCATCCTCCTATTTCCCTGGATTTTGTATTAAAACTTCATAATTCGTGCTTAAACATCTGTTCTTAACTTAGATCAGTTAGCTGTTTTTTGCCAGTTATTGTTTTTTTTTCAGTTTTACTTCCAATATGCTTCCAGTGTACTTCAACATTTTCTTTACTGTGCAGACTAGTTTATATCTTACAACCGGCTTGCAGAATATTTTTAGATAGAATACGTTCTAAGATACAAATTATCCATATTCCTTTGAAAACTGGATAAGTTCTGTGTTTTTTATTGATAGTTTATTTACAATAGAAATTTTAAATAAATGTTGATAAAAGACAATGAACTACTAATTCCATTTACAGAATTTAGAGTACATGAAGAAGTGAAATCTAAGGTGATCATATATTTATGGTAACAGTTGAACATATCAGATACGTTTTGTTTGTTTGCTTGTTAGGTGTTCCTGAGAAGCCACAAATTACTGGATTTACTTCACCAGTTATGGAAGGCGAGAGAATGCAGCTAACTTGCAAGACATCTGGTAGCAAGCCAGCAGCTGATATCAGATGGTTCAAGAATGACAAAGAAGTTAAAGGTATTTAAAGGACTTTTGTGAAATTTGTTACACTTGTATAACTATGCTTATTTACAGTTATGTTTTTAATTCATGTTTGTAAAAAAGTCTTTAATATTCAACTGTCAAATGAATTAGTGATAGTATCTAGTTAAGGAATTGATTCTAAGTGACATTAGTGGCCACGTAACCACTATTTTATTTTTCTTTTCCAATAGTAAAACTGATGTTTTGAACTGCTCTGAAATCTGTTTAGCGTATTTAACTCAAAGCAGATGTTTTATAGAGAAATATCTTGTGAAATTAATATTGTCACAGCCATGACACTCACTCCAGATATTTTATCTTTTCCTTTCTTTTTGCTTTTGTGATATGACATATGACATATTGATCAATTATTAGATTCATGTTATGCTTCTTTAAGTAAAATGACTGGCTGAGAAAGAGCTGTCTGGAGCAGACAGGATATTGCATTTCCCATAGGGGAGATACAGAGCCTGCTCAGGCAAGGAAGGGTCAAGTTTTAGCCACTGAGAAAGTCCCAGTTACAAAACTGGGAATCTGCAGCTGTGACAAGAATGCTGAGTGTCTGCGGGACTGAAGAGAGGGAGGAATACTTAGAAGGGCATGAAGCAGATTTCACATGTTTTAGGTGACTAAAACCAAAGCAAGTATTGTTCTTTGAGTATCCAATAAAATAGGAAATAGTTGCATATGAAAACTGCGTATTTCTTTTCTGTCTTCTCTTTCTCTTTTTGTGTTCGTTATTCAAAAGTTACTTTCCCTTCCATATTTTTGTAAAACACACGACAGCTTTAAAATCCTTTCTGGTGAATGAGTGGATAAAGCTTTCTATAAAAGAAGGCTGCCTGATGTATTTTAATAAAAATTATAAGGTCTTGGCTTTTACTTAAGTCATGTCTATTTGTTCTACTACAAGACCAAATCAGTATATGATATGAAATCTAATATTTTTGCATAGCCATTT
Organism: Lagopus leucura; assembly: GCF_019238085.1. Lineage (NCBI taxonomy): Eukaryota > Metazoa > Chordata > Aves > Galliformes > Phasianidae > Lagopus > Lagopus leucura. The sequence continues at coordinate 85,659,580 of NW_024962262.1, forward strand.
ACAAAAACAAAAACAAACACACAAAAAACCCCACATTTTAGTATAGTCTTGCTCCTGGTGAGGAATAAATGCATGCATCAGTACAGGTCAGCTGATGATCTGCTGGAGAGAAGCTCTGCAGAGAAGGACCTGGGTGTCCTGGTGGAGAACAGGTTGGCAATGAGCCAGTAGTTTGCCCTTGTGGCCAAGAAGGCCAATGGTATCCTGGGGTGCATTAAAAAGAGTGTGATCAGCAAGTCAAGGGAGGTGATCCTTCTCTTCTACTCTGCCCCGGTGAGGCCACATTTAGAATAATGTATCTTATTCTGGCCTCCACAGTTCAAAAAAGACAGGGATCTCCTATAAGAGGTCCAGCAGAGGGCTGTAAAGATGATAAAGTGCTGGAGAATCTCCCATGTGAGGAATGACTGAGTAATCTGGCTCTGGTAAGCCTTGGAAAACGAAGGCTGAGGGGGGAATCTGATAAATATTTATAAATATCTAAAGAGAGGTGAGAGACAAATGTATGAGGCCAGAATCTTCTCAGTGGTATGTAGCAATAAGACAAGGAGTAATGGCCTAAAACTTGAACAGGGGAAATTCCATACTAACATGCCAAAGAACTTCTGTTCTGCAAGTGTAACGGAACACTGGAACAGGTTTCCCAGAGAAGCTGTGGAGTCTATCTCTATGGAGATTCTCAAGACCCTCTTGGACTCTACCTGTGTGATCTATTGTAGGGAATCTGCTTTAGCAGGGGGATTGGATTCAATGATTTTTTAAAGTCCCTTCCAACCCATGCAAATCTGTGATTTTATGATCAGCTTTGTTTCGTATTTGTCTGATATTGTGATTTTTGTTAGCTGAAATTATTGCCTCAAACAAAGTTGCAGCATTAATTAAAGAGCTAATTAATCTACCTTGAAATTACTATATTTTTAGATATGGTATAAGAACTTTGCCTTTCTTTCAGCTGATATGTAATTGAAGCCAAACAAGCAGTTCAGTCATTTGTCTCTATAGCTAATTTGTTCTTCTCCACAGTTTCTAAATGGACTTTTTTTTTTTATCTTAAGAGAGGGCAGAGGAGGGACAAAGGTTATGTGAAGAAGAATGGTAAAAGTGAAAAAAACAGAAATGAGAGGAAAGCACATTCATTTCAGTTTAGCTTTTCAGATCTTCTGAAGATCACATTGCCATTTTGCAAAGGTTAGAAATAAAATAACCTAACCAGTTTGCAGTGGCATCAGCAGAACTTACATTAGCTTTGTGCACTGTAAAAGGTGAAATGATAAATCTGAGAAAATAGATACGAAATTATATGCTAATGCAGCTGACATTAAAGGTTAGGAGTTCGTCTGTCTAGCACCAGTAAATCCAATCGTGTTACAGTGTATTATACATGGTGCAAAAGAATATAAATGATGCATTGAGTTCAGAGTTGCACCAAAGGGGAAAAAGCCATTCTAAAATTGTACCTCCATTGCTCAAAAAAGGAGTCATGTGGTAAAAGAATACTGTTTGATGCAGTAAGTTCTAGTAATAAGACTGAGTGCGAAGCACTGAGTAGTGTGTCTTTTATTTTAGTGTTCTGTCTCATGTGAACCAAATTAACAAAGCAATCTGCACTCTAGCATTCTGGTGACATTTTAGAAGGAGATTATAAAAAGCAGAAACAAACGAGAAGCTAAATATGCAATTTTTAATTTTTTTTTTTCCAACAGAACTTGTTACAGCTAATTTCAACAATGAAACATGAAATATGTCTTTCATGTTCCAGGAATATTTTTAAAGGATTTTTTTTTCCTAGGAAAATGAGACTTAAAAATATATAAGATAATGTCAATTGATTTGTTGTAACAAATTAAGATATTTTGAATAAGTTTATACATTTTAATATACAGTAAATATTCTGACAGACATCCAGTATTTTGTCTTAATTAATTTCCAAGTGGAGGATGAATTTTTTTTTTGGTAGAAATGCCATTTCATGATGATGTTAAATGTAAATAAGAACTATACTTGCCTTTTAAAAACAGCAAAATGATCTTTTTCTGTTTATTATTTTCACCATCAAACATCTGTACTTGTGAGTTATAAACTAGAATTAATAGTTAATATGAGGGTGTCTGTTTGTATGCCTGTCTGATAGTCATAGGTGATCCCCATAGTTGGTGTGGCCCAACCTCTTATTGAAGGTTATATAAGATTGCTTAATGTCTTATCTGATTTGGTTTTGAAGAATCTCAAAGGCCAGTTTACACAGTTAGTCTGGGATAGAAGTTTCAAGTAATTGAGATGCGTTACTGAGGAGAGTTTTCATAATTTCATGAAACATGATCAGAATTTGTCTTGGCGTTACTTGTGTTCATTGCCCCTCAGTTGTTGTTGTACAGCTCCAAGAAGGCTCTGGATTTTTCTTAAGAAATTCAAGACATTCTATTCATCAGGTTGAACAAACCCAACTGTCTCCAACTTCTCATTGTAATCCAGTTAGTTGACATCTATACTGGAAAGTCCAAATTTTGGCTGATTATTCTAGGTGCAGCTGCAAACATGCTAAATAAAAGAGAATAATAATTTCTTCTTGCTTGCTATACTATTGCTACTACAGGGCAATCCTTTTCAACTCTCAACTCTGTAAAGGCACAGTGTTGATTAATGTTCAACTGATACTCAATACCTCCAGTTCCACTTCTGTAAAACTGCTTTCACTTCAGGTATCCTCCAAATCCTTTGATTATAGTGATTTGCAGACAAAGTTCTTTTGTAATGAACATTTTTAAGCCTTTTTTAGCTGACAAGAGTAGTAAGAAAAGTAAGCTAAAAAGCAGACTGCATAGGACATATTTATGAATTCTGTGAAAACCCTGGGTAAATGTTTTGAAAGCTAGCATGGGGTTACATGCTCACTACCTGATCTCCACTGCTGTTTCTTTTCAGAAGGGCTTATGTTGTTAATGTAATAACTTTCTTTTCCTATGAAAAAACATCCAAGAAGATACAGTTGATCAAGTGGGCTAGCTAAGTATTTCTGATGATAAGGATGTCAACTGCAACAATATTAGCACCATATTTTTAGTGGAGGGAATTAAGGGTTTTACCCTCTAAATAAAGGGTGTCTAGGGAAAGACTTCTAAACACCTGCCTAGTAAATCAACTGTTTTTTGTGGTTTTTTCTTCCTGAGGGATTAAGTGTCCACAGCTTCTCACTGAACTGAAAGTTGTTGAAGTTCTCGGGAGCTTTCTGTCCTCCTAAAGTCAATAAGAAATTGATTGTATACATTGCTTACAAACATAAAGCAATCTGTGTAGGTGCTTGTTATTGAATTTCATACTTACTTCTTTGAACAAAATCTCAATTATGTGCCTCAAAAACTAGTGAAGAAATTTGTCGTTTGATTATAATAACTTTGCTTTAGCCCCGACCAGTATTTCTCTTATCTTCTTATTCCTAAATATTGATGGTTACCTTGTCAGAAATTTGAAATCTCTTAAAGTTTGGCAACCAAAAGGCAAAAAAATGTTTGTATGCAATAAATGATTTTGTCTTAGGAAAAAAGTAGAAAATGTATATGGTATCTTCATTTATCCAGAGACAATGAAAAAGAACATCTTTCTGATATCAGAGATATTTTTATCTATAAACAAGTAGCTTAAGCCATTTAATATTTGCTTTCTAATATGGATATTTAATGCAAATTTTATTTAGGTCATATTCTTTTCTAATGGGATTTAACGTAATTTATAAAGCTGAAACCTCTCGTGTTTTCATTTCTTTAGGACACAGAAGATGTATGCAATCTCAGTGTAATTTCATATATATATTTATGTATTTGTGTATATATCTTTTACATCCTTCCTTGTCATAAATCAATATAGCAAGCTTATGATTTTACTGAAATAAACAAATCAATAACTACTATAAATAGATGGGATCCAAGTAAACCAGTTCTCATATGTATGTAAGAAAAGTTATTAATAATAATAATAACAATAACTTTTAAAAATTAATGCTTAGTCTTTTGCTTCTCCAGTTCTAATGTAAGTTGTTTGTCCTACAGTGAAATTTACTGAGTCTAAACCTTAACTTCAAGCTGAATTGAATTCTTAATCATGGTGGTAGGATCCCAACACAGTAATATCTAGATTGAAAGCTAGCACAGATTTTTAATGGGCTCTGCTCTGAAAGAGTAAGCCAGTGAGTAACGATAAAAAAGCACTGAGTGGAAAGTATCTTTGAAGTAATTTTATTTCCAGTGTTCTTGGGATGCATCTGTACATCCCACTAAATACTATGAGGTATTATAATAATATCATATCATATTATATCATGTAATGTAATGTAATGTAATGTAATGTAATGTAATATATCATATAATAATACTATCTCTATTTTTTCATCAACTTTAATATATATATACTTTGGTTTAGTTTAATTAATAAATTAGTATGATTCTAGCTAAAAAACAAAATAAGCAATGAATAAAGTAAGCATGAGTTTGATGTATTGCAGCTCTTTGTTCAGATTCAGTGATATGCATTACAAAGATGGATGTAGAATATTTAACATTTAGTGACACTGTGAATATATTAGGGAAGTGAGAGTGGGAGTAGACTACACTTTTCTAATGAACTGTCGTTTATATAAGATTTGGACCTAAACATGAGAGTATCGTGAAAGCAATTGCCCTCTGAGTGCAGTATCAAGTAACTGATTTTGAATTTTCTTCTGCAATGTACACCTTCTACTCTGGCAAAAGGAGAAAAGAGTAGAATAGCTACAGTTTAATTACTTATGTTTTAAAGAGGTCAATAAGTACATGAAATTTTTTTTGGTGTTTTTTTTTTAAAAAATAAGTTTGATAGGTAAATGTTGCTGTTTAATTTTGGACTATTTCTTTCTGAAAATATTGGGGACAAAAATGTTTATTTTTTTATTTCAGATGTTAAATATTTAAAAGAAGAAGATGCAACTCGTAAAACATTCACAGTCAGCAGCACACTGGATTTCCTTGCAGATCGCAATGATGATGGTGCAGTTGTAAGCTGCAGAGTAGATCACGAATCCCTAAATGCTACACCTCAAATAGCAATGCAGGTTCTAGAAATACACTGTAAGTAATATACATTATATTTGCTTGCTTTTACAGTTTTGTTTTGTTTCAGAGTTTCTATTGTAGGAAATCTTTGAAATTTTCTGAGAATGGTAGGTATTGCTAACACTTTTCTTTTAGCCAACCTCTTTTTTTTAAATTTTATTTCAGAAATAACTCTGAAAAGATTTGTGTGTTAAGTTCCTGGTTTTCTTTACAAATAGTAAAGAGGAAGTGCATTTGTCTTCTTCATTTATCATTGTAGTAATGTCAAAGTAAGCTGTAATATCAAGATCATAGCAGTTCATCACAGCACCCTTTGTCCAACCTTTAGCTGTTTTTCCCCAATTTGACAATTTTCCATTGCTTGTTGTGCCATAATGAGCAACCTTCCAGCTTGATGCACTACAACTCAAAACAATATACATGAAATCCATGAAAAAAGTCCTTGTGCCTGGTAGATGCAAAGATATGGTGACTTCATTGCTTCTATGAAGCAGGATCACTGAGAAAAACAAGGCTGCTTGCACACCAAATCTAAACTGGAAAGTTTTGGAACTAACACTGATTTCTTTTGCTAAACTAATATATTGGTCCTTAAAGTAATATACTGATACCTATTGCTAAACCAGCCTTCAGCTCAAAATTTAGGCATATTCAAAGTTGAATAAGCTTGCCTATGTGTCTGTGTGCTGTAGTCTGAAGTCATGTCCTTTGAGTCACTTTCTTTGCTTTTACAAACTATGACGAACTCAGGAGAACAGCTTTTCACCACCAGGTGACATTTACATATTCACTTGCACTGTAATCACCATTCTTCTGTATACTGTTATATACACTTTTCTGAAGAACATCAGTGTTTGTTTGCCATCTAGGGAAAGAGACGTCTGCAAAATATTACCAGATCAAGTGAAGGGTAGAGACCTTTCACAGGTCTGTTTCTAGGGTAAATGTAAGCAAAGGAACTTATAAACAAGGTTTATCCGTGAAGCAGACAAGTTGCCTGTAACAGCAGCTAGTTCCCAAGACGCAATGTCAAGGTTTGCTGGCTTGCATAACTTATTTCTGAAGGAAGATAGTCCTGTAAGTATCTAAAACAAGTAAAATGTGGTGGTTGAGAAAGCACTCCATACATAGAAGCTGACAGCATTGCTAAAAATGCCATCTGCATAACATCTGAAATGAGGCAGATGTGGATTAGTACCCGTAAGTAATGTGTACTGAAAATAACTGTTTTCTGATGCATCCTATGCATCATTTTCCTGATGCAGATCAAAGCCTTTCTTTACCAATGACTATAAAACACCTGCCTCCCCTAAAAATGTTCAGATGGCATCTGTACTAGAGAGATGAATCCTTAACATCTATTTCCCTGAATTCTAAATCCCATCACCATCATCCTCTGGTATGACCCATGCCTTCACTTCCAAATTGCTTTCTCCCTTCCTGTTCAAAATGTTGGTACTACAGGGCCACAACAATGACAAGAGGTCTGAAGCACTTTTGTGAAGAAAGGCTCAGGAAATGGGCTTTTTCAGCCTGGAGAAATCTGTGGGGTATTTAAATGGGGCCTATAAAAGAGTGGGAGACCTTTTTATACAGTAGGCAAGGGTTACTAATTTTAAACTAAAAGGAGGGAGATTTAAGTTAGATGTTAGATGTTAAATTCTTTTCTCAGAGGGTGATGGGGCACTGGCAGAGCTCCCCAGAGAAGCTGCCCCCATCCCTGGAGGCACTCAAGGCTGGCTTGGATGGACCCTGGGCAGTCTGAGCTGGTGGGGGGCAGCCCTGCCCACAGCAGGGGGTTGGGGTTGGGTGGGCTTTAATGTCCTTTCTAATCCAAGCCATACTATGATATAAAAACCAGACTGCTATAGGAGGTTTAAACTGTGTCATGTGTAACGTGATTGATGTAAAAGCAACAAGAAGGCAGACTTTGTGTCGCCTCTCAAACACAAAACTTCTGGATATTTCATTTATCCCTTTGCTCCCCAGGCAATAAGACACTACCTTGCTAAACAGCAGCAATTTTTGTATTGTTTCATTTTCTGAACAAGGCCCTTCTTCCTTTTCTGCACGTTCACTGAAGTTCTCCAACAAGGACAAACTGGAAAGGGTATTTACTGTCACTGATGTGCTTTATTTGCTATTTTGCCCCCTCAGTCTGCCAATTTACCAGAAGCCACAAGATACGAGTAATTATTCTCGATCCTTTCTCTTTGCTTCATTAATTTTCCACCAACCAATTTTATACTCTCCAGCACTAGTAGAGAGTGTCATCATATGTCAAAAGATAAGTGAGAAATATGCCAAAATAAGCTTACGTTCATAAGAAATGGTGGAAAGACCATGTGCAATCTTAAAAGCAATATTTTCTTATTGCAAACAGGGAACAGTCTGTTGTCCTTTTCCTTACCACATACAACTCCACAGTCAACATATCCAACAGTCTTATTTGAGATAAAGTTTTTAAGAAAATTTTAGGAAAAGAGAATGAGATCCATGGAATTAATGATTTTGCTTCAAGCAGAGAACCTTGAAGGAAAGAAGTGCAGGAGGATGATTTACTACAGCAATCACAAAGACTCTGAAAGGAATACATGGCACTGAAATCAGGCTCCTTAATTTTATTCTCCTGCTTATCCACCTGACATTGCTCACAGTCATATCTGGTATTGCTACAGTCACTGAAAACTGCTTTTACCTATCAGTTCATAGGACTACAAACATAGAAAAGACATTGTATTTGTATTAATGAGAGTGATGCTCACAGAACACACATTATGGGACTGGTTCAAGACATCCTCAATGCCAGCTGACAACAGTTCAGAAATAGCACTGACAAAACAGATGAATTACAGGACCCCAAGACAAAAGTCATGAGAATCTGTTAATTTGACATCCTTTAGTTCTGAAAATCATCTCACCTAAAATCAGGTAGTGTGGCATTGCTCCATAGGGTACTTGTTCCAAATGTCTCAGGGGTATTTCAAATAAGCAGAGAGCTTCGGAGTAGTACCTTAAACAAGTGAAACAGAATGGTACAGCTAGACATCAGTTTGGCAGGGAAATAATTCAATAGAACTGAACTTGTTTTTTAAACATTTTCCTAAAATCTGAAGAATTATGTCTGTCGTACATTGATACTCCTAACCAGGCTGTCATCCCAGGTTAGAAAAAAAGAGCAATAAATAAATAATATAAATTAATTAAATTAAATTAAAATAAATAAATAAATAAATAAATTAAACATTTTCCTAAAATCTGAAGAATTATGTCTGTCGTACATTGATACTCCTAACCAGGCTGTCATCCCAGGTTAGAAAAAAAGAGCAATAATAAATTTTCTGGCTAATTTTATTGTTTTTTGCCCTCAGTGATTATACCTGAGAGTAAAAAACAGATAGATAAAATCTGCTGACAATGGACGAAACACATATGGCTTCATCAAAATACTAAAAGCAAAGCAAAGAAAAAGAAAAAGATAATAGTAATTGCAGGATTGTGTTTGCATCGAGTGGACTAAGTGGTAAGAAATAGGAAAGCAACAGAATATTTGAAATGACGTTTTTTTATTTTTATCTAGTGAATGACAAAATAGTATTACATCTATCCTGGGCAATGAGTCTGTATGAAACAGATCTTTGTAATGAGTCCGCAGAGATGTAGATAGAGATGATTATGAATCCACACAGCTGCTTTTATCATCAGCTTTAATAGGAAGTAAAGTTAATACTAAAGCCAGTAATACCATCAACAGTGATATTAGTACAGTGTCAACTTTCTCCAGTAGTATTATGAAATAAGTACATGAAATAAGAGCGAAAACTTTAAGAAAAAAGCAGTCGTTTTTTAATACACACATACATACATATCACATTATGCACCATATTTATGCTGTGCTCATGTATGTAATAAAACAAATTTCTGAATCCTGCTCCTATTTTTTTTTTTTTTTTTTAGCGGTGAAGTCCAAAACTGGAAATAAGTATATTACTTATACATTGAGCAAAATAAGGATATCTTAACATGGACTGTGATCAATTCTTGTTTTCACAGGGCTTTCCAAATTAATTTTTCAGACTTTAGATATTAAAATAATATCCATGCTATTTGAGTAAATATGTTGTACCTCACTCCAGACTGTGAAATAATTACCTCCTCCAACCATTTAAGCTTTTTTTTATCAGTAATTTGTGTCTCACTTGTGCTTAATCCTGCTCATCTCTGTGTCATGCTCTGTGCACTGCAGGGCAGCTCAATAACCCAATTGTTTCTTTTGTGATGAAAGGTTCAGCCATAATTTAGTTTCTGCTTGGCCAGCAGAGGTTTGTGGTAGCATGACACTGCTTGCTGAGTTTATTTTTCCTCTGACCCTTACTGTCAACAGTAAACCCAAAATAGACTTGTATCCCCCGTGGCTTTGCTCTGAAGTTTGCTTGTCAGCCTAGCTGCCACTGATTATTAGGAACTGCTTCTTGTAAGTGATAAATACAAATCTCAGAGGAATGTTTTGTTTCATTGTTTACTTCTGCACTTAAACTAAAATCCTGCATTCACTCCTGCATTAAGGAAACACGTGTGCAGTACTTCAGTTTTGAAAGATTCTCATGGTAATATTTACAGGACTGTGTACTCAAAGTCCTCATGCACACACTGAAAAGACACTTTGAGGGCAAATACAACTTCTGATCCAGAACTAGGAAATGAGTGAACTCTGTTCATCTTTCTTCTATGTGTCAAACAAGCGATGATTCTCAGAGGCAGCATCTTCATTTTCCTCCAGGTTTTATCCAAGCAGAAGGCAGCCAACATGTTGCTTCATACTGAACAGAGTGCCATAAAATTACCCAGTGGTAATTACCTTACCTTCATAAAAATTCTCTGTCTACAGTAAATTACCCAGCAGACCTCAGAAAAAATTAATTGTGTAAGCCTGCCCCAGAGGCTGCTTCTGAAGCTTTAAAGTGAAATCAAATCATTTGAACTTCAAACCTAATCATCGTGATTCTAAAATGGCAGCTGTGATGTGATCTGTGCTAACGGACATGGGGAAATTCTGTTCAAAAGCTGACCACACTCCCAAATGACAGCACTAATAAGCTAAATATGTGTTATGTAAAGAAGTGTCTAGAGAGGCAATTTTGAGTAAATTCTATATTGGCAGACACAGATGTGCAGTGAATTGTCAATCTGACAAGTCTATAGCCATCAGCTAGCTTGCTTCTACTGGCTATTCCAACAATGTTTTTGTGATAAGCTGTTTATCTGGCGAGTTTTTATTAGATTCTTTTGCAATGAGCATCTGAACTTGACTTGAAAATTTGGCAACAATTCCAAGCGATTGTTGACTATTGTCTGGGAAATACGCTTATCGATTTTTTATTAAATAAACAAAGCACTTCAAATGCAAGAGACTACAGATAAGCAAATTAGCATTTCACTTGTGCAGCCTTGTAGAAAATGGTGCGTGTGTATTCAGCAACAGTGTATTGCTGTGATTTGTGGCATATTAACAAATGGAGGTTTCACTGACAACAGGATGGTGTTGCAGGTGTAAGGCAGAATGCTTTTATCAGACCTATATTATCTGATGCCACTAAGAGATTTCAGACCATTATTTTTACTTCAGTGATTTTGATTTTTTTTTTTTTTTTTTTGAACACACCATTTCTATAGTTTTGTGTTCAGAAAGAAAGGTGTTACGTGCAAATATAAGATATGAATTACATATTATAATAGACAATAATACACAAGGGCTGCTCTGAAAGCAGCCTATGTTATTATACTGGCCCATGACATCAGAGGCAGATGTTGGTGGTATGGCAGTAGAGGCTGAACCTTCCCACTAACATTCCATTACATGTTGTTGCCGTGTGACAGATAGCAGCAGAGGGATAGTCTGACAAATTGGTGTCTGACATGGAAGTGCGTATGGAGCGAAGTTGTGTCATTGAATTCCTCCACATGGAAAAAACAGTACCCGCAGACATTCATTGATGCTCGCTGAATGTTTCTGGAGAACATACACTGGATGTGAGCACAGTGAGGCTGTAGATGATGTGTTTCAGTAGTGACAACAACAAATGGGTCACTTCTGCTGGTGCAGATTTTCACAAGAGTATCCTGTATCCAATGTAGTTTGCATGGAAATGAATAGGAGGCATTAATTTCAGAGCAGCCTATTTATTACCATACAAAATATAGTGTTATTTTTTAAAACATAAGAAAATGGTCATACATAGACTGTCAGACCATCTGTTTACAGAGAATGCCTAAAATACAGTTCCGCATGAGAATAGTGTCATCTATAGTACAAGTATATGGCTTCCTTAAAGCTTAGTATTTAATTCTAATCAGCTAATTTCATCTTTAAATACCTTGGGTGGCCTTTCAGGGTAACTTCCTCAACCATGGACTTGCTCAATTTTTGTAGTAATAGGCCCCCAAAATATTAAGCCAGCTCAAGGAAATACGAATAGATGTTGAGGAGTGAAGACAGCTGGAGTGCTGGAAATTGTTTTGACTTTGCCATCAGAACAAATGTTTATCTCATTATATCTTTAGTTAATGAAGTAAAGCACACAGTTCTTCTCAGGCAGCAAAAAGACCTGGATTTTCTAAGGGCATGATTCTCCAGGACTATAGAAGAAAGAACTGCCTTGAGATTTGCGGATTCAGGGTTTTACAGTTTGCTGTTACAAGTTAGCATGATTTGCTTTCTTACTATAATCATTTTGTCTTAGAGTAGTTAGAATGTTTGGAAACTGTGATACTTCAGAGATCGAAGTTGTAGAAGGCAGCCAATACCTCAAGCTTAAGCCTGTCAAGAATTACATGATTACTGCAGATGCAGCAGGACGTTTTCGAGTATGACTATTGCACTCATTGTAACAACTGGCAAAGGGACAGAGCACAAGGCTGAGAAAATTTCCCAATCAAAAAACAGAATTATTTTTTTCTTGGGTGCAGCACTTATTTCTTCAAGATTCTTCAACTTAACTGTGGGTACAAAACAAGTTTAGGTTGTGTGTTCTTCTTTTAAAATCTTTTAGAAGCACTGAGGGGAAAAGCATGGCTTTTCTCGCATGGCTACCTGAGTCTGATCCATCTTTCTGACAGAAAAGGGTGGTCTCTCACAGAAGACACTCCAGTTCTTTAGAGGCCAACTGTTCAAGTCATGTTCTTGTTTTTCTGTTTCAGTCAAGATATTCTTGTAGATTCCTGAATTTTGAGATCTTACAGTTGACTCCCTGTTCTTCTGAGACAAATTTAGTCTTTGTACAAGGCTCACCTGTCTTGAGATGTTCTTCTGATTCTTTCCCCAAACTGTGTTATTTTTCCCCCTAAATGACAATTTAGATGTTAGTATTTACAATACAGCTCAATGTTATTTCTATACTATAAGCAGTGATCAGTTTTCCATTCTTTCTCCCTTAAAGGACTGAAATTTTGGTATTTCCCAGTGTAAGAGGCAGTTTTAAAAATAGTAATCATAATAATGCAAATTAAAAGATATAGCTGTCACTACTGTATACCTCTTCATATTGAATGAAAAGTAAATAATAAGTTATTCTATTTAATTATTTAGCTCAATAACTATGTCAACACTGTGTTAATAAGCAAAATTATCTTGTTTGAGCTTTTCGTATTAATGAGTGCTTGAAACAAATGAAACATAAAGGATAGTTACAGTAAACAGTAAAGAATAATATCAGTGAACATGAAAGTTCAGTGCCACAATTTGCATTTTTAAATGAGATCAATTAGGTTAATGATGGATGAAAATAAGAAATCCATTATTTAAATGCAAAGTAATTCAAAAACTTGTGGGTCCATTTACTGCCAAACTTTAAACTTTCAAAGGGGATATCTAGTTCAAAGAGTTAATGTACAGTCCTGACCTTTCCCATCTGGAAGCTTATGTTTACAAGTGGAATATAATCTAATAGAATTTATTTCTCTCTAAAATCTATAATAGGAAAATCCAGTGAGTTGCTTGTATGTTCCGCATGGAAACTTAATATGTTGTGGGCAGGTTACTCTTTGGATGCATGTTCAAAGGAGGGCTGAAGAATGGAATTTTGGAAAGGGATGTTTAATAATGTTAAAAGTAGGATATTCAAGAAATGAACTTTAAATATAATCGGTTTTCAGAAGAATAATCCTTAAGGAGGTAGTTTCCTGACATAATAACCTACAGCCCAGTAGCAGTACTCCAAAACCAACTGATAGATTTTTGAAGCTCCTAATCCAAATTACTGTGAAGCAGTTAAAAACTAAATTATTTGTCTGCTAGAAATTGAGTTCTTAAATGTATTTGTTACAACTACTTTATATAGTGTAGCCCTAACAAGATAATAATGATTGAGTGACTGAATGACTACAGTTCAGTTTCTGAGAAGCTCCAAATGAGGCCCCGGGTTCTGAAAGAATTTTTCAATTACTTGACTAAGATCCAGTAAGTCCCATGCTGCCTCAAAAGCGTGTCTAAAATATCTTCTTTATTTTTTCTCTGGCTTGATAGTCTGTCATGTGTTCAGCTTAGAATGAGACTAAAAATTACAGAATCTCTATAGATCAAACTCCACATTGCAACTCTGGTCACTGTAAGCCATGAACTTAGTTACTGAAGGACAAAGGAGTCTTTCCTGATAGAACAGTTTAAAGGACTGTTTATTTCCAAAATTACTGACTAGCAATCAGGTGAAAGAGTTTGAAAGAAAATATGTACAGAAATAGTTAGTAGGACCTCCTAGAGGAGAGGACCTTACTCTTCTGAAAAGCAAGATATGTATTTACAAGAAACAAGTCAGATTGTCATGCCCTGGTGATTTTTTTATAGATTAAACTTTTATAGTGCCTGCTGTCTGGTATGAATCACAGAGAAAGGCTTCAAGTATGCTGAGTGTCCAAAGCTCTTACTTACTTCTTCAGTAACTTCGCATGTGCTGCAGTTCTCCAGCAATATTCAAGAAAAGTTAGACACAACAGAAAGCTGAAGGCCTTAAGCAAAAGAAACTGAGGATGCAGAAGGCAAAGTTACATTGAAAGGTCATGCAATGAGTCAGACACGCATGATATAGGCAGAGGGGTGTTTTTTTTCTCTGGCTTTTTCCTTTTCACTTGTGACATGGCAAAAATGAGAAGAAAGAAAAGAAGATATATGATTAAATTGGAGGGGACACAAAGAAAGGCAGGGAGAATGTTAAGTGGAACAGAGGTACACATCTGAAAAGGTAAGAAAAATGGAGATCGTTTGGTCTTAGGAAGTGGTGTGACAGAAATAATTAAAAAAGATAAATGCTGTTAAACTAAGCTTCATCATTAGAGTTCACTGAACAAAATGGAGCGGATTTGCCAAAGACTCTTATTTCTACCATATCGTTCACATGTGTATGGGATTTAAAGGATTACTGTAAAAACAGTGAACCTGTTTTCCTATTATGGGGAGATAACGCAGGTAGTGCTGCTGGTGCTAATTATCTTCATGAACTGGCATGCATCTAGAGCACAATGACATTGCCACTGTTTGTACCACTTAATTCAGCAGCGTCTCCCAGTATAGCCAATGTTACAGTCACATTTTTCTCTCTATTCAAGGCCAACCACAAAGCATATAAGAATGATCAGTGAACACACTGAATTACAAGAAGGAATAAAAGGTTTTAAATGAAACAGATAGGAACTGTAGAGTTTTGGTGGTGTATCTGATTGACTGACAGCTGAGATGTAGGAACAGGTACTATGAATATTTTAAACAAAGTACCAGATAATCAGTGCTCACAGAATTAGTAGCTTAAAGGGTTTCCTGCCAGGTTGATGCTTGAGTTTAGGCACTCATGAATTACAAGTGTCAGGAAGCAATATTTCACTGATCAAGCTTTTTTTTTCCCCCACGCTGGCATTTGGCCTGTTGTTCTGCATCCATGAGAGTGCTTTTATAGTCTCCCGGTGCAAACTGTTACTCCTTTTTTCTTCAACAAGCATCATTTAAACTAAATTGAAGGAGACGAGGGAAAGGATGATATAGTAGTCATCAAGCAATCTCAGCTAACAAAGAGACCATATGGTGGTTCTGGTTCTGCTCGACTGTAGAGTAGCTTTTAAAGGAGTATTTAAAAAAAATATCGCAAAGCTTAATTTTACAGTGTTCTTGAACACATTTATTGAAATACCGTGGCATAGTTTGCCTTCCTCACAGATACTACTAATAAAATAATGTCAGACATAAAATACTTTTTCTCTCATCTCTTTAAGTAATAAGTCGTTTGTCATATTATGAAACAGAGCATCAAAGTTACTGTGTCTCCCAGTGTAATTTACCAAAGTTTATCAATTCACTCTTGCCTTGTGAGTACCTATTACAAAGCAACAGGGCACAAGTAGAAGCCATGCTGCTTGTCATTTACAAGAGAAGCCCAATTTGAAGGGCTGCTGAAATCACAGCTGTAGGATGCAAGCAGCTGGTAAGTGTAAAAGCTATAAAAATGGTGAATGCTTTCGCAGAGCTGATTAGAATACTCCTCTCCCTTCCCTCAGATCTCATTTGGGATAACCAATTTGATGTTTATTTTTGTGCATACTAGAGTGGTTTGTCCTTGAAAATTACTTTAAACTTCTCTCTTTCTAAGCCTAATTGCTTAGGGTTTTTAGAGATGGGAATAAAAATTGTGTAGAAATGCAAAATTTTGAAAAAGTTTGTAATTGCCATCTGTATATGAAAATGATTATCTCACATTTTCTTAAAAAAAGGATATCTTAGGCTTACTCCAGTGCTAATAAGTTAGTAAAGAATCATCATCATCTTCAGAGGTGTATGCTTATTTTATTTTTGCTTCTGGGAATGATGGAAAGGATCCAAGGAAATGATGGAAAGGATCCAAGGAAATAATAGAGAAAGCACTATGGAAAAAAATGAAGAAGGCTGTGATATTTCACAAGCATGCTCTTTGGAAAAAAAGAAAAAGACAAATGAGGTATAAAGGAAATGAATTAGTCTCTCATGGAAATCTTTGAAAATCTTATCATCTGGTAATCATTTATTGCCAGGTAGCAATAATCTTTTATTATAGTACTCTTAGATTTTTATAACATTTTTTAAAATGATAGCACCACAGAACTGTTGTTTTTCACTGACACAATAAAATATCAGAGAAATTGAAGTTTTCAGTTTCATTAAATAACACTAACGTAAAGACATGCTGTTGGTAGCTCATAATTTAGTTAAGCCTATAGGAAGAAAAGTGTCTTGTAATGAATCCATCATACTAATCTGGACTCTGGCTCAATGAAAATGATGGTTAGTGTTGACTTGCGGAATCACGCTCTATAACCACAATATAGTTATAAAAAAGGTATATGAGCATGCCAGGTGCAGGTGAGGGTAGCCCCTTCCTAGCCTGCACGCCGAAACCAGGTAAACACCTTTATTTATAGAAGGAATACATACATATTCATGGTATTTCTAAGACAAGGAGTGGTTATCACAATTAATTCTGGGAATTCATTACAATGTACCATGCCCATTCTACATCCTGAATTCCACTGCTAATTAATGCTTCTACACATGCATGGTGCCTCCTGGTGGTCATCCCAGTGGTCATGGGGATGAAGGCTATATGTTATTCTTGCAGTGTACTTCTGATCCTGGTGTAATCTGAGGAAGTATTCCAGCTTCAACTGGTTCAGTTTCTAGGATGGTTTCTAGGATATGGTTCCTTGGACCAATCAGCAGGCTCCTTGAGTTACAGTTGAGGTACCCCATATCTTTCCCATTGTTCATGCTCAACTGCTTTTACAATTTTGACAATATAACAAATTAGCCCTTTATTCAGTGTGCAAAAAAAAAAAAAAAAAAAAAGTGAACAGTGGGGTAAATAAAGAAAGAAAGAACGGTGAGTAAAGTTTAGTATTACAGACCCATGCACAAGGTACCAATTCACATGGTTACATGGTTGTTGGAATGGTCTGGAAACAGCCTGTGGGCAAGAGCAGGAAGGTGGAGGGGCTAATACATTTTAATCCCTTTTGATAACGAGGCAAGTGTATGAGTTTTCCTGGAAAGTGGCAATTGCTGGCTATGCAGACAGCATTATATAGTAGCCCTCAGTGAGAAACCAGCCTATGCAGCTGGGTGGGTTGTGTTGCTCTTTGAGACTCCCGTTAAAAATATTGCAGCAGATTAGGGCAAGACGAGAAGACTGTAGCAAGCCTTGCCAACCAAAGCAGAATTTCATATATGGCAAAAAAGCACCACCCATTTGTTCAGCAGGTGAGAATCCCCCTGTTATTCTTAGAAATCGCAACAAAATTTCTCTAGAGGAGATGAAAAGCCTCCTTCCAGTTCCTCTATCAAATGATCTGCCATCCATGACATGGATGTTATGCCATAGGTAGGGCCTGTCACACTGTGCTTTTTACTACGGACTGCCTGGAGCTTAAGAGAATATTTTCTGAACTGGAGAGTAGTTAATAAGACAGATTCCTTGTGTTGCTTAGAGTCCATGAAAGTAAAATCTGGCATTCATGGTAAGCTCACTGATCACAGTGGGAAGCACAGCTCTGTTACACAAGCATAGCTCTCTTCTCATATGGATACAACAGCATATTTCATACTAATGCATCAACTGCAGAATTACATTGTTAAACAAAGCTTTTTTTGTTAGTAGCAGTTTTAATGCTTTTTAAATCTCTGTCTGTTGGATAAAACAGCTTCTTGAAAAAAAAAAAAAGGCAATTAAAATCAGCAAAGCATTGTAAGAGCTTAAATAAGAAGGCAGTATCAATATTTTGGAAGGAAGGATTTGAATAGCACTTGTAGCACATCCTGATGTATTATGGGCACATCACTTTCTCTGACAAACCCAATTGATTTATTCTTCCCTCTCTGTACTGGTGTCTTTCCTATTACTTCTAACAGAATTTGCACACAACCAGTAAGTCTAACAAGGATGCCAGATTTCTTTAAAATAAACTCAGATTCTTAGTGCAGATGAAGAGGCATAACAGCATGAACTACAGAGAAAGAATTACCTTCAAAGAAAACACGTATCAGAATCAAAGTATGCCAGTGGAAGCCTAAGGTCAAATGATGTTAATGGGCTGTTTTCAATTATTTAGAACATGAAGAGGAAAAGGATTGCATTTGCTCTGTTTTTGAAATAGGTGCCTGATAATTTGCTTGCATGGAAAGTAATCAGATAGGAGAGAATCACTTTGGAGGCTTATTAATGTTTGCTTTAGTATTATATTGTGTGGAGGTGTGCATTTTTATTGGCAAATAGTGTTTGAAATACTGTGCCTGCTTTTCCCCCCTTCTTTCTACTATTCTAATTATGTCTGGCTCCTTTGGTATTGGCCACTCTTCCAAGTTCAAACAGTGTGAAAAATAAACACAAAATCTCCTGTATTTTTTAAGAAAAATTTAGACAGTATATATCACACTGATGTATAACATACATAGGGGAAGGAATCTCACAGATGGATTTTTCTTTTAGAACCCCCAAAGAATCATAAACTAAAATAATTCAGATTATTAATCTTTTCTCTGCACTTTATATGTATTGAAACGTATATGTTACTGTCACCAAGTGTGGCAATTTTTCTGTGCCAGGTCCTTCAATTTCCTAAAGGCCTGAAAAAGTACATCCTCTTATTAAATGACAACAGTGAAAAACAGGAGAAATGTGATTTCTTCTTGATATTCTCATCCTTTTCCACAGAGCAAAATGAACCAACTTTCAGCTACTGATTGTTACTTGAGCAACGAGTAGCCTTTACTTATTACTGGATTGCTATCATCACAACAGAAACATGGAAGGCAGTTAGAAAGAGAAGACATTTTACAAAATTGCTATATAACTTGCAGAACCATTAATAGACAATATTACAGGAGATAATCATTAAACTTTTGATCATTCAGAATTTTCTATTACACCATTTTTATTTGTAAAAGAGAATGGGGTAATAGAAAATTCCTATTTCTTGCAATAGACACATACAAACACCCAAGTACTTGAAAGTGCACTATACATGAAACAATAACATGCAAGTATAAATGCCCTAGCTTTATATATCTATATCACCAGTTTGGAAAAAAATATTCTTAATTTTAGGCTTCTGGCATTCCGATTGCGTTTAACAATTTCAATTTTATTTATTTATATATTTATTAATGTTTAGAATTTTTGAAATGTTGAAGCTTTTGCCATCTTTGGTACTTAAAAAGCACATTCCTTGGCACTGGCTGAAAGGCTTTTGAATACATTTCACTAAAATGTTGTTACTTACAGCCTGAGAATGGATTTACCAGAGATACTTGATGCTAAGCACTGACAAAACTTTCAGTTAAGCATCCTAGGAATTATATAGGGAATATTAAAGTTGTATGGATTTTATTTTTAGGATCATCCTAATCTAACTTGAGAAACTTTTTTTTTGTAATGTAAGCTAAATGAATGGCATATTCATTTTTATATTGGCACTGATTATAAGTAGGGGCAATGGCACTGCACTGAGTTACTTGGGGAATTGTAACGTGTGAAGAGAAATGAGTTAAGAATTTTTCTTCATAATGTGTCAGAAATTCATGATTTGTCCTTAGGTGAGAAAAAAAAAGCATTTTCATATTCTAAGAGAAATCTTAGTCCAAAACCGGAGTGGAAGGGAAACCTTTCAGTACCTGGTAGACTCCTGCTATTGCATGGGAAATCAATGAAGAAGTCAGTGTGCACTTTGACTCAGAGCAAACTCTGTCCAAACTCTGAAAGGGTGAATGTTCTAATCAGCGAATTAGTGTCAAATAAGTATTCTGCTGGATCTGCTTCACTTACTGCAAATACTTAATACTCTTTGGAGCAAAGGATCTCGTTGTTTTTCATAAATCACTGCATGGGCTCTAATAACTCATCTAAAGAACTATTCTTAGTGGACTAGTAAACATTTCCTAAAATCAAATTACCTGGAATTGAGGCTTTATAGAAGTGGATTTCTAAGACTCAGGGGTCTAGCAGTCCCCCAAGATGAAGAATGTGAAAGTACAGGGCTTTGCTTCAGGGAATAGTAATACTGTCTCTCTAAGAAGGAAATACTACTTTTTTGTTCTACTTCGTGAAATGTGATTCTGTGTGATTCTGTGGTGAAATGTTAGACACGTTGAAAAATTTTAGGGGGCACCGGGCTTAAATTTATTCTTAAGTTATTGCACTTACTAAAAAATAAATAAATGAAAGTTTTAATTTAGCAGAAAATCAGGAGCCTTGACTTGGATCTACACAGTATTTCTTTGTAATACAGTTTCTGCAGAAAAGAACCACTAAGACATTTTCTGATCCTCCTCTCACTGGAAGCACAGGGAAAGCTAAGCTTTAAGCAGTGTGATTTGCCTCTTAACAAAATGTGTAGTGAACTGTAGCGGCAAGTATTGCTTATATTACAATAAAACATATATATCCCAATGTTCTCTAGTAAACACCATGATGCATGCATCTTGAGTCAGTGTATTTCTAACATTATTTTAATTCTGATGACCAGGAGGAGATCACTAAATTTTCTAGTCCTGAATTTACCTTTCAAAAGTCATTTGTTAAAAGCCTCAAAGCATCAAAATCTATGTATTTCTCACATTGTAACATTAGGCAAGAAAAGAAGTGCTCTTTTCTAAGATTATAATTTCATTAACTGAAGATTGTTGCAGCAGGGAGAGACTGATGTCATAGCATAGTTACCATATTATTATCATGTTGCCTATTTACAAAATGATTTTTCTTCTGAAATCTAGTCATTTCCACACACCTTTTGCTGATTAATGCCTAAGGATGAATAGAGATCATGCAGCATAGTAGCTACTCACCCAGTAACTGGAAGTTTCATGAAAAAAAGTATCCACAGAAGCTCTGATAGTCCAACTTGTTAAGGACAGAGGAACCAAGGACTTCTGAAGTTCCATAGCAAAACCAGGCTGAATTATTTCTAATGATCTTGGGAGCAAAAATAAGCTAGTAAGGATTCATTTTCCTATTCACTTGTTGACCTGCCTTATGATCTTAAACAAATTTACTTTCTTTTATGCATTCAGTTTCTGCATTTACCCTGTGATTGTCAAGGACTTACACAGAGGCTTTAATTTATCAGACAGGAATATTCAAGTGGCTTGTATGTGATCATATATGAAAAACTTTATATGAAATAATTTATATGAAAATATTTAAACCTGCTTGCAACTTTATAACAGCTTTAGAGAATTAACTTTTTTTACTTCAAGCAATGCAAAAACGTGAAGTGCATTTTGAACAAAAAAGCCCAAATAAAACATTTAAACATTGGAGATCTGATTAACTGCAAAGGTCTGGTGAGTGATAAGGACCACTTTTATTTTGAAAAATTTTCAATGAAATTACATTAATCATTAAAACAGTTCTGTAAGGTATTAACTTGCCATTAATAGCTGCTAAGAGGAAAACAAAAATTTTGTGCTAAAGCATTTAATTTCTTTATATATCAGATAACATTAATTACCTGAATAACTGAAATCAGTTTTCCAAATGCATTCACTAATTTTGTATGTGAGTGAATAAAGATTATATTGCTTGATTAAAAAATAGACAAGTCTCAAAGCTTTTAAATGGCTTCTCCGGTTTTGTGCAGAGAGATGTGCTCGAATGCTGGTAAAAAAAAAAGAAATAGAATCACTCAGTGAAACTTTTGCCTTTAGTCTGAAAGAAGAAAGGCTGCATCTAAAAATTACATCTCTTAGTTTTATCGATAATCAGTGTTATACTCTAATTTCTAGCAAAAGGGCAGATTCTTGGCACATACGAGGTAGAAGATATCTTGCCATATGTCTAAAGATATGTTTGAGTCTCAGTTCACATTGGTGCTATCAATTGCAGCTCATAAGTACCTCATTATTCAAAATCAAGAAGGCTTGATTTGGGCCAAACAGCTTTCACACTGTTGGAGTTACATGTGAATAAATGGGTCACTGAGAACTGAGCAAGTTGTTTTACACTTAAGGCTTGCTTTGTGATCTACACTCACACAAAATGCATTTTTTCTTAGAGTGGGGTATTTTTTAGTCTTTTTGGAATATTTTTCTCCTCCGTAATGTCCTTAGAGCTCAGAATAAATCCATATTTATGGGTACTGGTAAGAAGTTTTAGTCATAATTCCTAGAATTCTGTTTTAAATACCAGTCTACAGTATTTTAAGTATTTTATTTATAATAACTTACTGGGCCAAATCCTGAAAAGATGCAAATTATTAGATTTTTCCTAAGGTTTGAATGAATAAATTGGGATGCTTCTACTGACTTAGTGGAGAAGCAGTGGAAGATCTGACCCACAGTATAACCCTTGAACCTCCTTCAATTATTTGTTTTAAGTGCAAAAGGAGATAATGTGTTGGGTTTTTTTTAAACGTACCTACAAATAAAAACCTGACAAGCATGTCTGAAAATAAGCCTTCATCTTGCATTACATTACGGTTTCTCTTTCTTACCGTTTTCATTTATTTATTTTGGACTTTGTTTCCTGGTGGTAGAAGTATTTTCTGAAGGTTAGGTAATATTCATATTGCTATGATTAACAGTTATGGGTGAAACAGTTAAAACCTGGTGTATTGATAAAGTACATTCAGACATCAAATGGTTCTAAAACAAGTGGTCCTAACAGGAGGAAATATTTTAAAACAGAGCATTTTATATTCTGGAAATACCCCAATTTGCAGGCAATCTTTATATTTGTTAAAATAGCATTTTTAGGTTAGTTTTGAGGAAGTTTTTGACTTGGTCTTAAAAGTATTCTCCTTGTAAGTGCATGCTTTAATTCTGCAGAGAAATCAAGGAAAACATAAAAAATATAAGTGGGAAGACTAACGCTCAGAAAAAATCAAAATAGGCTGGATGTGGCTCTGGGCAGTCTGGTCTTGTGGCTGGTGACCCTGCACATAGGAGAGGGTTGAAACTAGATGATCTTTGAGATCCTTTTCAATCCAGGCCTTCTATGATTCTATGAAAATAGAATATCAACTATTTTTTTTTTTAGAGGACTGATAATCAAATACAGAAGTTGTGAAGTGTAAGCTTTCCTAAAAACTATGTATTGGATTAATTGCTGTGTTTCCTGTTTTAAAGGAACAATCAATTAGTGTACAATAAGCAGGGAAAGCACAAAAGAGTATTATTTCTCATATTATCTTACGGTTCATTGGAAACATAAGACTTTTCTTGTCCTGTTAGTAAGTTCTCTTTACAGGCACATGAAGAACAGAGCACTATCTGGAGCACTGAATAAATCAGGAATGGAAACTTTGAGTAAGGAAAAACAGCACAGCACTGATCCACGCAAATATAAGTTTAATTGTTTGAAATCCCCTCTCTGGGTCATTTACATTAATGTGTGAAATGCTGATCATCTTTTCAATATAAACCAGTAATGCTAGCTAGCTGAACCTTTCATTTCTTTTTTCACTTGCAGCAATCATGGTTACTTCCATAAAAGTTTAGTTCCCTTTCAAGTTTTTTTGGAAATATCTTGTCTCAGTACTTCAGTTAAAGTCTTCACATATTGCTATCTGATAATAATTTGTTCCTCTGGTCCAGTGCATAGTGAAGAGGGTAATACTTTAATCTCCTACAACACCACTAAAATTGCAGAAGTACTTGATGCCCTGATTTATTTAGGCACTTGAGATCAGTGCCATAAGCATGAACTAAAAGTGAAGCAAATGCCTGCGTGACCTGTGCAGGATTAGTCACCTGCAAAATGGTTTCCAGGCTTCATAACAAAGCCAAACTTTTGAAAAAGATTTGTAAGGTGTAAGGTTGGAGCAGCTGAAATCTAAACGATGTTGACAGTGCTTTCAGTGGAATTATGACAAGTGTACACTAAGCCCTTTTTCTTGTCTTGTACCATAGTGATACATTGTGATATGTCAAAAATGAAAGCCAAAGATAGAAGAAGTTTTTGTTTATACCATTTAGTATTTAATAGAACTCTTAGCATTACAATAAGAAATAATACTGTAACAGCATATCACATTTTGTTTGATTTTGTAGTGTCATGCTATCTTGCCTTTCATATTTCCTTGATAAAAGGTTATTTGTCTTCTCCCTGCTACCCCACTACTAAAACAATAGGAATTGCAAACTGAATGAAATAAAAGTTGGATAAACCTAGATTTTCAGGGTAAATACTTTTTTTTTGGTGTTTTTTTTTTGTTTTGTTTTGTTTTGTTTTGTTTGTTTTTGTTTTGTTTTTTGTTTTTTGGTAGCATAGAGGAAACTATACAGGAAACAAAGGGCTGTATTTTCCTTTTGAGTATGAAAGATTTCCTTACTATTATTTTGATTTCTTTTTTCCTTTTCTTAAGGAAAAAATACTATGTATGTAAATGTTTATTTCTATATGGCCTTTCTTCTCCTTAAAATAGGTCCCCTTTAATTCATATGAAATATTTTCTTTGTGAGGGTGTATCCTTGCAAACCAGATGGCAAACTGTTTTACAAGTTAAAGATTTACTACAAATATTTTATTCAGGTTTAATTCACAGTTTTTTATTGTATATTGTTTTGAAGTCACAACTATAAATTAATTCCATTACATAGAAGTAATACTTATAAGATTTTTGGACAGATTGAAAATTTTTCTATAGACCTTTTCATTGGTATTTGAAACATTCTTTTTGAAAAAAAAAAGTCAAATGGAAAAAAAAAAGTTCTGTTTTAGGGACAACATTATTGCAATTTAGAAATAATATCCTGTAAAATGCCCATAACAAAGTATTTTATCTGGAAGCCCATTGTAGCTTTCTTATTATGGTTTCAAGCTTTTGCAAAAGTAAAACTGTTCTTATTAAAATGTATATTATTGTATCATACCCTTAATAGCAGCATTCCATCATATCTACCTATAAATAGACAAAGAAACAATTGCCCAGAGTATTTGCTATTCACTGTTAGATATTACACTTTGGAATACTCCTAGGGAGCAATTGCACTGAATGTAGAAAGAAAAAAAAAAAAGAAGGTTATTTCTTTGGAGTAAAAACAAGCTTTCTATCTGTGTTTCCTTGGAATATAAAAATTTACAGTTGGTCAATTTTGCTTACATTGGTCAATTTTGTTGCCTTCCTGAGGACAATGAAAACTGTGCAAGTGTTCAAATAAAAGCATATACAAGTCTAAATTAAATCTAGGATGTAGTCTTTAGTAAGCAGAGAATAATGTACTCATGGATAATCTTTTTTCTCATGTATATCAACAAGATGTCTGTTTTCTTTTCTTTCTAGATACACCTTTAGTTAAAATCATTTCTTCTAATTCGTGGCCTGAAGAAGGACAATCTATAATTTTGACTTGTGAATCCAAAGGAAAACCAGTGTAAGTTATTTAACAAGTTATATGTTCTGTTATTTTCTTTATTCTGCTGTGATTGCAATCTTCAGCTTCAGAAATATACTCTTTTTGTCTCGTCCTGGGGTGTACTATAATGTCTGCCATAGAAAACCCTTGAAGCCTGTCTTCATTAAGTATCTATAGAACATCAGTCTTTTACTTTGTCATTTATTTTAGTTTTCAGGAAGAATTCCAGCTGTGAGATATATATATTTTTTTCAGACAGGTATATCAACCTGAAAGGAGTGCAGGCTTTAATCAGCCACTGTTTACATCATTGAACTGATGATAAGAGAGAAAATGTCTCATGAAAATCTTCCCACATCAACTAGCCTAACAGAAAATATATTTAAATTTCTGGATACTTTCACTGTCATTTACAAGGAAATTTGAAGTGTAATGGTATGTGCAAGTTGGCTACTGATTTCTGCTGGAATTTTAAAAGATGTAGCCTGATCTGAGAATATAAATTGTTTACTTGGAAAGAAGCATCTTTGCTACCAATATTTTTAAGGACATATCTGCAAAGCTCGACTCTTGCACAAAAGCTACTATTTAAATCAACCTCGTTTAAAAAATAAAAAATTGTATCCAATAAGCTGTTATATACTTACCCATGAAGGAACATAAATAATCAAGTTGGTTAGAATTAAATTAATGTGAATCAAGTTTCTTGAATACTAACCTATTGCTTAAAAAATCAATGTGTAGTGTTACATGAAAGGGTAACATACAATTTTAGAATGGTCTTTAAAATAATAGTGCAATCATGTTCCTGGAAAAAGGTGAAAATTATGTATCAAAATCCTTGTAGCAAAAGGCAGAATTTCTCCTTTTTGCAATTTTAATGATTTAATGGAATTTTTTTACATAGTCAAAACCCAAAGTCATCTTCAGACGACGTCAAGCATTTATGCTCATTTTTCTTTTGTTAACCTCTTAATTTAGTTAGGTGTCATCTAAATTATCTAAATACTTTTCTTTTATGTATTACAAGCCTGTATTGTTTTGAAGTAACTCCTGAGCTGATCAGCACAGCAACTAGATCATGCTTCTGCCCTACTTTAGACCAGGATGATAGTGTTCCTTCATATGAATCTTACATGGTACTCAATGCAACTGGTTGTCAGTGTACCTATGTACTTCTGAATTACTATATGCTTTTGAGATACCTGTGTACGTATCTCACAAAATTCAGGTGCAACTACATCTTGCATTTAGAATATATTTGAAGGAGAATAAATTTACCCTCGAGCATTCCCTTAGGTATCAAGTGGTACAGAGTCCCTGACCCTGTTGTTTTCAATTTCAGCAAAAGATGTACAAGTGTTTAATTCTAGGAAAAAGATCAGCACCAATTGCTCTGAATACACAACTGGCTAAACTGGCTAGTTTTTAGGATTTTCCTCATCTCTGTATTTACCACATAATGTAACAGGTTACAGCTACATGCAGAGATCTCTATGTAGCACACTGACTTCAGGGCTTCTAGCCCCAGGTGCTTGATTTTCACTATTCATTTAACATTCACCATAAAGATAAAAACTCAGAAATAAGGCAGTCATTACAAAATTTTAATTAACTGTTGTTTGTTTTGGGGGACGACCGGTTTGGTCCTTCATGTCTGGAGTCTTAACACCCTAAGTTAACTTGGAGGCTTTATTTCTTCTTTTTGAGCTTTCTAGTTTTGTGAGATAGATATCTGGATAGGTGGACAGTTGGATGGAGTTGGTGAGGGCTGTTGGAAATAGTAACAACTAAGTGTCTTGCTTCTGCCGTTTCAGATACTTACGGATATTGGAAGAGGCATTATACTTCTCAGAATTTTAGGCTATAGAAATGATCTCAACTGTCATTAAAAATTGGTATCATAGATATTTACATCTGAACTGCTCTTATCTCTCCAGTGACTGCATGGAATTTAGACACCTGACTAAGATGAGAGCTGCTCTGAAAGTAACGCCTCCTATTTTATTATGTTGTCTGACAACTTCAGAGGCAGATGTTGGTGGCATGGCAGTAGTGGTTGAACCTTCCTCTCATTATTTCATTCCATGTTGTTGCCAAGTGACAGATGGCAGCAGAGGGAAAGTCTGACAAAATGGCATCTGACATGGAAATGCATATAGAGCAAAGGTGTATCATTTAATTCCTCCATGAGGAAATAATGACAACCACTGATATTCACTGACACTTGCTGAATGTTTCTGGAGACCGAACACTGAATGTGAGCACAGTGAGGCAGTGGGTGGTGCATTTCAACAGTGGCAACAGTAACAGTGTGTCACCTTCAACAGTGCAGATTTTTAAGAGCACATTTTGCAGGCTCTTGTTCATCTCTGGCAAAAGTGCATAGCTAATGGTGACGACTGTGACGAAATATGGTTTAGTACTAGTGGTGGCAATGGTGACGAGGAGACGGTTGGACTGGATGATCTTATAGGTCGTTTCCAACCTTGTGATTCTTGTGATTCTTGTGATTCTTGTGAAAAATAGCATACTGTAGCTGAAAATGCTCTCTATCAAATAGTGTTTTTGTGTTCTTTGTATCTATTCTAGTTTGCATGGAAATAAATAGGAGACATTACTTTCAGAGCAACCTACATATCTGCATTTTGAGATGCTGAAGATAGAAGTCTAAGTATAGATACCTATATAGAAAAAATTGTATATCTCTGTTTATTTTTTTAGATGCATACTTCTCTTTAACTATGACTTAAAACCAGGTTTTCCCTAGTCTTCATTGAAATTTCTTTCACATGCTAAAAATACTAGACTGTTAAAAAAAAACAGTTTAGTTACTTGGTTTTTGTTAAGACACCAGTTTTTCTTAGTAATTTCTGTAGGATGCAAAAAGAGTAGGAAACTTTTATGTTTTAGCCTCACATATAGGATTTTTTATTAATACGTCAATATTATAGATATTTCTTATATGTTAGCATTTGGAGATACTAGTAAAAAAAACAATGATTAGAATGGAGATTCTATTGAGATGCCTACAGATATTTTTTTTTTTTTAATTTTTGTTTAAAAGAAAACTTAGTTGTACCCATAAATGGTTCAACTGAAAATATTATATGTGCTTTTGAGAGGTGAGCCAAATAAAAATTACACCATAGAACTATCCAGGCAGGGCACCTCTGTGTGGTAGCCTTTGGGGGCACAAATATTTTGTTCTCATAAATGCAGTTCAAATTGCTCGTACCACAAGAATTGCCAACATCAGCAATTCTGTATTGCTTCATTAGGTCAGTCTTTCACTGCACAGAGCAGTAATAAATAAGCACTCTCACGGGAGCAGTTTCCAGTTGCTTAGCATGAGAAATGGTAAAGTCATACTCCCATCCTTCCTTCTTACCTTCTGGGAAGAAATTGGAGAAGTCCATAGAGTCCAAATATGTCTGTCAAATGATTAGTGATGAACAGTGGACTTCATGGAGAGCTCAAAGCAGGCTTTGGTCCATCATAGACATTTATACATCATGAGTGAACTTCTATCAACTGTCTTCTGACAGCTCTTCTGTTTCTTGTAGGTGGCAGTGACTCATACCAGTAAATTAATACTTATTACTGCTACATTTCTCATTATTCAGTTTTCATAAGAATGATGTTAGACATGACAATGCCAAAAGAATGAAGCAGGGCTGTGGCTGTGGTGACATTCATGATACTGATGGCTGCTGCACAGCACTCCTTTCCTAAAAGAGAATGGCAGAATGAAGCTAAATCTGGAGAGTTTTTGCCACATCCTAGCTGTCCCCATGCTTTTCTTTGCATTGATTCTATCCCTTAAATTATGTGCATCTGAGGTATCCTCTTATTCAAAGCTACACAGTCTTAAGGAAAAGCCCTACCTCACTTACTGTTTTGTTTAAAGTGACATCTCTGGGAAATCAGCTGCCCTTCCAGAACATCCTCCAGACATTTATCAGAGAGGTGGGGAACAACAAGTTGTGAGAATTGGAGAAGGAAGGTCCTCCTAAGGCATTATGAAAATTTGTCCTGACCAGCGGATGGCCACAGCTATGGAAGCCTCAGACTCTTGAACATGTGGAATTAGACCAAACTCCAAGTTTGCTGGTTGTTAAGAATAGATTTGTGTCATCTCTCATTTCTGGTCTTTAAGCAGATACAGCATTGTTGGAACAGGACTTCTGAGAGTGATGTAATGGGGAGAAGAGTACGAGGATGTGTGTGAGAGGGTGTAGAGGAAAATGAAAGACAGGGCAGCCATTTTGAATGATCCAGTAAAGCAAAATGCTGGCAGCCAGAGGCTTGGATGGGTACACTCTTGGCTGGGTAAGGAGCTGGCTGGAGGGCCGGGCACAGAGAGTGGTGGTGAATGGAGTTAAATCCAGCTGGCGACCGGTCGTGAGTGGTGTTCCGCAGGGGTCGGTGCTGGGGCCTGTCCTCTTCAATATCTTTATTGATGACCTCGATGAGGGCATCGAGTGCACCCTCAGTAAATTCGCAGATGACACCAAATTGGCTGGAAGTGTGGATCTGCCTGGGGGTAGCGAGGCCCTACAGAGGGATCTGGACAGGCTGGAGAGCTGGGCTGGAGCCAATGGGATGAGTTTCAACAAGGCCAAATGCCGGGTCCTACACTTCGGCCACAACAACCCCAGGCGACGCTACAGGCTTGGGGCGGTGTGGCTGGAGGACTGCGTAGAGGAAATGGACCTGGGGGTATTGATTGATGCTCGGCTGAACATGAGCCGACAGTGTGCCCAGGTGGCCAAGAAGGCCAATGGCATCCTGGCTTGCATCAGAAACAGTGTTGCAAGCAGGAGCAGAGAGGTGATTGTTCCCCTATATTCAGCACTCGTGAGGCCGCACCTCGAGTACTGTGTCCAGTTTTGGGCCCCTCACTGCAAGAAAGATATTGAGGCCCTGGAACGTGTTCAAAGAAGGGCAACAAAGCTGGTGAGGGGTCTGGAACACAGGCCATATGAGGAGAGGCTGAAGGAGCTGGGAATGTTCAGCCTGGAGAAGAGGAGGCTCAGGGGAGACCTTATTGCTCTCTATAACTTCCTGAAGGGAGGTTGTAGTGAGCTGGGGGTCGGCCTCTTCTCTCGTGTCATCAGTGATAGGACCAGGGGGAATGGTTTCAAGCTACGGCAGAGGAGATTCAGGCTGGACATGAGGAAGTATTACTTTTCAGAAAGGGTGGTCAGGCACTGGAATGGACTGCCCAGGGAGGTGGTGGAATCACCGACCCTGGGGGTGTTCAAGGAAAGGCTGGATGTTGTGTTGAGGGACATGGTTTAGTAGGAGCTATTGGGAATAGGTGAATGGTTGGACTGGGTGATCTTTTAGGTCTTTTCCAACCTTAGTGATTCTATGATTCTATGATTCTATGATTCTATGAAAATGTGATCACCAAAGGGGAGAGGCGCAATTTCTGTAACTGCTGACTTTCCATGTTTATTCGTTACTGTGAGGATGAAGTCAACCTTGCTTCTGACTAGGGTCCAGTGCTTATTAATATTAGAAGAATTATTTTGGAAACAAAATTCTGGGTAAACATTGCATTACTGTTATATGTATTATGTAATTATTACATGTTTATGATATTATAGTAGAGTTTATAAAAAGAGTGGGCTATTTTCTTGCCTGTTCTGCAGTAGTTTTGCAGAGGCAGACTGTGAGAGGGGTTACTAAAGTGTCACACAGATTGTTATGTGTTCTGCGACAGTTCCCTCTGGAATATGTGTTGTGGATGAAGCAGTTTCAAGCAGAGGTCAGATACCTCAGAGGTGCTGAGGGGGTTCCTGCAAGTTCCATCACTTCTTGAGTGTGCCCCTGGGGCTTCTGATGTGACATGTTTCATTACACCAGTCCCACATGGTGTAGATGAAATTACTGCTCACAGTGTCAGAATGGGAATGGTGAGATAGTGAGACTTCCTCACACAGTGCTTCTGGAAAGATATCTCTTATGTCTGCTTGCAACTCTGGCTAAGTTCATTGCTTGCAGGATCCAGTATCAAAACTTGAGTGTTTTCTGAAAAGTTTAAGTTGCAAGTGTGGTTGCAGACCTCTAGATTTGATGATGTTCTGGTCTAGCTAATATACTACTTGTGGCATCAGTTATGGGCAGCAGTGGAAGTCTAGTGTTTAGAATATTATATGTATATATACATATAAAGAGTTGACACTCTCAATTAAAATTTTCTGATGGTGTAAAGAAAAAATAAACACACTCATCAGTTCACCACAGATTGTTTTTAAGCAGACTTTATAAACTACACTCACTGTAGAAATGCAAGACTTAGTTATTGGTTTGATCAGATGATTGACAATTTTAATAATAATAACATTTTTGGCTATTACAGACATTTCTCTGTGTAACTTAGGTCAAAACTGCAGATGTCACCTTATAGTTGACACTACTATTCAACAGCATTTCTCTCTGTAAGAGAGGTACTACTGTATAGTTTCAGAGCAAATGAAAGTTAATCATTTATCTTCTCAGTCCTTATAGCTATCTTACCTAGCTCAAAATTTTAATGAATCCCCAAAAAGTTGTCGAGTTATAATATTTTGGTAAAATATCTTGCTTGATACATCTATAAATATCTATATATATATATCTATAAAATGTCAGCATCCCTTTTTAATTTATTTCTTTTTTAAGCATAATACAGTTTTATCTAGTTTATGTTTATTTTCCAAAGAAGAATATTTAATTAAGCTTTAGAAATCACAAATATCCTGATGAACTCATATGCAATGTTTAGGATTTTCTGTAGTCCTATTGTCTCACAATATTTTGAAAACCTTGAAATAAAAATTGCTGCAAAAAAATAAAAATTGAAGAATGCAATGATCATTCACACTGTTGTCTGTGCTTAAAAAGGTTTTAAAAGGCAGTGTTTTTTTTCTTGTCACAAGTTGTAGCTTCTACACAACATTACATCTGAACAGTATGGCCTACTGACTTCACACTGCTCCAGAGGTGAACTCAAAAGTGCCCTATAGTGGTAGAAAGGTTCAATATTAGTATTCTTAGTCATTGCTTTCTCCAAAGCATGCATGAAAAAAGTATGAGGGTTTTTTTGTTGTTGTTGTTGTTCTGTTTTGTTTTGTTTTGTTTTGTTTCTGTTTTGTTTTGTTTTCCTAGTGCCATTTTAGAAAGGATTTCTAAGTATAATAGAATAATTGGGTTATGGCAAACAAAGAGGCAGTTGTCTGTCTCCTGTGTGCAGAAGGGATAGGTCTTTCCATTCCATGCACATCAAGAGAATCGTTATATATTGGCTGATTAATGTGAAGAGAATATTTGGCCTTACTGAAATAAATAAGATTTGTATTTCAGGGAAAGACTCACATTTGCATCCATCATTAGAATAATATTATGTGTAAGGTCATGAAAAAATTACAGAGAAAGTCACAATCAGGAATAAGCACCAATATTTCATATACCCTGTAATCTAAAATGCAGTCAAATAATCTTTGTAATATCAGAAAAATTCATCACTTTTAATAATGAGGACACACCAAATAATTGAATTTGAAACACTCTAAAGCTTGTGTAAATGATATGTATGATATCATCACAGAAAAGGAAATGAAAGTTCTGTCTTTTCTAACATCCATTTAAAAAAGATTCCAGTGAGTGAGACAAACATTTTGTAAAGTCTTTTGCAAAGACCTACTTAGAGTAGAAATACACAACACCATTCTGTCAGTGACCCCAGGGAATGGCTGTTTCATTTGAGAATGATCTGGTAGAGATGTAGGTGAAGAGAAAACAGTGAATATAATTAAGAAAATTGATCAGCCAAAACCAGGAGAGCTTGGATACATGCGGACTCATAGCCTATGACCTCTCATGGGTTTTTGATCTCAGGCTCTAGAATCTGCATCTGTCCTTGCTGAATTTCCCTTCCTGTCTGTAGGAAGCTGTTGGATTGTTCCTGTAGCCTGCAGAGGTCCTTTTAAATGCTGACCCCTCCCCTCAAGCATACTGAATACAATCCCTGTTTGGTGTCAGTGACAACCTTCATGGGAGCACTTTCCAACTCCTTAGCCAGATCTCCAATATTAGACAGTTAAACATAATACCTAGGAAAAACTCCTGAAGAAGACTACTTGTAACCAGCCACCCTACAGCCCAATAGTCCAAAAGGCTTTTCACCTGTCAAGTAGTGCATGCATATAGTTAACCTGTATTGGTCCTGCCAAGCTACAAGGATACTGTTGCAGACCATAACCAAAAACTTACTAACATCAAGATACATCTACTGGTCTCCCTTTGCTTACAGATGTAGTCATTCTTTCAGAGTTTTCAGTGTTTGCTAGTTGGAAACTTACCAAAACATGTACTTCATAGATCATTTGTTGTGTTCTCAAGGAAGAGTAGAAAATGTCTTCCTTCCTCAGAATAGTTACCTTAGTTCAAACTAACACAAAACAGAAACACCTTTAAATCTAAGGAAGAAATTTTTGAAACTGCTTGAAGTGAAACATTTAAATTTCCTGACTTTCATTATAGTATAAGAAATGTCATCATAATTTGTTTCCTGAAACTTTCAATGTTATAAGCATATTATAGCATACTATGTTATAAGTATATGAGCCTTTGAAGAGAATTCCTGACTTCTGCAATAGAGTAGTAGTTATGAATTATCTGTATGATTCAGGTTTTATTTGATACATGTCCTCGGATTGCAGAATTAAAATGTCTTCTTCATAGGTGTTCATTTGTTTCTTCCCCACAGTATCTGAGAACTTAGCAAATAATTAAATGTTTATTTTTATCAGACCTGTGTACATTCAATTGCCTCCAATTTACAGCTGGGAACTGAAGCAGAAAAAATCCTATGACCAAAACCAATGAAAAAGATTACATATTTTTTATGTCTAGTGCCGAACACAGTCTCCATTTTCCCAAGAGTATTTGATGTAATATAGAAGGTAGCTCATCATTGGTTAGAATTGTAACACTATGTTCTGAGCACGTGTACAAATCTATGCCCAAGAGTCTGAAATCAGACATGCAGAAAATAGCAGAAAACTTTTGCCATTCAGGTGTTAATATTTTGGTGTAAATAGTTTAACAATATTGATTTGCAAGTACATTTTCATAACAGGGTTAGATTCTAATTCAGTAATATAATGGCCAGATTTTCACCTGTGCACAATTCTTTCTTCCCTACTTTGACAAGATAGACTTTCCACAGCTGCTTGAGAAGATGAGATGGAGGTACTGAAAGAAATTATCTCATTTTCTGCATAAGTTTTATTTATTGCAGAGTACTACCTGGGTTATGAATACCTAGCAGCCTAGAAAGGAATGCTGGTAGCAACTGTTCTTGTATGACCTAACTGCAATGAATCTGGAAAAGCATGCATGTTTCTGTATTTATAAATCGCCTTGCAAAATGAATCTACAGCGTAAGCTGCATGCTTAGTCTGTATTAATGATTTGGAAAATTGGATGAATTTGTCCATATCCAAAATGAAATATTATTCTAATAAAATATGGATATGATATTGAAGTATTTCTCCCTTAAATTTAAGACATTTGTACATAATCTCAAATTTTGAAGTTCTGTTTCCATGTTTCTTTGGAAAGGGCCATTACAAATAAAATAAAGTAGGTCAAGATAAAAAGTAAAGTTGGAATACTGGACTTCCACTGTTTTATGTTCAGATTTGGCAGCCTGTGCCCTAGGCAGAAAAGTGGATGGTTTAGAATTTTGTCATAATCAGTAAGTTTTTAACAAAGAGGAACTCTACCTAGCCTCCTTTACTTTGATCCCATAACTAGCATGGATCTCCAATACCTCTCAGCAACTGAGGTATACTTTTTTTTTCTCAAGATTATGCCTTCCAAATGCTGGAATTTTACAGATAAGTTTTCAGTGACACATACACAGTTTTGAGTGAAATTCTGTAAATATATTTTTAAATATACACTTTTACGTGAGACAAAATATCATCTGTTGTATGCTTGGATAAAGGTAAGAACGCCTGCTCACAGTTCTCAGCCCTTTGTTCCTTAAATTGTGGAACAATTCTCAAGATGGCACATGCTCTACTATTCTTGTCTTTCAACTTAAGGATTTTCTGCTGAAATTCATCTCTCCTTTCTGTTCAAGTTATCTTCTTCTGACTTAGCTTATTCAGCAACTAGATAAAGTCTGTCTCCTACAAATTTCTTTATCACTTCTCTGTCTTTCGTGCATTGTTCTTGTTTCTTGAAAATTTTCTTTACCTTGTTCTAACAGCACTTTGTATTACATCTTTGTATTTAGGCTCTTCATACATTCTTTTTTCGTCATTGCTTGGAAAAGTGTGAAATGGTATTTCTGTAAGAGGAACTGATTATATTTTAGTAGGTGATTATTAACTCATAAACAGCCTACTTTTAATTTGATCTGATGCCATATAACATGTGTCAGTTAATGTTAGTCATTCTGTATCCCATGGTCATTGTCAACCACACAGAAATATCTTATGAACCAAACTTGTAAGATTCTTTTAAAAACTGCACTGAAACATTACGGATGAGTGAACCATAAATTTTCTCCATCCGCACAGGCAGCAGTGGATATATTAAAGAAAAATTTATCAAAATTAATCAATACATTTCAGAGCTTTTTAAGTGGGAAATGTGTGGAGAAAATACATATTATTTTCAACATTAGACTAATGACTTAACATGTGACGTAGGTCGGTTTTGTAAATCATTATATGCATAACTGTTATTAATGGTGATTTTTTTCAGTATCCAAGTTCAATGCCCAGTCTATTTTTTAAATAATTCCAGTTAATGGTCACTGATGCCAGTCCAAATATCTGTTAAAGCCAAAATTGACAACATTGGCCAGGATTTTACTCTAACTGATGTAATTGCTTTCTCTGGATAGTTGGCCAATTTTAAATAGTTGTCTTTATAAAGGAGTTCATTATAATGTTATCTCCTGCCTTGGTTTAGTAAGCATCTTTTATATGCTGTGTTTACTGACTATTCATTTTCCATAAAATATTCTAAAATCTGATGAAGGTTATGATATAAACTATAAAGAAAAATCTGCATATTGAAGCTTTCCAGATAGGTAGTTTGTCTTTGCAACAAAAAGCCAATTATTTTGAAGGATTATGTAAACATTCAGCTTAGAACCTTATACACCAATATTCCACCATGTAATATGTTGTGATGTAGTAGATAGCATAATAAGAAGTAGGTAATGTTCTTGCTGAGTTACAGCATGTAAACATAGTAGATTAAATTTCACTTTGTGTTAAACATCCTGACAGTCTGAGAATCTTCACTTCAAAAATGGGACGTTCTATTGGTGTAATAAAAAGTGTGACATAAAAAGACACAGGTGGGAGAATTAGTGCCTGACTAAAAATTACACTTTAAAATAAAACCTCTTGCAGTGCAAAAGAACTTCCCCTTTAGTGTTCTGTAAAATAATCACATTATATAATAGGCTCAATTCAATCATTTCTTTTTCTCTTTTTTTTTTAAATTTCCTGTTTCTGCAGTGTTTATACAAAAAAGTGTTGCAGATAGTATATTGTGGAAAACAACAAAATGCAGCATTTTTAGTGCTCATTAAATCCATTTTGCATGCAAATGCCTTTTGAAATATTTTTTCTTTTCTCTTTTAGTTGAATGCCTAGCAAAGAGCAGCTGATGGAGTTGTGTACAATATGAACACATCCTAAAATAAAGGAGGTCCATAGAAGACAGTAAAGTTGAAATACAGCACGTGTAATTGTAATTCAGTGCTAGACTGGAAGTTAAAATGAGAGAAAATATTTTGGGAGATGCTGTGATAATTTCAGTAAATAAGAGATTAGCTACAGTTACAAGTGAACAACCATCAGACACAGAACACAAGAAAAAATGTTAGTTAATTTCCCTTGGTGCAAATCATACTCAGAGTATTTTGCTCTCTTACATAACTGCAGAAACAGAGCTTATTCTCTCTATAGTAAATGTGATCTGAAACACGCAGCATCATGGAGAACATCAAATCATGCATTCTCCCCTCATATTTAGAGCAGCACAGCTCCCTGAGACAGAGTGTGTGCTGTAAGCTAGTCAAGTAAAACACCATCCTTCCACAGGAATGGAAGTGGTCACATCAAGAACATGAAAAGGGCAATTCAAAATAAGGAATTTCTTTTAATCTGTATCTTTTTCATCTTTGTTTTTAGTATCCCTTCATTCAGAAATTCATATCCAGTTTGGAATTGTATTTGTATGGATAGAGAAAGTGCATGTATCTTCCCACACAGAACTTTTCTGGCATAAGCCCAGCCAATTAGTGCATCTGCTGAAGGCTGGAAAACGAAGGATGGAAAAGTATCCAAATAACTTTTTTAGTTGTCAAAATGTACAACTCTTTGGTGTATGAACATAGTCCCAGAACAAATTGAGATGACAGGGTAAATGAGATTATGGTTGAAACAGACATGGCTGGAAAGAAACTGGTAAGAGAATATTAGCACCTTTCATTAATAGTGGAAATTTAAAATATCTTTCTTTTCTTTTTTACTTTTACTCTGTCTTTCCCTTGCAAGGAAAATCTCTGATATTTTTCAGACTTAGTTTGGCTAGTGAAAACCAAAATCTCCAGATATGATGCATGGTATTTAAAGTACCACTGTAAACTGTTTCCAAAATGTATATTAAAAGATTTGAAGAAAGATCAAGTCTGGAATACATAGTCTTTCACAGGAGAGCAAAAGTGGCATGCAAGAAGGAAGGATGCAGAACCATAGGTAGGAGATAACTGCTAATACAGTACTGTAGCTGCGTGCATGGTTTGTCCCTCATGAAAGAGTCTTCTATAGGTAGCTGAGAGGCTGAGCAATGACTCCAGAGATCTACACATGAACAGCCCAGTCAGGGAATGATCTAGCTAAGAAACAGTGGTGAGTCTACTGGGTTTGGCTGGTGGAAATCTCAACAGAAGGAAAAAAAGAAAAAGAAAAAAAGGAAAAAAAAAAAAGAAAGAAAGAAAAATTGTGAGGAGCACCTAGCAAAGGTAATTAAAAGTATTAGCTAATTTTCCTTGAAATGTATCAAGGAGAGAAAGTGTTCATTTGTACGGTCAGCGAAGAATCAAGATACAAGAGGAACTCGAATTCATTGTATCAATGTTTACTGTGAAAAAAATGAGTATATTACAGACTATCTCCCTTTTATTCTGAGGTGCTCATTGGAAAGTTCTTAAATGCGCTGTATAGGAGAATGTGGAAGAAATGGACAAAGTGAACAGAAATAAGAAACCAGCAGGACCAGATGGTTTCACTTGGGCATTCAAAGGACTTGAGGATGAAATAGATGAATTACCAGCAATGACAAGAAGCTTCATGTTTAAAACCACTGTGCTAACGTAGAACAAAATGGATTCAGGAGAGGTCCTAGAATGTGCAAGTCTGTAGAACTGACATCTGAACTTGATAATAGTAAGATCTTTAAGAAGAGCTAGAATTGGTAGATAACCTGGAGAAAAAAAGAAAAAAGAAAAAAGAAAAAAGAAAAAAAAATAAAGAAAGAAAAGAAAGAAAAAAAACCACAAATTTTTTGTAAGGGAAATCCATTCCCAACATTCTGGATTTCTATGAATGTGCACATAAAATGTGCAAGGTGATGGTCACTCAACAGAGAAAATATTACAGAGGTTTACAAAATTGTAAGTTATATAGAAATAGTTGAAAGGGATTGTTGGTTCATTCTCTCTTCAAATAGAAACATTAAGGGCTGAATTAAGCTAGTAACAACCAGTTTTATAACAAAGCATGGTAGTCATTCTTCACAAAATGTCAGGTAGAATTCCAGAATTTGTAGTCACTGGGTACAAGAGGTGGTAAAATATGGTAATTCAACAGTAAAGTGGATAAATTCATGGAAGGGAAAATCATCATAGTTTACTCTGTGTTTGGTGTCAGAAGTGCCTGAGATAGCAATATGTTGGAAGTTTGTTGGCAGAGGCTGCATCTGTGCTTGGTTTGCTCCCTAGACAACTGCTTGCCCCTGGTGCTTGAGAAAAGGCACTGGACTGCCTGAACTTTTAGTCAGTACAGCTGTTTCTGTGCTGTTAAGCTTTGTGTTTGCTGTGGGTAGCTAGGACTAGATGCTAAGAGAGCTGGATCCCACTGTGTGCTTGAGGATATTTTCTTTACAGTGCTAAAACTATCACCGTGGAGGTGCTAATGGATAATTTTTAGTGTGAGAGAAGTTTGTGTGAGCACTTCCTTCTGTTTGGAGATAATGATACATTTGGGAAAAGAAAAACAAACTACTGTAAGTAAATAGCATTTTTTTTATTGTATTGCAGTTTACTAAGTCATTTTTAGACATGAAAGAAAATGATGCAGACCACAGTATAGAACTCAGCTCTAAAATATAAATAATCATAAGTTCCTAATGTATTATTGTATTAGTATTAATATTTCATTATATTCTCTTGAAGTATTTCGTTATTTATCAGAGAATCATAGAATCGCAAGGTTGGAAATGACCTGCAAGATCACCTAGTCCAACCATCCTCCCACTACCATTGCTACCGTGAGCACTAAACCATATCTTGCAGCTCCTTGTCCAGACGCGTCTTGAACACTGCCAGGGACAGCGACTCCACCACCTCTCTGGGCAGCCCATTCCAGTGCCTGACCACTCTCTGAGAGAAAAAGTTCTTCCTTATGTCCAACCTGAACCTCCTCTGGTACAACTTGTGGCCATTTCCTCAGGTCCTATTTGCTGCTTGGGAGAAGAGGCCAAACCCTTCCTCATCACAGCCTCCCTTCAGGAAGTTGTAGAATGCAGTGAGGTCTCCCCTGAGCCTCCTCTTCTCCAGACTAACCAAACCCATCTCCCTCAGCCGCTCCTCATAAGACTTGTGCTCCAGACCCCTCACCAGTTTCGTTGCCCTTCTCTGGACACGCTCCAGGGCCTCAATGTCTTTCTTGTAGTGAGGGGCCCAAAACTGAACACAATAATTGAGGTGCGGCCTCACAGTGCTGAGTACAGGGGGATGATTACCTGCCTGCTCCTGCTGGCCACACTATTTCTAATGCAGGCCAGGATGCCGTTGGCCTTCTTGGCCACCTGGTCACACTGTCGGCTCATGTTCAGCCGAGCATCAACCAACACCACGAGGTCCCTTTCGTCTTCACAGTCATCCAACCACTCATCCCCAAGCCTGTAGTGCTGCATGGGGTTATTGTGGCCAAAGTGCAGGACCCAACACTTGGCCTTGTTGAACCTCATCCCATTCACCTCAGCCCAGCGATCCAGCTTATCTAGATCCCTCTGAAGGGCCTCCCTGCAATTCAGCGTATTTCAATATAAGCTTTCTTCTAGAGTTTTTTGATACTCGTGAAAAAAATATAACTCAGTACAAAAATCTTACCATGTATAATCCTTCCTTTTGGTGTTACTGTAACTGTTATACCAACCAACATTTGTTTTTGTTTTGTTTTGTTTAAAATAATCCAGTTTCAAAAAAAGATCATAGAAACATCATAGGTATTCTAGTTATTTCTTGTGGATTAAGTCAGCAGGTGGCTGAGTGCCAGTGGTTCACTCATTCCCCCCTTTCTCAGTGGGATGGGGGAGAGAATCAGTAAAAACTAAGCTAGAACTCCTGGGTTGAGATAAAAATGTTTAGTAGGATAAAGAAAAGGAAAATTGTAATAGTTACGACTATATATATACATATGTATGAATATATACTGCAAGTAATGCACAAGAAATTGCTCACCACTACACAAACTGATGCCCAGCTAGTCCCCTGAGCAGTGGAAGAGAGATGAACTCCCACACTCCTTTCAAAACTCTCCTTCCACATGATGTCATATGGTATGAATATCCGTTTGGCCAGTTTAAATTAGCTGTCCTTATTCTGTTCCCTTCCAGTGCCCTGGGCCCTTCGCTGAGAATGGCCTTGGTTCTTTACAACGCTTCTTAGCAGCAACTATAAATGTCAGTGTGTTATCCACACTGTTTTTCTCCTAGAACTAAAACGTAGCATCATACCAGACACTCTGAAGGAAACAATTCCATCCAACTGAAGCTAAGACATTATTAAAGGTCTGTTACTTGGTGAAAAGGGAATCTTCTGCTACATCTCCCAAACTTCATGGTGAGCAATGTTTTGACATGCACTGAAAGTCAAGAATTGCATAGCTTGGTTAACAAGGGTTGGTACTGAAGACTTTTCATAGTACTTGCTTGTCATTCAAGTTGCAACGCTAGTACTTTTATCAGCTCTCTATGTGTTGTTGCTGCATTTCAAATGCATGAAGGAATTTTAGTTTAATGAGGCTTCTCCTTGACTCTGTCTCACATCAATAGCCACAAGATTTTAAACAAGTTGTATTTGGTTGAGCAAGGAACTCTGCATCAGATTTTCATCTATTTACATAATGAAAAAGGTGGAAGTGAATCAGCCGCTCTTCATTTTCCCTTTGATTCTTGTGCCAGCAAGTATTTGACCCTAGCCCAAAAATGCAGGTGGTGTTTCTTAGATGAGGTTTCTCAGCTTACTTGTCTTGCAGAGACATCGTTTCTTACAAGTATAGGTACACAGCTCTTACTGAAAACATTGCAAGTTAGGCATTTGAATAGCTCTAAGTATCTCAGCCTGAAATATCAAAGCAGTCTAAAATCCTGAATCATCAAAGGAAAAAAAAAGCTCATAATAATCTTTGCTCATCAATATTTTTATATATTCTTCTGGCATCAACTGGCTGTAGAAATATCACTAACAGATGTAACGCTGATTAAAGAAAAAGGAAAAAGGAACTTGAAAATGTGGCATAAAAGAAGCTACCTCCCGTTTCTTCCTTGCAGTCTACAACGTTACCTATCAAACAGCATAAAATCTGGCACTTCAGGTTGAGCTATCCTATTCTTTGTCTGTAAGCCAAGCTGATTTTACGAAATGTACTCTTATTTTGCTATACAGTACGAAAATGTAAAAAGCATTTAAAATTAGTTACGGTGAATCTCTTTGTTAGTTCTGAATAGTTGGCATTTTCCGCAGCTCTTGTTTCTTGTATGCAGTATACTTAGAAACTTTTATGAAAAACACAATGTTAGAAAATGATCTGAAGACATACCAGATAAGAGGGTGTTATTTTCCTGTGTTCTATGAAACGCATAGTAACTAAGGTGTGCACATCCTGCCGTTATGCTGTGCTGCTGCTTTCCTATCCCCAGTAGCATTTCATTATCATTAAGAGCATAGTTCTTGGTTAATCCTAGTAATTTTCAGCTGCCATTCTGATGCATCCACTTGAGCACCATATTATCTTAATACTACTGACATTTACATGTCTTTGAAATATTTTTTTTGTTATTGTCCATTTAATCCACTGCAGTTTCTATCATCCTTTGTTCTCATCATTATGCTTTACTTATAGCTGATGAAGAAGAATAATCTACTAATTTTTCAATAGCTCTTAAAGGTTAAGAAGGAATCAACAAGGTGTAAACAGCAGTATAAAAAGCACAAAGATTTAGCAGTTTGAAAGCATAATTAGAAACCTATAGAACTAGAATTATAGCAAAATCAGGTCATTAAGACTTCTGTGTTTAATCAATGCTTTTTCATGTGAATGAAATTCTTATGTGCCATTTATCATCTCAGCTATACTCTGATGGAAAAGAAAAAGCCTCTCAGAACAGCAATAAAACATTTAAACAAGGTGTGAGAATTATTCTTTATATTCACTTATCTCTGTATAGTTTCTCCTCTTTTTTTTTCCCCCTCTTATCTGAGTGTAGATCTTAGATAATAAATCTGAAAGGAAAGGGATTTGACTTTCTAATTCACACATCAATAAACGGCACCAATCCCAGGCACAACTGGGGAAGGGGCTACATTACAGATGTGCTCTGCACTGAAACAGAGTAGTTCTAGCTCTGTTATTTGAAAGAAGCTTTTTCTCTACTTCATCATGTACCCGTTCCTCAGTTGGAGTAATGTTACCATTCAGTGGACCTTGCTTTCTCACTGTATGAAGCTACCAGGCTGCAGTTTTATGAGGCTGCCTTCCCCCAGCTGCCTGCAGCAGTAAGGGAGATGCACCTGATGGAAACAGTTTCTCCCTTTTCATTCACACAGTCTCTTGGAAACAAGGCTGTCACTGGACCCTAATTATTGATATGTTGTTAGGGATATCTTATCCGTTGCTTGCGAGAGCTGCTATAATATATTGTGCTAGCATCTGAACAGCTTGTTCTTGTGCAACCTGTCCATAGCAGGCCTTTACTTTTGATACAAAAGCAGCACCTTTGCTACCTTATAAAAATTGGAAAGCACCTTATCAGATCTCTGTTCGAGTCCGAGCCAACCCACAGATATTCCCTGCAAAGTATTTCCTGGTATTTGTCCTTGAGCTAGTGCCAGTGAGCTGACAGTGGCAGTAGTCCCTACCCACTTCCGCAAGGTCTCCATTCCCCAGAAAGTAAGGCAGGATTTATAACATGAGACTTTTAATGTATTTTCTTTTCTTTCCCGATGTTGTACTGATTTACACCTCTCTTCACCATTTTAGCCTAAGGAAACTTTTTGAAAGAGATATTAGAATTCTGGAGAGGGCTGGTTAAAATTTAAAGTAAAT
Source organism: Lagopus leucura (assembly GCF_019238085.1). Classification (NCBI taxonomy): domain Eukaryota; kingdom Metazoa; phylum Chordata; class Aves; order Galliformes; family Phasianidae; genus Lagopus; species Lagopus leucura. The sequence goes on from NW_024962262.1 coordinate 85,703,652, forward strand.
ATAAATTATTTATAAAACTGACAACACAAAATGAACAGTATAACCATATATTCCAGAGACATTGTTTTCTATAGGCAGAAGGTTTTAAAATGTACTTTTAATGAAAACTGTTTGTAAGCTGTAAAGAGTATAGTTCTTTCTCTGAACTTGAGATGTTTTAAGCATAAGACTTTAATGTCTGTATAAAACACTGTGGTTTAGAATTGACTACTAAAAATGTAGTCTAAAATACTGTTTATTTTGATTTGAAGTACTAAAAATGCATTAAAATATCCACATCTCTTTCAGAATAGAACTGAAAAAATAAAAATGAAGTCAGTGCTTATTCCCTGACCTTCTCATGGTGCATTTGAAAAAGATTTATCTTTTTATTTATGGACTACATCACTATGCCTCTATTCTTCAGGCCTGTTTGCCCCCAACTGATATTTCGTTGCTGAAAGTTTGAAAATTTGGCAGCTGTCTTCTCCCTTCTCTCTTTTGCGTTTACTTATCTGCTTAGAGGTAGAAATAAAGTCATTTAGAAAAAAAAATTGCCTTTAATGGGAGTGGTTACCAACAGGGTATAGAATAGTTTCAAGACTTAGGAAAGTATAAATTAGTAGAAATGTATAGCCTGTTTTTTGGGAAGTCGGTTCAGATTTGGAGGAAGCAAAAAAGTGGAGTGGGGATGGAATGAGACACCCAAAGTTTACAAGTAGATGAAGTATTTGACAAATATGGGAGAGAGATGAAAAAAGTGGAGAAGCAAAAGGCAAGGTGATGTAATGGGCAGTGTATGGCCCAGGTTGCTGGAGGAACTTACTGTTCTCCTCTATGAAAAAGCATTAACACATCTACGGTGCTCATAGGATAGCTCCAACATTCTGACTGGAAAATTAGCGGAGGTGAATGCCAAAGTAAAAAGCTGGAGAAGATCAGCCCCTTAGAAAGCATGCAATGTTTTTAATCTTCAGATGTGTTGGGAAGGTGGTGAATTTAAGTACAAGCATTTTTAGTTCTTTTCTCACTTTGAATGCTTGTATTTGTACAAAATTGAGCGTAAGGCTCCAGTGCAAAACCTTTTTGCTCCAAGAACTTACTGACAATATCTGAGCAGTGTGTGAGCAAAAGCTGTTGTAGTCAGCTAAGCATGATGTACATGTAAGGTACATGCCTCATACACAAATCTGAAGTAGTGCAACTGTTTCTATGAAACCAGCCTGAACATCCATAAGGAGTACAGTTTTGAATTTAAGAGCTCCAGCTGTAAATACAGTCACATGAAAACACTGGCAGTGCCTAATAAGCTTAGGAAATTGTGGTTGATTGTAAATATCAAAGAGAAAAAGGAAAGGCAAGAAAACCTTATAGCGATGGCAGTGAGATGTTGTACTAGGTCTGGCTGGGATGGAGCTAATTCTCACCAAAGCAGCCTCTAGGGTTTAGATCTGGGACCAAAGGAATGTGGTAATACAGGGGTACATTTTTGTGTTAGCTGTGCCTGAACATAGGATGTGCAGTGCCTCTCTTTGTCACTCTCCCCCAGTGAGAAATTAGGGGATGTGTGAGAACTTGGGATAGGACACAGAACACAGCCATGCAGATGACTCAAGCCAACCAAAGAGATAACATCATGCCACATAATATCATTCTCAGCAATAAATAAAAAGGGAAATAGAGGATTTAGGGAAGCAGTTGGGTATCAATCTGGCCATGAGAGGTAGTGACACTGCTTGGTGGTTTGCTTTTTTTTTTTTTTTTTTCGTTTGTTTTTAACCCTCTCATACTTCTTCAGTTACTAGGAAAAACAAAAACAAAAACAAAACAAAACAAAACAAAACAAAACAAAACAAAACAAAAAAACATTAATCCATATATTTTCTTGCTTTTACTTCTTTTCTCTTTTTCCCCATCCCACTGAAAGAGTGTTGCAAGGGATAGCAGGTGAGCAGCTAACCGTGAGGTGCTGAGCTGTCTACCTGAGTTAAACCACCACAGCTTTGATTTCCTTGAAGAAAATTAGCAACAAGATCTAGTACTTAATCTGATGAAGAAGTTCTTCCATTAAAGGCATTATCAAGTTGGTTGGATATCATTCACAATAGCACCAGTAAACAATTCAGGACTGTAGGAAACCTTGCAAAGCATCTGAAGTGCCTTAAGATTTAAAAGCAAAGCAAAACTTGAAAAGCATTTTGGATAATAAAAAAAAAAAGATACAGCTGTAGAGAAAGCATCAGGCTTGGAAAACTACTGCAGGTATACTTGAGGGAATATTCAGTATCACAAAATACATTTTAAAACAATGCAGAGATGAAAGATTTATGAGGCTTAATGATGAGACTCAAACAGGAGAGCATAGTTACTCAAAAGAATAAACATAGAAATATTTTTCTTTTAGTATTATATTCATACAGGTGGGAAAATTAAAGTATGTTATATGAATATTATTTGGATTTATTTCTTCCTTTAATGCACAAACTTCAAAATCAAGTCTGAAATGATTCAGAGATTTCTTTGTACCAAAATAAGACTGGCAATCAGTAAGTAATTAAACGTACTTAAAACAGCTACAAAAAGCTAAACTACACTTTACACTTCCATGAAAGTTAAAAATATTTTTCTGCATCTTATCCTGAAACACAGAAGTCTGAACCTACACTAGATTGAGAAGATTAGATATTTGGAATATTTTAAAGATTTGCCTTCTCTAGAACTTGCTGTAAATATGTGAGGTAGGATAATAAGATTTTGTGTTACTACAAAAAACATTAGCTGAAGTAGGCAACAATCACAGAAACTGGAGAACTATTGTTCTTTATGATGTTAATCCTCAAAGTAAGTTTAAATATAATTCTCTGTGTTAAAGACTTTACCAGGAAACAAGTTTTGTGTGTGTGTGGTTTGTTGATAAGCAGTAACAGAAGGTGAGGTGAGTGAAAACATTCCCTTTTCTCAGATTTTTGTATTGTCATACTCAGTGTTAATTCGTTTTGGAACTGTTGAGTCATTATGGTAGTACTGGGTTAGTTTTTGGTTCAAACATAAACAGAGTTGTTTACTGATTGATGAATAAAATAATGCTATTCATATCAATCATAAAGAGCTCCATCCACTTCAGCTTTCACATTACGTTTGATGTCTAAGAACTTAATTATTGTACATAGTTTACTGGTGTAGTCTGAACTGGTGCTTGTGTGTCGTGGAAGTTCTAGAATCAGGAAATAAGTAATAGTGTGGTACAATATCTTATGGAAATATTTCTCAGTATGGCATATTCAAAGAAAAACTTTTTGCAGACATGATCATCATTGAAAAATTTCAGGTAATAGAAATTTTAAAAAGTCACCTGATTATGAGAAAACACAGGATGAATAATTTAAATAAGCATCACAAAGTCTAAAACTTAAGCAATAGCAGCTGTCTGTCAAACCTGATCTATCTTTATACCCTGGCATGCAGCTAAGACCTTTTGTCAATAGTTCAAGAATTTATAGTTAATTTCTATTTGTGTGTAATTAGGCTTCATAAAACATACATTTTGAGTTTGTTCGCTCTACAGGAGAGCCATGAGATTTATAAAGACTATGGACTTTGCAGAAAGGTTTCTATTTCTTATATAAACTAAAGATAATGGGTTTCTTATGTTAACAGGGGGAGAAAAAAAAAAAGATAAGCCTTTCCCTTTAAAGGGTACATTTTAGCAAGTAAACTGATATATGGATTTGAAGTTATTAATTTCAATTAGCCAAGATGACTTTCTGAGAGTCTTTGAAATCATTATGTTACTAAAATGTGATTTAGATATCCATCACAATGAAAAGATAGATCAGTATTGTATCCGCAGGTACTTGTGCTAAATGTTGGCTTAAGAAAGAGTGGGCTGTGAGGGAAATAGGAGATCTGCAGCTGCAACTGGCTTCTCTTGCTCATCTGACAATCAAGCCTAACCTCATACTGTGTAGCTTCTAATAGAAAAGGAAAGTGGTAAAGAATGAAATAATAAGTTAAAAAATACAAGATCAATAGTCTTTCTCTTCCTAAAACAAGAGGACAGCCTTGCTTAAAATAATTTTTCCCCAGTTTATTACAAGCACACAAAGCTTTTCATTGAGATCCCATTCAGGATTCTAAAAAAAAAAGAGGCAGCACATTTTGTCTGCATTCTTTAAAGACTGGTGATGTTTGTAGGAGGTTAGCATGCTATTTTTATGTCATGCAGTGATAATTTCACTGCAAAGTGAGTTTAATATGTCTAAGACAAAAAGTAGATTCATTCTGTTGAATAAAGAAGAGGAGAGCAGATAAAAGCCTTAGAAGAAATTACTGGCATTAGGAAAAGCACTGTTGAAATGGGCAAAACAAAACATATAACCTGAATAATGACAGTATTTTCTTAGAGATCTTTGTAACAAGAACCATTTTTAAGAAGGTTCATTTTTAGTTAAGTGTTTGCCTGTGAGTACAGTTAGAAGTACTTGAAGCAAGGAATGGAGCTAGCAACTAACTGTGCACAATTTGATTTAATGTTTCAATGCATTTATTCCGAGTTGCCTGTTTGCATGCTGTAGTACTGGGGGCGTAAGAAATCAATACTTGTATTATCAGCTACCTTGGTACTGAGTTCCTGTGTATTCCACTATTGAGAAAATTTGCTTATTTGACCTCAGTTTTGATATATAGCACAGTATCATGATGAAACTTTTTCTAACATTGCCCCTTTGGCCATATTACACATTTGTGAGCTCTTTGATTTTGCATTTTCTCCAAAGCTGAACAAGCTAACATTACCACGCTAATCCTGACAAATGTTGCTTCGCCAGCACATACCTTGTGGCTACTGATTATGAATTATACTTCTCTGAATTGTTTTTTTACTTCAGTATGAATCATGGAAGGACAGTGGATCATTCATAGTAGAGAGCACACCAATTTGACGCCCTCTCCTTCCGTATAGATTTAAAATGTAACTTACTTTATGGAGGATGGTATCTCAGGAACAAGCTTAAGGGACTCCTCTACATTTGTCTTCATGTAGCAATGGCTATTGAGTTCTTTAAAATGAAATTCTGGACTATATTCCTATGTCATCTTCCTCATAGAGGCTGTTTTTGAGGCAATCTTTTTGTACATCTCTCGCCTCCCTGCAGCTTACAGTAAGAGAATACGAGGGATATTTCTATGTTGCAATTCACTGATAAGGCATCTCCTGATTTCACATAATTTCTCTTGTTGATCTGTCTCATGACTGTGAGAAATCCAATCCCCCAAATGTTATTTGTAGCGGGTTTTTATACCTATATGATAAGATTTGAAATAATACTGGAACTATATGTTTTATGCACTTTTCGGAGTATTTGTTTGATATTGTCTTGCCTTTTTTAGAAAGACTAAAATAAAGGAGTGGTGGGGTAGGAGGCACAGAGAATTCATAAAAGAGAAACTACAGGTAAATATTTTCAAAGAAGTTAGTGTAATAATGGCTTGGTCATCAGTTGAGAAAGAGCTACTCAGATGCAAGGCAGCAACACAGCACAGCTGTGCCGAGGGCAGAAGATCTTAGGTAAAAGGCAGTCCTGGAGTATGAGGATACTAAAGGATAAAAGAGAATCAGCCTGATGACTAGGAGACATATCCAAAAAGATAATTGTTGCAGAAGGAGAACATTCAGATTCTTACAGCTGAAGGTATGTATTTACTGTCCTGAATTGAACCTTAAAAATAGTTGCGAGGAAAGGTTAAAAAATAGGTATTGAAAAATATTTAAAAAATATCATTTCCCTTGGAGCAATCTATGCTTCCTGTCTCAGTAACAGGAAAAAACACCTATGCTTTGAAAAGATTCTTCCTGGATCTCTGTAACCAGTTACTGCCATAGGCTTGTTTAGGATAAGCATTTTCAGCTGTAAATTTAGCCCATCCTATCAATGTGGTTAGCAACTGTAACCCGAAGATCCAGTCTGAAAGTGAGAGGACTGTTTTATTTAAGGAAACTTATAGGTGGTAAGTTCTGTTATCTCTATACATTTGCAGTGGGTAAAAGAAAGGCTTTATTTATAACCAGAACAGAAGATAAGAGATGAAGGGTGGTTTTGTTTATTTTTTTTTTCTCTTTTCTACTATGTGTTTCTTTTTTTTTTTTTTTAAACTGTAAACTATGAATACTAACACCTCTTGAGATTCCTACCCTCTTTAAATTTAAGCAGCTTTTTCAAAAGCATAATATACTGCAGGCATCTTCAACATTTCTTGTTGTTCCTGTTGTCTTTATAGCTGTAAACTCCTCACAAATCTTTATAATAAAAAGTAGAAATATCTGCTTTGTTGACACTTCATTTTTTACATATATTGGTAATTTAATTCTTAGTCATTTTAAAAACACTGGTATAACTGATATAGGGCATCATAAATGTTTTTAAGCTAAGCTAGGTTTTCTGAGATGCTCAAAAGGGAAAGGTATAGACCAATGTAAAAGCTAATTCATATTTTAAAGTTACCTTCCTAATAAAAAGAGAACTTTTTAAAAGATACTTAGGACATTTTTTACTAATTCTTTTGAGGAGAAAAATGCTCTCTGAGGATTAGTCAAGCTCTGCAAAACTACAAAATCGTAAAAAGTTTCTATCTGATAAAATAAAAACCATTTATCCAAGCCTCTTATGAAAGGCTAGATAGTGGATATTGATGTTTCTGATAGATGAAATGCTCCCAAACCAGCTCATCCTAATATGACTCATCAAGAGTGAGGCTTTATACAAACAAAAAGTTCCCTCAAGATTTAAACTTTCAACTGGATGATTAACTGATAAATCTAAAAATCCAGATTCTCAATTGAGACTGACTCCATACGGTCAAATTAATGAAGCAACAATTTCCTTAGGTGACTAGGAACATTACACTAGCATTTTGACAAAAATGCACTGGTGAAAGTAGTGATGCCTTTTCCATTATTCATTTAAACATTTTCACTAGCACTTGTTTTTTAGGAACTGCAGATAAAAGAAACATACCCCTACTTGGAGAATTAAAAGATGGTGTTCAAGAGAGCCGTACTCAAAACAATGAATTTACTTGTCTCATTAGTGTTCTGCAAATCCTTCTGTCTTTCCTATTTTTATCCATGTTGGCTACAAAGTCTTGACAGAATGCATAAATACCCAGATGGATATTAATATGTTCAGTGAGATCAAGTATGTGAACAGCTGGCATTTTTTGTTTTGTTTGTGTTTGTTTCTTTTTTTGTTTGATGCTTTTCATATCTTAAAGATATCAAAAGGTTATCTCTGGTAGTATTACAGGCCAGCAAGTTATCTAAGTTTGAGATCAAGGTCTCAGTGAAGAATATTTTGACCTTTCTGTGTTTTGTTTTGTTCTGTTAAAAAAAAAAAAAAAGGATTGTGTTGATTAAGTTCCCTGTGTCCAGAAAGAAGTGGTGATGCATAAAATCGATGTATCATTCCTAAATGAAGACTAAGTTAAATATAATTTTTATATATAAAGATATCATTAGAAGGTAGGTTTATAGGTATCCACAGCTTCTCTTGGCAGCCTGTGCCAGGGCCTCACTGCCCTCTGAGTGAAGAATTTCTTCCTAAGATCTAACCCAGATCTCCCTTCTGTTAGTTTAAAGCCATTTTCCTTTGTCCTATCACTATCAGAGCATGTAAAATTTTGCTCTCCTTCCCATCTGTAAGCTCCCTTCATGTACTGGAAGGCTTCAATGAGATCTCTCCAAATCTTCTCTTGTCCAAGTTGTTTAAGCCAATTCTCTCAGTCTGTCTTTGTAGGAGAGGTACTCCAGTCTGCTGATCATCTTCATGATCATCATCTTAAACATAAATTACATCAAAATCTAAGCTTGCTTTGGAGTTTTTCATATAAACTGTAGATTTCAAATTCATTTTAGATGGCAGACAAAGTAGTTGTTGATCACAATTAAGGTATTTTTAGTATGCTCATAGTTAGTATCTCTGGCTTCTTTGAGAGTATTGCAATTCTGATTGTGCCCTGTGGGAATCTACATGCAAAGCCAAATTAGTAAAAGCCATACATGCTAGCCAAACAACTAGCACGGCCTGTCACATTTGAGCTGTCTTTAAAATATTTTCTTCAATAAAGTCAGAGAAAGTGAGGGATAAATTTGTATGTGTGATTCAACTTGAAGTAATCACAAACTTAAGACATAGAGCTACCCTGTTTGTTCCAATTCTCATCATGACAGTGCTTTAGTGAGTGAAGGAAAACTGAAATTCTTTAATAGAGATGTATTTGGCAGAGATGAATGTATAGGGAGATAGAATGTATAGGGATATAGAGATGAATATATCTGAATATATTAGGAATATATGTGTTTGCCTGATGTTTTAGACCTTCCAACCTAAATATCCCTTAACTGAGCCAGAATGTTGAGTGAAGACTTAACCTCTGAATATACAGCCACAAGCATATTTCAGTAGGATTACCTGTGGAAAACTTTCATTTCAGCATGCTCTGTGATAGGGAAGGGGAGATCCCCCAGCGATGTTTCAGTTGCATTTGGGCTTCTAACAGTTAAGGTGCTAAAGCACTTATCAGGGAACGGCCAATATGCTCCTAATTTACAGTCTGCCTTGTTTTCTTGTGATTTCTTTTTTATGTCCATAATCAACATTATCAAATTAAAATAAATATAGAAGGATAGAGGGAGAACAAGGAATGCATACTAAATAAGGTCTATCGTAACTCATAACAAGGTTGTAATGTGAAGAACTGTTACCATATTCTGCCATAGTCATTGCAGCTGCTTAGAGATCAGTATAAGACAGATAGAAGTAGATATACTTTTGCACAGCAGGTAGGGAATTTTTTTTTTAATTTATTGCCACAGAAGGCTGGGTTGACAGACAGCATAAGCAGATTCAGAAAGAAGTTAGAGAAATTCGTGGGCAACAGTCTAAATACTGCATAGATACTAAAGAGAGCAAGAGATGCACCATCCAGCACCCCTGATGGGGTGACTGCTGATGCCAGAGGAGCTTAGAGGGAATGGGCTACAGGCAGTCACCACACTCCCTTGCTTTCCCTAGGCAGCCACTCTAGTTGTTGCTGTCAGTAGCAGCACACTGGCCTGGGTGCTTGAGCACGTCTCATCTTCTTAACTCACTTCTGCCTGACTAATGAATTGTTTAGACCAGAGTGTCTCAAAGCTTCCCAGCAGCAAAGGCAAGATTTAATTTCGTGGCTGTGACAGCATTTCTGCTTTAGGCACCATCCTCCTGGAGAGTGGCGAGATGGAGTGAGGGCTGTGCCCAGCCACCGTGACGTGCTGACCATGGGCTGGCTGCCCAGGGATGGCTCTGCTGCTGCTGCTGAGCCAAAGGGGCTGGCTCTGTTAATTAACAGCTTCCCCACCGCTGCCAGAGTATGTACATCTGCTGCTCTAACTACTCTGTGTAGGACTGCAATTGGTATATTAAGATGTAACAAAGCTCTCTGAATAATTTGGATCTAAGGATCCTTTTCCTAGTTATTTGTTATCCTATGGGTTTTACCCTAGGACATGCCATCTAAGTTCAATTTAATTCTAAGTTTCTTATATTTCAGCTACGCAGTGGTTGCTTTAACAGGCCACTTACGAAGGTGATGTCTTACATTATAGCAGAAAAATTCCAGAATTTCCACTCTTGGGATTGCAGATTCACAGTACATGGGGAACAATGAGGAGTTTTCTTGAAAAATTGAACACATCCACCTTAGTGAATCAAAGCTAATCACACTGTAATAATGTGGGACAGTTCTTCTGCAACATTGTGGACATCTAGATTCCTTGCTAGTGTTAAGCAGAAAGGAGGCGTGTATCTTGTGTGCATGTGCATTTAGACTCAATGCTTGAAAGCACATTAAGAAGCACATATGACAAATTTACAGATAGGTAAGGCCCTTTACACCAATAATTTCTTAATCTTTGGTTTAAAATTCCATGAGTGTTGTGATATTCCCTGACTAGGGAACTGTTTGTCCCTCTGTACTTAGCACTGGTGAGACCATTCCTTTTCAAGAGAAATAAAATGTTGAGTGTTCCTACCAAATAGAAAATAAAGAAAATAGAAAATAAGATGCACAGCGGCAAGTTCCCTTCAGAAACCTTCACTTTGTTTATATGTTGTATTATTTAAAATATACTTATGTAGCTGGAGACATTAGAACTATTCTTCTGTGTGTAAGGCCACATTTTAAGAAAACATCTCTGCTTTGGTGTTTAGATTTAATTCTTAACACTCATATTTAATAATTAAATTAAGCAAATTAAGTATTTCTTCAGTAATATTAGCAGCTAACAAGACATTTGCTGACTTTATGAAAGAATTTTACATTTTATTATTTAGTCATAAAATTGAATACTTTTATAAGGAAAATATTGTGTTAGATTCTGCTACCATATAAGTTGCAAGTCTAGAACTGCAGTTGACTGAAGCTGCTGAAGTAGTGGACCCTAAAGAAAGGAACTGGCACTTGGGTTAAAAAGTACAAAGCTACCAGGTAGAAATAAATAAATATGAGTCTTCAGGCTGTGAATATATTGCTTTAATGACTAGTGTCTAAGGAGTTGAGATGCTTTATTTATCTAGGCCGAAATGGGATTCAGTAAGCCAGCTTTCTATTCCTAATAATGGACCAATATTTTTTTATTTTCTTCATGTAAATTTGAGAGTGGATTTTGTCACATACAGGTAAGGACAGCTTACAAACAATCAATACTTACTGCTGTCTGTTAGGCAAATCTCTTGGGCTGCAGAGCTTCTTGGAAGTTTTTGGGAAAGAGTTAAGTATCTAATGTCAGTGGAAGATCTAGGGGAATCTATAAATATGATCGATTCCCTTCTCTACTGTGTCCTTAACTTGGCTGGTGGTTATCAGTGCTTTGCCTCTGGTCTGATTTGGGGTGACCAGTTACAAGAGTTACAAAGAGATTTCACTGAAGGGAAATGCAGGATTTTAATTCAAATCTTACATTGCTTGTGATAATGTTTGTAACAAGCAATTATGCAATGGAAGGGTGCAGGATGGGTGAAGAAAGGAGTGGGCTTTGTCAAAGTACAGCAACAGAAACCAATTTAGATTGTATGTAAGATGTGCTACTTTATGACTGATATGCCTGCTTCAGAAAAAACACTCAGTACATTCAAGTACACTAGTGAATGTGAATAGTCTAAATAATTTAAGAATCCATTTGCAAACCACTTATATCTACCTCAGCCTGCTCACAGGACTTCTGATGCCTGTCAGCTGCACAGGACCACACTGCTCATGACACAGAAATGTTGCTTGCCAAATGTCTTGCTGAACTGTGTGCCCTGAAACCTCACAAGTGCTTTTAAAAAAATTGTTATTTTTTTATTTATTGGGGGAATTTTCCAATACTGTTCTGTTTCCCTTTTTGTTCCTCTTCCTTTCCTGCCTGTTCCTTCCCTTTGGTTAGTAGTTTCCATCTGGTGGGTAGGTTGTAATAAGTTCTCACTATATCCAGTAACTCAAATTATAATTAGGTATTCTTTAGTGGCAGGGTATTGCCCATTAGTCACTGTTTCTAATATGCATTGTGTATACACACTTCACATATCTGAATAAAAGTCTCACCTCGGACCCAACAGGCCAGAACCAGTATTGTGGACAAAGGATGGTGGAGAACTACCAGATCCAGAGCGAATGGTTGTCAACGGCAGAGTCCTCAGCATCAGTTTCCTAAACAAAACAGACAATGGCACATATCGATGTGAAGCAAAAAACCCAATTGGCCGAAACAGCACAGAATATGTTCTGATAGTACATGGTAAGTGCATTCTCTTTAGCTCTTTGGTGCATGTTAGACATTTGTAGTGTTTGAGGAAAATTGGTTGCTTAGGATCATTAATGCAAGAATATCAGCAAAAAAGCTAAAAGCATAATTGCACTTCTATTGACATTATCCTCTAGTTATAGTGTGTGTTTTTATTTCCATCTACCAGATGCCTCTCTTTGTAAAGTTTAAACAAAATGTATTCATTAATGTAAGCATCTGTAAAAATATTTTGCAGTATGTTGGGTACTGTTATGTTAAAAACTTGCTTCACACATAATGTATAGCTAAGGTGGTTACAGAAATACATATGAAGGGAAAACTGGAAATACAAGGCAAAATGCACAAGTTACGGCTTGCTACTGCTTATCATCATCAGCATCTGACTTATTTTTGTAATCAATCCTCAAAAATATGTTCTGTACTAAATTCACAATCCATCTTCCAATGAAACTGATAAATCACAAGGCTCCCATTAAATTACAATTTATTTATTTTCATTGTTTAATTAGGCAACAGTATGTGTCATGTTAAAAACCAGTCGGCTTTTATATTAATCCCAAAATAGTTTGATATAACTCAGTTATAGGAGAAACTATAATAAAATGTTAGTATTTAACTTTAGTACGGCTTTACAGAGCAAATCTAGCAGTCTCAAAGTATAAAGTTTGTTTTATCACAGATATATACATATTAATTCCTAGAAAATGTTTGAATTTTAACCTAAGTGAATAAAGAGGTGAAAGCTCCGCTATACTTTACCACGGTACTATTTCCCCCTACTTTTTACATGAAAGCAACTTTTTTTAGGCCTTGGATAAAGTAATGTCTTCCTTGCTTACCAAATAACAGAAATTTCTATCGTTTGTGTTTTGTACTCAATTTATTTATATGATAATTTTTGAAAACATAGTGTTTGGCAGTAGTAGATTTTCCATCAGTGCTGACTTTGCAGTATACCCTCATCAAAGACTATTTTGCAATCTCCTATATTTCTTTCATGTAGTGGTATGCCCCCTGTTGATCTGATTATCTTGCAACAATTTCATGGCAATCTGTAAAGTTATTCATTACGAGGAAGGCATTCTGTTGTGTGGCAACACATTAGGCATGTTATCAGGTTTAGCTTGAACACTGCTGACCTTTTCTGTTATGAGTACTGTCGTTTTCCTAATTGCGTTTCTTGAATTCTGGTGTTAAAACTGAAGAAGATAAATGTCAGGTGCTTCCTAGATTACTGTAACAATGAAAGTGGTGTGACAGAGTATGTGCTGGTGTTTAGTGCTTAACAACTTACTGCATTTCTGAGTTTTTTATGTTCATTTTAAATATGGAAGAGACTGACATAATTATTTTATGAATTGTACTACAATTGGTTGTATAGATCAATTTAGACAGTGTCTTATCCTTTCTTTAGTTCATTGGATTCCTCAGTGTCCCTAGTGGAACCTAATCCTCTCAGAGCAATTCATTATTATCATTCTTGTTCTCTCTTCTTCTGTCTCTTTTTTTCTGCTAGCAAAACTACCTTTTAGCTTTCTCTGAGATGCATTCTTCTTTTTAATAGAGGATATATTTTCTCTGTATCTTCCAAAATGTATCTTGGAGCATCCTTTGATTTGCCATCACTTCCCCTGTGTGTTCCCACTTGTAACTTTTTGGATCTGCTCCTTCTGATACAGCTGATGTATCATATGAACATGCCTTCCGATCACGAGTCTTTGGTATCTAATACAGGTACATGCCAGACATAAGGGGAGGTATATTTATAAAGATGTGGGAAATGAGGGGGAAGAAATCTATATGTAGAGAAAATATCTCTTCTTTGATGTTGCAAGTCAAGGAAGTAATGTCTAGGAAAAAGAGACCTAGCTCACTGCCCTTTATGAAACCTCTGAAAGTCCATTGCCACAGTGTTAAACAGCTAACAGATTTTTAGTATAATCTTCAGCCCAGAGGAAGTACGGTGATGGAGAGAAAGAATGATAATCACTTCCCCAAGTTTAGGGTGATACTGTCGCTGATTCACTTTTGCCAGGCAAGCTGGTGTGAGAAAGCAAGGGACATCAATGACTCTACAGGGTCAGAGAAGTGTAATCTGATTCATAACTTTTTTTTTAAAATCCAAATTTTGATTCCATCTACATTTTTTCCACTTCTACAGCTTTTCTTTCTTCTGTTCATTAAGGGTTCAAAAGTTTCATATGGCTTCTATTTCTTTTTTCCCCTATTAATTTCCTCTCAGTGAGACTTTGTCTACTAATTCCCTCAATTTCTGAAGTTATATCTTACAGTTATCTTCCTAACTCAGAACAGATTTAGACAGCTAAAGTATGGATAGAACCTTACCTAAAAACGAAAGATGTCATTTATCGTAATTAGAGATAAAGAGTAAGGAAAATTTTTATATATATATATAATATAATTATAAATATAATATATATTATATAATATATTATTATATAATTATATTATATTATATAATAATATAATAATATTAATTATATTATGTAATAATATAATATTATATATTATATATATATACTAAGAAAAGATTGTGTCATGCCTTTGCCAACCTAGTCAAACTATTATAGAGAAAAGTAATATTATTTCCACCATAATGACAATAATAGTATTTTGATGTTAAATGATGGCAGTGGAAATACATATTCCTATAAGCAGATAAATGGCAAGGTATAATATAAATATCATCTGCTAACATAAGAAAATCTTTTTTTAGATTTGTATTTTAATTAAAGAAATCGAAGAAAATGAATGTGTTTAAATAAGGTAAAAGGCATTGACTATTAAGCATACTCATGCTGCTTTGCTGAATCAACACAGCTGCTACTTTTTCTTAACTTCAGTTCTTAATAATAAATGTCAAGAAAACATTTCAAGAAGGAGGAAAGTGGGCACAAATTCAGAGTTTATAGGCAGCGGTGCGAAGGCAAGATGTGGTATGCTAAAACACTTGTCTCTTGCAGTAACAAAGGCACATGCTTTAATGCCTGTAGCTGTTGTCATTTTTGTATTCTAACTGGTAAGCTTAGTGCTTTAGAAGTGTGCATTCTGGTTAGGTACATTACATCCTTCCTTTGGTAATAGGCTGCTGGCAATTTTCACTCTTTTTTTAATTTATTAAGAATTTTTGTTTGTCCAAATATAGTCATTAATCATCAGTAAACAGAGCTAGCTCTGAGTCTCATGGTGCTCAGCTCAAAAACATACATTCCACTGGCAAAGCTTAGGTAATATGTGCAGTGATATAGACAGAGTTGAGAGAGGATGTGGTCCACCACAGTCAAACTGAAGAAACAGCTGCTGTGTATGTAACTCGTGACTTCTGGATATTGAAAGCCTAGTTCAGCACTGTAGTGAGTAGGTGACAGAAGTCCACATCACTGAGAGATATTCTTAGTGGGAGGGGCAGCATTTGATAAGACCTGATGAGACCTGTTTGAAATAAGCTACCTGGGGTGAAATGTCCTAATTTACTAATTTAAAGCCATGTATTCCATTAAGAGAAATACTAAGAGCAATAATGTGGCATACATCAATGGTCTACCAAAGAAATATAGTAACTGACATGAATAAGCTGCTGTGGGTGCTCAGTTATATAGTAGAAAAAAGATTGAGCCAGAAACTCAATATTTCTGCAGAATAAGAAGTGGCTTAGCATATTCCCTTGACTTCAGACTCTAAATTTTATTTATTTTTTTGTGGACAAAATATTTTTCTGCAAATAAAGGCAACTGAGTTACTGATTTATATCCTTGTTAATATTTTGAAACATAATTTCAAACATAAAATATCCTACAATATGCTGATCCAAAGGTTTCCCTCCACCTCTCCTCTGGACAGTGAGTATTTCTCTTCCATGTGCATGTCCAGCCCTACTTCAAAACATTTATCATCTTGGCTTTTTACAGTAAACTGTGGCAACAAGTTTCTGAATTGAATTATGGCTTTTGAGGGAAATGATCTCTTCTGTTTGTTTAAGCCTGTTGGCTGAGCTTCTCATTTCTTAACTTTCCAATCTACTTGGCATCTTATGTTGTTTGTTCTGTAAGTACTGGAAATGCCACTGTGATGGCTGATCACATTTGCATTCTGATGGTGTTTTCTCATCTTTCTTTCCATCACCTCCATTCCTTCCTTCAAATGCAGTACACTTCCTGTTATAAAGTATGAAGCCACCAATAATTATGGAACTTTGAACTTCTTTTCCTATGCAAGTTTCTTTTCAGATTAGTAAAAACTGTGGAATCCAAAGCACATCTGAAATCAAATTCCAAAACATCTATCAGCTCTAAACTCCTTTATATTTTGCCCACTATCATATTTATTACATTTTATTTCTGTTTTGAAGTTATCATAGAAGCCCCTCCCTTTATTTACATAACTCAGTTGTGCACATCTCTCACTCTGGAAGTAAATACTGAGTCTGAAGTAATTTGGAGTCTGTCTGAGGAGGAACTACTTTTTTTCCTTTTCTTTGAAAACTGAAGATGTCAGACCATAGATCTCCTGCTTTGCGAATATTTTCACTGCAAGCCTCTAATAAACCTTGTAGAGTTTTTGGACACCTTTTTCTCATAAGCATGTTTTTAAAAAAAAAAAAATAAAAAAATTCAGTGCATAGTAGAGAGAGGTGGGAAGGACAGAAAAGAATGGGATACATCCATATGGAGCAGCAGGCTCAAAATTAAACTAGTTGTTCTCCATTTTGGTGTCAAGATTCTAGAGACTGAGGTGGCTGGACATTTTCTAAAGTTGCTTTCTTTATGATTCCTGAGATGAAACATCTCATAGAAACAGTGAAGAGACTTTCCTTGCCTGTGGGAAAATCCTACCCTTTGACTGAACAAAGCTTGTGCTTCTGAAAAGAGAATTGAGCAGACTTGTGATGTAATGGAGCAATAATAACCTGTAAAGCTACAATAGAGAGTGTTTTTACTAAAAACTAACTCTACTCCCACAGCAATCAAGGCATATCAAGAAAATGGGTCTCAAAAGACCACTTAAGACTTCATTTGAAATTCTGTGCATGCGAATATCTATACTTTTTAGTTTTGAGATTTTTTTTTATCTGTGTTTGAATGAAAAGAAAGTGGGTGTCTCAGTTCTGAGTCCTTAATACAGAGGTGAAAAGAACAGTCTTTCCTATTTCCATCTTTTAAAAAGTAAAAATAAAATAAAGACAACTCACTGGTGGAGGGATTTGAGGTTTTATAGGAAAAATAAACAAAGGGATGATGCTCTTGAAGACTTTTTCCTTCTCAAAATGTACATAAGAGTTGATAGTCCCACATTAGCCTTCCTTTCCTCCAAACTGTCTTTAGTTTTTCTCAGTTTTTGTGAAAAAGCTGAGGCTAGAGGAATTAGACTGCATTGTGGCCATTCTGAGAAACTAACTTGATAAGAATCCTCTGCTAAAGGTAGCCGCACTGAGTTAATTTTATTCATGTGATATTCTGCAAAGTGTAGACTTTCAAATTACGTTGAACTATTTTGATTTTTTGCATGTACATCAACATTCTAAAGTGAAGGGTCATATTGAGTCAGCACTGCAATGTTAAAATTAACTTGCCCAAACTTCTTTCAGCACTCAGCAGTGCTGAAATAGGTGGCTTGGACCTATAAGAATGGTTTGTTTGAATGCTGCATAATCAGATGAATTAAGAAATCTTTGTGTAATACAGGTTTCATTATTGGACTTAGGAAATATAATGTTTATTTGATGTTTTTAGGTATGAAAAGTCTGTCAAGAAACTCATGGTGGAAATGTTGGCTTAATTTTATGGATGAATTGGCCAGCTATTATCCCTGAACGCTCACAAGGCAGCTACTTTGAAATTGCTTTTTGTTGATAAATACTTGCACAGTAGGGTCTATAGTTGAGCTGTGTGAACTGATATTTCTTCATTTATAGTGACTTTAGAAAAATAAGATACAATTTTTCTTTTCTTTCAGATAAGCTCAAAATTATTTTGTAAAGGTCAATAAAATAACATTCCAAACCACAGTAATGCTTTTGGAGAATGTGTTTAACACTTCTATGGTTTTACGTTAAAATATTGGTTTTGATTAAAGAAAAGTTTTAAAATAGTAATTTTTTGTTAGATAACTAGATTTCTTTTTAAAATAGAATACTTATGGAAATTGCTGAATACAAAGTATTTCACTTTACACAAAGCGAATTTGTCCTGCTTTTTTTTTTTTTAAATATTTTTTTTTCTTCCCTTGTGAAGGTAGATCTCTTCAGCACTGTCTACCTATTAAAACACATATAGTTCATTCCTATTTCAATAGGAATTGAAGCTATCAATGAGCTTATTTAATAAACTTTAGGTTTGGGTCATGTCTTTAATAATACACAGTATCTGAAGAAATTTAATTTTCTATGTACATGTATAATTGGCTAATGTGATAGTTCTTCATTTGGACTCCCTCTGTGGTTTCTGAAAAGGAAAATATTGCATACAAGTTTTGAATGGTAATGAAGATTTCTCTCAACACATGATATGCACAGAATTAATTATTTGGTTGCTTGTATGTGGGTAGAACATCTACACTGAAATACTTGTTTAACTACACATGCTAGATATAGTACTGTTGCTCTTTCAAACAGAACTCTTAAATCTTTATTGGAGTGTACTTCTCAAATACTACTGTCAGTTTTGTTATCACTTTGATTTGCTTTTATCATGGATTGCTCTCAAATTTTTCTGGATTTCAAGCTTTGCCACTGCCTTCCACTAACGTTCTTGAACTTCACTTCTGTCAAGCTTTTTTGGGTGAGAGATTAGACTGCAAAATTACCATACCTATGAATGTCATATGCTGGCTTCATGAAGAAAATAAGACTGTTAACAGAATAATTTCATTTGAGTCTGATGACAAAGTTGAAGTCAAATAGTTGTTAATGATTTTCTGTTTCCAGCAAGATCATTTATTATACACAGAAAAAGCCACCTATGACAACAGCAAAAAATAATCAAACCCACATAATGAAATTATTGAAGTAACTGCAATTTTCAAACAATAATCCTTGTTGTACCACTGTGTGCCATGTGGAATGCAGATAATGATCTTTTGTGTCTCATTCTGATATGGTGCTTCTATAATTAACCTTTCTTTTGAGAATAGGTTGCTCATCATTTCGCTTAATTCGAGAAATGAAATGGTACATAATGATAATACTTTAGTATCTTTTGATGATTGATGATAGTAGCCTGGTGATACATCAGTACCTTGTGTTCTAACTGAGATTACAAAGCTTGGGAAAGTAGCACAAATCATTGGCTCTGAGCAAAGGAGGACAGATATAATTGTTTCAGGGAAATTTCTTATAGCTCCCTGTGTCTGCACCTTACCGCTGAAGGGAGTTCAGAAAAACTTTTGTTAAAATATTGTTTTTTTGCTAGAGAGCTATGAGAATTTCCGTATCTCAGCTCTTTGATCAAATACAAAGGACAGAAGCTCAGAGAGAAGTAAACAGTTTTGAATTTGCTTATCTCAAACCATTAATATTTCTATCATCTTTAGTTTTCTATTATTAATCATTTGTTCTCATTATTGTATTTTCCTCACATTCCTATATAAATAAATAAATAAAATCTTTATGAAGAAAAAAATATTCGGTTCATATTTC
The DNA here is from genome assembly GCF_019238085.1 of Lagopus leucura. Lineage (NCBI taxonomy): Eukaryota > Metazoa > Chordata > Aves > Galliformes > Phasianidae > Lagopus > Lagopus leucura. The sequence continues at coordinate 85,723,106 of NW_024962262.1, forward strand.
TTTCAGTATTCTATTACTATTTTTCTCTGAATAAATAAGGTGGTTATTTTTCCCTTTGTTTTCAGTACTCTTCCAGCTAAAAAACTGATCAAACTGACAAGAAGTGAAATTTTCCTGGATAAAATTTCAGACTCCCTGTAACATCTTTCTTCACAGCTTAACTTCAGTTTTAGTTTGTGGTGGGAGAGAAATAGCTTCACTCCATCCCTTAAAAAGGAAACCTCTAACCTGAAATCATGAACTATTTTTTCTAGCTCTTCGTTCTTGAATTCTTGACCTAACACAGCATTTTTTTTTTCTTTCCTTTGTAATTAAATTCATACTAATTTATTGCTAAATCATGACATAGACTTTCTACATTGAATCTTCATCTGCCTTGTTATGGGTTACTGTGAATTGCTTTGACCTTTTTCCTAAGGATTCACTACATTTTTCACAGCTTTCAAGAGAGTATGTTGCGTTTGTCTTTCCGTATGACTCACACAGGAAGTGGAAGAGACACAAGCAATAGACAGGAAAGCAGTAAGGGTATATCTCAAAACCATTCTCAGGCAATAGAAAAATGAATATTGCTTGCAAGTGTGAATACTTATCTACTAAAACTGATAATGTCGGTTGGAACATCTAATGCTGTCTGTGGATTTCTCACAATAACGTGACTTCTTGTAAGAGGCCATTGTTACCTTACAAGAATAAAGAAAGATTTAAACACCTTTTGGTGAAACGTACAGGCAAGTATCTGTGAATAGATCTCTAAATATCTGCTACTTCTGATGGAATTCATGTTGTGATGTTAGATAATCTGTGATTTGTAGAAAGAATTGGTCCAAAAATTTTCAGTCTAGGTCATTTTTCTTTTAATAGAAGGCTTGGAGGTAGAAGAATTAACGATTTTATTTCTTTTTTCTTTATCTACTTTATATTCTAGCCTGCATTTCCTTTACCTTTCCTTCACCTGTATCCACAAAACTTAATTAGTCCCCAAATACACCCTTGAAGAAAAACCTTACTTTTGCTTGGTAACTTCATGCCTGAAGAGGGTATGTCTTTCAGTTGAAACTACCCACATTCTCACAGCAAGTGAAGAGGAAACCAAACCAAAGGAGAGGAGGAAGGACAGGAAAAGAACTTGGCAGGGTAAACTCTTTCTTTTCTTTAGATATTTCTATGGGTCATAGCAGTAGTGGATTGGTTTCTCCCTCCATGGTTTCTGTTTTTTTGGGTTTTTTTTTTTTTTTTTTTTCATTTTCTCCACATTTCTTAATCCTCGATGGGTAGGAAACAAGGAGAAATGAGGCTAACACATTGCAGTGTTCATTTACTGCTTGAATGAGGAGAGCTCTGGATGGCTTTCATCATTCACAAGCAGGAACAGAAATCTCTTTACATTGGCTTGTAAGGGGTTTTTTTGTTTGTTTGTTATTGTTTGTTTTTAATAAGTAAGGGAATATGACCAGGTTTTCTGTATAACAAATACTGCAGCATTCCACTGGAATGTATTATGGAACTGTCTTATTTGATGGCTTGTTAGTAAAGGTAATAAAATAACCTGCCTACATCAATGAAAGTTGTATAATTACAATAAGAACAAGTCTTGACTGTACTGCATGTGTCCTAGCTTTCATTGTAGTGGAGCTAGCATCATGAGAGAATTCAACTAAAAGAGATGGATTCTTTCAGGGGAGAAAAAAAAAAAAAAAAAAAAAAGCATAAAGATTGACAACTAAAAAGATAGAACCTTTATCTTGCAGGTAGTTCATTATGGTAATAAGAATGTGAGAAATAGGTTTATTAATCAAAAAGAGTGCAAAGAAGTGCAGTAAACTATATTTTTGTTCCAAAGATGCCATTAACTTCCCCAAGCTGATTTTCAATGGGATATAGCTATCATACTGTGACAAAGCATTTCAGATTAATGCTGGACCCCTCTGATTTTTGAAATAAAGTAATTTAAAATAAATAGCATTCTATCTGATGCCTTTTTACTAACCTTAAAATTACTGCAGTGAGTTTTGTGTTGTTTAAGCAATTTCAGTGATTTGTCTGGAATTTCTTCGAGAAGTGAAAGCAACAACCATAGTAAAATAGAGATCAGCCATCTATTTACTTCCATTTAGTCTCAACACTTGACTCCCTATGAGAGAAATTTTAGAGAATTTTCCTTGACCTCTTTTTTTCTTCCTAGTGCCATTCTGCCTGAGGTTTTTTTGTCTGTTTTTTTGTTTTTTGTTTGTTTGGTTTTTTTTTTTTTTTGTTTTTACAGAAAGAGTCAGGTGTCATTTTGAGAAAACTGTCATCTTTGTTCAAGGCTGCTGGTGTCTGAATTTGTCTTATATATTAGCTTTTCTTTATAGATTTTCAAGGGCCAGATGCCGGTACTTTATTCCATTTAATTTTGAATACTTCTATTTCACAGCTTGGGGAAACAAGGAAATATGGCTTTCTATTTACCTTAAAAGAATAAAAATGTATTTTTACATTTTAACATTGCAGTGGCAATGAGCCTAGAACATCATACAAATTATGATAGAATGCCGTGCTACTGGGACAAATCAAAATGGTGGTTGGTGACTTTCGTGTTAACATTTCATCTTGAATGCAGTGAAATTGGCACTTCAGGTGTAAGGACAGTTGCAATTTTAAGAGGTTTTATTTTCTTTTCTCCTTTTGAATGAGTTTGTTTCAGTAGCAAATTGCAGTGGGACTGAGGAGATCCATTCTGAACTCCCTAATCATGGCCAGAGAACTGTGAGATATAAGATATTCTATTTAATAATTCTGTGTTCATTTCCCTAGCTATGGAATGAGAATGATGCTACTTCCTTTTCCCTAACTTTTTTTCTGTTGCATCTAAGTAAGGATCTTACAGAAATTCAAGGCAGAGTTCCATTCTTTAATGTATATATATTTGTTTATGAAGAGTTACAAACAAAATCAGGATGCATCTATATGCACTTTTATAAGTACAGCTGCTGCTTTTGATTCTGCAGACTCAAACAGTTCTTTAAAACTGTTCTTTTTGTTTAGAATATGAATTACAAAATTCTTTTCTTTGGCCTACTCCTCGTTCTGCTGAGTTTACTTAAGTTCTTTCAGGTAAACTGCACAAACTTCACTAGTGTGCTCAGTGCATTATTTGTAACTATTTCAATTAGAAAGATTTTATTCAAGATAGAATAGCTCCTTTAAATGAAATAATATGCTTATATTAACGTTACCATTATAAAATGTGAAAGGATTTTTTTCACAACTGGCAAAATGTAATTTGGGAAAGAGTAGTGCTTTCAGAGTGTACATTTGAAATAGTCTAAAATACTGTATTTGTGTGACTCCAGAACATGGGAGATTAATTTTTCTGTGGAATACTTGTCTTGATATGTCCTCAGAGGTACATTTTATGCTAATAACCATTAATGAAGTAAAACTAGTAAAGTAGAGCACTTGAAAACAAATCTTCAGTATTGAAGAGTTCACCCACTTGAGAGTTTAGATTTTCCTTGTGTTAAGGTAATCTTCAATATCTACTCATCAGAACAAGTAGTTATCTTGTCAAATGTATCCTTTTATGTTCTCTGTATATCAGCTGGATTTAGCACAAGTAGGAATTGAGAAGTACCACATAACAAGCTATTTGCTTTCTCTGGTACAAAAGATATAATTCATATAAGCTGCCCCAGCAAAAGTGAACAGCAATAGCTAGATATATTGTGAGATACTACATTGTGTCACCTTTCATTCTTCTGCATCAGAAAGAGTAAGAACAATGAGCTCTTCAGGTGTCTAGAATGGTGGCAAACAATGACAGTGATGGACAATTAATTAAGAGTCCAGCATTGCAGACCTTCCTTTGCAAACTTCTTTATAAGGGAGCTGCAGCTAGAGAGTATCTTCTGATAGCAAATTCATCGGAGTGATATGGGAAGCAAAATGATCTCTACAGTAAGAAATAAGGGCTTCAAAAGAGCATCATTTTATAAGTTATCAGTCACTAGCACAACACTGAAATATTCATGTTAGATGCTTTCTTGTGGTTCACTATTCCTGTGGTACCTATGTGCAACTGTGAGTGTAACATACTATATTTTGCTTTCCAGGTAACAAAGCCATGTTTGTGGCAACATCTGTGCTGTGCGTAAAGATCATGTTTTGCTAACCAGATAAAATTTCTTTCTCTAAAAATAAATATATATATATATATATGAAATGCTACTCAGGGCTGTCCTGTGCCCCTCAGGAGGAGCAGTGGAGGAAAGCTGTTGTCCTGGCCAGGCTCTCCAGTTACCTGCCAATGGTGGCACTGGCTGCCTGTGCCTATCAGGATTGTCACAGAGACTTAATACTCCATAGCACTGCGTGTCTGTGAAGCAATGGCTTTTGTTTACAGTTTTCGATGTTGGTAGAACTTTGGAATATGCCCCTCAAGCTTCGATTCAGGGGCAGCGTGGGCAGGGACAAGAATCAGGGCAACAGCTTGTGAGGACACTGCATGTGGTAAGAGCAGACCTGAGCTGGACATCTGCACCTGGGGGCAGAGGGAAGTCATAGAGCTGACCTCTGCCCTCGGGCATAAGAACTTCTTGTCTAATCCCATGTTCTTCCTATTGTATTAAGGTACTTTCTTCCCATCGCTTCTTTCTTGTCACCTGCTTGAGAGTCCTGACTCCTTGTTTTCTGACAATTATGGCAAACAGGACAGTTAACTTTCACTTTGTAGTTCAATGTCAGCTTCCTACTAATCCTCATTTTCTCATGTTTATCATGCTTTTAGTTTTGTCCTAAACTCTTCTACTCTGTACATGTGTCATAAAATGTGACATTTTGTAATATAAGGTCATATAAGGTAATATAAGACAAACTTTTAAGTAATTTTGGGTGACACCATGATGCCATTACTAAGTATTAACACTGAAGTGGATTTGGTTCTTTGCCTTCTATTCTTCTATTCCTAATTTTCTAAGGATAAAATTTAGGCAAATAGCATTTACTTACTTGACTCTTGAAAAGGAAGAAGTCATTATTTGCTTTTAAATGCACTGTTGTCCTTCATTTGCTACTGAAATCTGTTGCTTTCAAAATAGGAAAAAAACTACAGTTTCTATAAGAAGGCAGAGAACTCTCAATGAAACTCTGGTATCTTTTAGCACTTGATTTTCTTCCTCTGTCTTACTAGGCGACCAAAGTATGTTAAATCAAACCTTAATGAGCTCCTACATTTTCCAACATTTAATACGACCTACCGGGCCATTAAACACCTCAGAATAATGGTGCTATGTGAATTTACTTTCTGTTCTTCCAAAGCTGCTTGGCCATTTTAGCCCAGCTGTGTATCTTGCATTATGAACTCATCCACCACTAGTCTCTAATTGTTTTAGCTAGGGATCTAGATCTACATGAGGCTTTTATTAAAAGGTTTTGGATATTTTTAAATGACATCTGATTTGCTAGCAAAAATGTCAAGCACATAATTTTCATTTCAGAGTTTCATAAATCTGAATCAATTAGTAAAGAGAACCCCTTGACCTCATGTCTGCAAGGCTTCATGATCATTTAGTCTAAAGTGTTAAGGAGATATTGGCACATGATATTCAGGCTGAATTATCTCTTTGTTCGATCCCATTTTCTGGGAGCAAATCTAAATGCAGCTCCCTTTGAATTTAAAACCTTGCTAAATTATTTAGTACTACGTACCACAGGCTGATTAAATTTTGTGCAGAGTAGTGAGGTTGTTTCCCAGGTAGGTCATCACTCAGTTCAGTTTATCACTTAAAACTTCTTTCGCTCTTTGTAAAAATAAAGCACAGGCCATCCATCATTATCAGTCTGGCCTTTAATTTTTATGTCAGACTTTGTCAAGCTTGAAACAAAAACCTTTACATTTTTATCAACTGCAGCCATTGTTGTCTGAATTGAGCTCAGTCATTTCAGCTTATTGTTTTTTTGTTGTTTTTCTTTCTTTTTTTATTCCCCCCAAACCAATCAGATATTCTCAATAGGTCAGATCTCTGTTTTGTGTAAGCCTACCAAACCAAACAGAACCAATTCTCATTTATTTAGAAATGGAGAGTAAAAGTGCTTGGAGCCAAATCTGCAGTGAGAGTAAAGTGTCCAGGCTCCTTGCACTTAAATGGGTGAATGTCTTCTGTTAGATTAACAAGAGAAAAGGAGAGGCAAGCATAAAATTATGACTGGGCACGTCTGGACAGTGTTGTGAGCTAGTCTTGTACAGCACTATTCTGACACTCATAAGCAGGTTGTATTTGTGCCTCTCCTAAAGAGCAGCCTCCTGAACAAGCCAAGTATTACATTCTCCTCCTTTCTTTACTCTCCATTCACAATCAGCAGTCAGATTACCTGCTGTCTGCCTTCACCTTGCCACTGCTAGTGTGGCTTAAAGTCATGCTAACATACTGTAGCATTCCATGAAGAACTGCCTTAAAACATTTTCCATGCTTCTCTCTGCATCCACTGAACCATTTTTCATTGAAAATCCAGTTGCAGTCTCATGCATAACCTGTGGGAATATTCATGAAAAAGTACTGAGTATAGAGTCTCTTATTCTCTCCTGCATGATACCTGATCCTTTTTCTGTTTTCAGAAACTTTTATGGAAACACTTAGTTCTCAGTGAATTGTTTGTATTTCAGAGATAGCAAGGTGATGGAATACCATGTTTATTACATTACTGAATTTTTGATAGAATATGTTACACTAAACATGCCTTATAGTAGTAAGATTTCTAAACTAACAGTGGCAATTATTGTTTGATTTATATATCTAACATGGCTTTTCTGTCCTCTTTGATTCCCCACCTGCAAAATATGGCTATTTTCTGCTTCAAAGGAAGATGAGGATTAATACTTAAGTATTACGGATACAGCAATCTGGTGCATTGGTTTGAGTACGGCCACCTGAATTGAAAAGTTCCACTCTACGTGGTCCCATGGTCATAGCAATCCTCAGTATTTAGGGGCATGAAAGTCATAAACAAAAATTTGTTTTTGGCTGAACATTCTGTACAAGCAGATTCAGAAACTGCAAGGCCAGAAAATAGAATTAGATATCTCTGCAACACACATTTGCTGGACTGAAGTTTGCAAATCCATTGAGATACTTCTTGACAGAGAGCTCAAGGAGAGATCAAAGCTATATAGCCCTTTTAGTAGTATGTTTCTCAGTAACTGCTAAAAAACAAAGATGGGGGTAACGCAGGGATCTGCTTCACTGGAAGCATGGTAAGTGCGCCCCAAAGTGAAAATATTGCCAAAAAAGTATAGAACTAGAAATAGTCAAATAGTAATACCTGTTTCTGGCGTTTATATGGATATTTAAAATACTGATATTCATATTCCATAAACAGAAGCCTGTGCTCTGTTTGTGTTTCATATAAAACTTTTGTTTATATGTAACTCTTTTACAGTTTATATTTGCAGTCTATCTGATTCTTGGGGCTACCAAACTCACTTACTTCCCATGTATTCGGTAAACAAGGAGAAAATGAAGGCTGTTGCAGATTATTATTCTTTTTTTTGAGGCCTGTGTTATGCATTCTCTCATGCAAGAAACAAACAAGCAAAAAGCAAAAAAGAACAAAAACAAAAAACACATTTTCAAGGCAAAGACATTAGGGTTTTTTCAGGAACCCATAAATCTTCTTAGAAAAACTGAAAAAGATTCTTTCTGTCACAGAGACTCAGTAGGACTGTTAGGCCCAAATAAGGATATTACATGAATGTGGTACTCAAGCGCTATTTAGAATGCAAATTTTTATCTAGGCTTAGGCTGCCCCAAATAGATTTAAGGACAGAAAGTGATGCAAGAGTTCCAAAATCTGTTGATGGTAAGGCAGTTAGCTATTTTCTCACTTTATGCATACTTTCCCATGACACACTCATTGTTAAAGGATAGATACCATTAAACTTAAATTTCTTTGGGCTAGTCTGGCTGATTTTGGTTCCTGTCTTGTTCTTTGGTCATTGAGAGCAAGTAGCTGTAATGCTGCGAACAAAGCAAATCGGCTGCAGTCGTTTGCATAGTGAATTTCTCCTTTCTCTGGTAAGAGAGAAGAAAAGCCAGTCCTATTCCTTGCTTTTATGTTTCCTTTGAGGAAATGTTTTTCTTTGAGGTTTCTGACAAGCTGCCACATTGATGCTTTTCATCAGAGTTAGTGACTTCAGTCAACATAAGTTTTTGTTGCTCTTGGAGTGGTCAGAAAAGATGAACCTACTATATCTGTGTTAAAATACTTGTAACTTCTAGTTACCAGTGTTAACCAGTCTCAGTTTCCTACATTGGCTTTCTTTTAATATAATAAATCTTGTTGGAAATATTTCAGTTAGAATAGAAACTGGAAAGCAGTCAGCTTCTAAATTCGCCAGGGACTCATGTAATCTGGTGTGTGGCAAACTAGGTAGACAGTGTGTATGTAGAACAAAAAACTGTCATAAAACAATAATTTGTCAGTTGCAACTGACTTGCCATTGCAAAATATTAAGTAAGTAACATATTTAAGAAATATAATTATGGGAAATATGTCACATTAATTAACTTCTATGTACGAGGCTGATTTGTAAAGCTTTTCTACTAAACAAGGATTTACTATCCTTATGAAGAAGGCATTTTTGTTGCTTTGTTTGATTTCATTTTTAACAGATACTTATCTAAGGAGTTTCTCTTTATGAAAAGAAGTTGCATAGATCAGTACATATGACGTATCTTTTGGAAAATGTTAATTTATTTCTAATGATTGTTCAACTCCATTCTGTTTAATTATCATGGTATTCACATTCCAGGTAATGTGGCAGTTCTTCCTGATGATTAATGTGGCTACACTGTCTTTTTTGAAAAACCTGTTTTAATTTTTCTGGTTTCTAATATTTCATACTGCAAAACAGATGTAAATATCAGTATACAGCAGACAAAAGACAGATCTCATGCCATTTTCTGAAGGTTTCCAGGAGGGAAATCCCACAGGTATAGGTTCTGGAGGGGATAATGCTGGTGTTCATCCAAACCAGAATAATACAGAGTAATAATACAGGTGACTCATAGATATTAACTGACAAGGAAACTTTTTAAGTGGCAAAGTAATCTGTCATCCATCATGAAAATAAGGCAAACATTATAATTTGAAGTCTTAAGGGAATAATTATGCTGTGCTGAACTCATGAACCCTGTCTCTGAAATGTCTTCTGTTGGGCCCAGTACTGTAAAGGGATGAGCTGCTTTAGCTTCCATTAATTTCAGTCAGAATTGATGGTACTCAGACACCAATTGCATTTCCTTCCACAGCAAGGGAAGATAGATCACTGGTCAGGCTTGTTCTCCTCTGCTGCATTGCATTGAATAGCACCCTTCAGAATTGGTTGTGTTTTCTTCCTGAAATCAGTGTGGAATGGCTTACTTACCATCAATTGATGAGAAACTAGTCCTTTCCTTTTAAAGCTGTGGTATAAATAATCTGAAAATTGTCAGATGCTTTTTACTTCCTCACAGAAGTGCTTTCCTGTATTTCTCTTCAGGGCTTTTGTTTGTTTGTTCTTTAGAACCTGCAATCACCTTATAAGCAAAGTGATACTGGTCTTGATTGCTTTTGGCAGTGTAATCAAAGTGTTTTCTATCTGTACATCTGGTTATGTTCTGCTCTGTACAGGAACATTTTGCAACAGTTTGCTGGTTCCTCTGCAATGAAGTGGCAGCTGCCTGTGCTTGGCATACCTGTATTTGATCAGAAGCTGAAGGGTTTTGCAGGATGCTGTCATCTGGGCCTTGCATCTTCTCTGACTTGTATACTTACTTTTTCAACAGTAATATAATTGGCTTTTCTGATTTTTCAGTTCTAAGCTCTATATTGATGATAACATGTATGTATTAAGGATGATTGCAAGATGACTGCCTACTAATTAGGGTAAAGATTTTGAAATATACTCTGCTCTAGATCTTAGCAGACAACTGTGTCTTAAACAAGTGTGTGGGAAGAAGAAAAGCAATCCGGAAAAAGCAGCTTTTATAGTTAGTAGCATTTTCTCCCCTTTTTCCGTCCATTGAGTCTGTCTGAAAGTGGGTGTTTTAACATACAGCCATTTCTCGTTAACATGTGTGTGTTTATTTTAGCATGATGGTGTTGTTGTTTCATCTCCCACTCTGACACAGCATGTTTCATCTGTATATGGTTTCTACTGTATGAGACATTTAAAATGGCTCAGTGAAGAAATGGATTCTTGTCACTTAAACATTCACTCTCCAGATCTATGGAAACATGGTTGTTTTAACAGTATTTTAAATCCTGTTTGCTAGCACACTCACTATAAAAAATTGAGAGTGATATAATGTCAAGAATTTAAAGGTACCACTGTTGTACGTGTAATAATTTGTGTTAATCATGTTTTAATTTAATCATTTTTTGACATACTTGTATTTACAAATTAAACCACTATTATGGTTCTCCTTTGTTTGCATGATATGATTTTATTTTATATTTTTTTTCCACTCACCAGATGTTTTCAACACTTTGCTTCCCACTACTGTCATCCCCTCCCTTACCACTGCAACAGTCACAACCACTGTAACCTTAACAGCCAGCACAACCACATCGGCAAGAGCCATCAGCACCAGAGGTACAGTATGCTTCTTTGTTATGGCCTGAAAAGCACATTATAAACAGGAAATTATAGGTTTGGTTTTTAAAAAGAGTATAAATTGCTAAAGAGAGACTTCAAAGATTTTAGTTCAAAATAAATTTAATAGAATTATCCATGTGGTGATGGCTCATGGTTAAGGAAAATTACTTGTGACCTTGAGTACTTAATTGCGTTAGCAGTATGTATGTGAACTTTGACAGGATGCTTAAATTATTTGTATACATTTGCATTTAATTTTTTTGAGGTTAGTAAATTAACTTGAATGTAAAATGCAAGCAAGCTATTTTTAAATAAACATGACCTTTTAAGACTGGTTATTTTGGGTGCTAATGTTTAAAACAAGATAAGTGTCTTTGCATTAGAATTACTGTTGATGCAATCCTGCTTGGCAACAAAGAGGCATCATAGTTCATAATTTTTGTCACTCTTTTGGAATTAAAGGTGTTCCAAATGTTTTTGTTCTGTGTTGGTTTTTTTTGTTTGTTTGTTTTTAAATGATTCTAGTATTGCTTTGCTTAGTTATGAGTGAAAGCTTAATTTTATGGTTATATTCAGTGTTGAACAGGAACTGTTCAACAGTGAAGATGTGTCTGCAAGGTTTCACAGGTTATCATCTTAGGGTTAAGGAACAGTTAATATATCTCTCACAGTATGTGAAATGGCAGACCCTGTGTGATCTGTAGATGACTTTCATTGTTCAAGGAGAGAAGAAATCATACTCAGTTTTTGCAGTGCCATATTCACATGATGAGTTATAACCATCCCAAGGAGTTTAAGACAGTGTTATGAAATCTTTTCTTTGTGAAAGCATTGTTATGAGACAGTTACAGTGACCAACCTAACTTGCAGGAATAAGCTGAGCTAAACATAAGTCCAATGTATAAAGGTTGTGATGGTATTAGATTACCCAGTTCCTACCTCCATAGATAATTTGTATCTGTATGTTAATATTGTGGCCTTCATGTGATAAACTGATGTCAAGCCTGAAATTATATTTTTAAGCTTTAATATTACTTAGAGTGTGAAAAAATATTGTAGTGAAAAGTAAAAAGAAAAAGAATTATATAATAGTCCTTTCTCACCAGAAAAATAGAAATAAAAAACAGAGAGACCATGGGAAACAGCCAAGTGCTCCAAGGGCTAAGTAATAGTAAGAGGAATGGTTCTGGTGAAGGAACTGAGATGATCTGTCTTTAAAGAGAGTGTTCTGAGTCATGCAGCAGAAGCTTCCATTGCCCTGCAATAAAAAGAATAGCTGGAAGACATTCTTCCAGGCTTCTGCTCTACTACATATTGTAAAGTGTACAATTTAGTGCTACAGTAACAAAGGGATACTATTTAAGAGAAAGTGAAAGAAGAAGGAAACCAGAAGAATGTGATCAATCACTAAAAAATCAGAAATTCTCTTAGAAATGGAATGCAGCAAAATGACTGAGAAGATGAGATTGTTTCGAACTCGAGGAACTGATAGATAAGATCTCTTGGTCAGACAATCTGAGGGACAAAGGGTTGCAAAGCTGTTTCTTGGAAAGCTTGTATTTGAAAGGAAGTTTGAAAGTTTTAAAAGAGTTATTTTCCAGATTCAATCAGGCAAATGAGTCCTCTGAATTAGTGGCAGAGACATTTGGTGGAGAAACTTTTTAAATGTAGAGGAGGCAGTGGCAGTGCAGATAACGAACTTCTAGATTTACTTCATCATCTAGATTTACTTCATCAGACTTGATTTCTTTAAAAGTGCTTTATGCTAATGACAGAAGGAAGTGGACAAGATGCTCTCCTTAGGCCTTGGCACCCTCCCCGCTCTTGGACTCATAAATAATGTTCACAAACCTGCAACAAATGACTTGAGGGTCAAGTTTTCAGTTGTATCTTTTCCTGACTGAACAAAAAGTGCCATGTAATCATATTTTCCTGTGGTGCTTCTGCTTCATATTCCAGTAAGGGTTCTGACTTGAAGGAGTTCATAAAGGCATGCAGTTGGGAAGCTATTAATATACTTTTGACCTACAAAACTTTAAATATATATATATATATATATATATAACTTTGTTTCTAGTTAGGTTAAAAGTAGCATTTCTCTATACCTTAGTTTCTTATTTCTTGTTTGATCGTACTTTAAAGATACAGAAATTTACTTTACATCATACAGTTGCAACATACAGATTAATCAAGTCTTTACAATGGATTTCTAACATCTGAGATATCTTTCAACTGGACTTCCAGTAGCTGATATAATATTCTTGTTGAGTAGATTTCATTATTACTATTCTAAAATTATTACTAGGTACTTATGAATCACCTCAGGTAAATTTCACAGGACATTCCCGTGTTCTGCGAGACTATTACACAGTCCACCTTGAGGAATGTTACATCTAGTCACAAGAAATGCCATTAGAGAAATATACTGCAGGATATAAGGATCTCAGTGAACCTTTAAATCTATGGCATTTTACATTATGATGATTGTGCCTTCTCATTATCAAAAGCCTGAATTAATGGGAAAAAAAAAAAAATTTAAACCATTGTCAGTTATTTCTGGAACTGTGTGACCCATCCCTTTTTTAATTTGCATGGAGTTTAGTAAACAGCATGAGAAAAAGTTACTGATCCAGTTAGATAATAGTATGATAATTCATAAACATCTTCTTTAGTCAAACTTTTCATTTTCTCAGACAAATGTATGCTTGCTTTTATGTTCAGTCCTTCAGGAATTAATTATTCTTTTACTGGTACATTACCTACTAACTCAAAAATCTAAACACAATTTGATGTCAGAGAAGAGTATTGTCTTCTATATATTTGTCAGGGGTATCTTAAAGCCTAAAAACCATGCTGAGGAATGCACAACAAAATCAGAATAAAATGTATTAGTAGAAACAATTCAGGGATCTAAAGAAGTGTTGTATAGGTAGTCTCCTTTTTATCGGACTTATGTAACATTAAAGCTCTGTGTGGATCCATGTTACTGTTCTGTTTTTATTAAAGGGAAGAGGCAAAGAAGACTGGGGTTTTTCACCTAGTTGTGGAAAGAGGGATCCCTCTCCTGTGGAAATCCTTTGTTAATCTAATCTAGATGATTCTGCATCCCCCCATTGAAGTCCTATAGATGAAGAGAGAGTATAGTTAACAGTATAGAAGTCACCTCCACTCATAACAAGTCTTCATGCTTATGGGTTCACAGAAGATAAAAGCATAAAAGTCTGTGCTCTCTGTCCTTAGACACACAGATGTTCACAAAACCCTTTCATGGGCTTGGCATTATGTTAATCATTCCCCTCTTCCCCAAGATTTTTTTCATTTAAATCTCTTTCCTGGCAAGAAAAAAAAAATGTCAGAGGTTATAAAACTCAATAATTTTGACTTATTTTTGACACTCTCCACTGTCCCCTGCTACACACACTAATAGGTGTAAAAGGCACATTACAAGAGCATTCCAAACTCAAAAGATAGATCCACTCGGTTCTGTTCCATGTATCTGAGTGAGTCAGTCTCAACTGACTCATTTCTGTAATGACTGTGCCAGAATGTTCACAGCTTTATATAGCAGTCTCTAAAAACATCTCCAAAAACATTGCTCATAACAGAGAGATGAGGTTTCTCCCAGACAGCTGCTCTACAAAGTCAAAAAGTTGATTTAATAGTCAAGTTGTTCACAAAGTCAATTAACATTCATATATAAACTTAAAAATAAATAATTGTTAAATTACTGTTTTATTTTAATCTTTGCTTTTACCATTTTGGTAAGAAAACTTTCTTAAGGGATATATGGAGAATTAAATTGAGAAGAATAGTTAATGGTGGATTAATAAAAGATTTGAGAGTGCGATTATTTTGATATACTACAATAAATCGAAATTGTGAATGTTTCAATTTAATAGTGTAGATGACAACAATCGTAGCAAGAAAATTACCTTCTTTTTGTCCAATTTCTGTAGTCTTCATGAGAGAAAAGAAGGAAAAGGACCCAATTAGTTGTTTCATTGTAGGCAGTTAAAATGCATTAATTACTTGGACAGTATTTATATTCTCCAGCTCTTTTCATATCAAAAGAATTTTAAGCATTGCCAGTTTTTTCTTGTGACAATTTTTCTTTCACATAATGTGATTAAGATACATAGGTCACTCTGAAAGTAGTGACCTGTGACCTCTGTATATTTCCATGGAAACAGAAGCATTACTAAGAGCACAATAACGCTATTGGATGGAGTGAATTTTCAACTACAGACCACTATTTCTCAACGTAGTCACCACCATAAGCAGACTTGTGAAGATGAGCTGACTGAGATGCTCTTCATTTCATGGTGTGACAGCTGTGCATGGACTTCTGAAAAGTGGATTATATTTCACGTCTCTGTTGCCACTGCTGAAATGTACCACCCACCCCTCATTGTGCTCACTCCTCACTGGTCTCCATAAACATTCAGCAAGTGTTGACAAATGTCAGTGGGTGCACTCCTTCCATATGGAAGAATTCAGTGAAACACCTTTATTTCATACACGCTTCCACATTAGAAGCCTCTTTGTCAGAGTGTTGCTCTGGTGCCATCTATTGCATGGCAATAAAATGTAGCTGAATATTGGACAAAGGGTTCAACCTCTACTGTCATTCCATCAATATCTGCCTCTGATGTCCTGGGCTAACATTATTAAATAGGAGGCAGTACTTTTGGAGCAGCCCTCATAGCTTGGTGTTTTGCAATATGGACTGAGAGAGAAACAGCAAAGCAAGAAAAAGATACAGAAGGGACCGAAGATAGGTGGCAGATAAGGAATACAAGAATAGTTATATCTTAGGTATAGGTGTTTACATTTACTTGCATTCAACTCTGATAGTAAATAAAACCAAAGTCTAATGTTAAAAGCAGTTTTGTATGACAGCATGCTAAAAGCTTGTTGCTTTATACTTTATAGCTGTAGGAGCATCATAAAAACTAATATGTGCTTGTTTGTACTCAAACCAGATAACAAAATTACAACTTTCCAGGTTTTTGTTTCTTCTTTTTTATTTTCCTTTCTCTTATAATAATCTTTTACTGATTTATGCAACTTCTGGATTCCCCAGTAGACCAAACAATGTGACATTGAAAGCAAGACTCTGGATAGTTTAGACTATCTTTCTCCCCATCAGACATTCCAGCCTTTACCTCTCCTTTTGCAAGAGCTGCTATATCTCGATATTATAATGACTTCTTTCATTGGATCAGTTTTTCATTCTGCTTGGTACCCCAGTGTTTAGAATGTCTTCATTTAGACCATGATGAAAGCCCAAACTTATTTTATATAAGCCTCTTTACTTAAGTCTTGAGACATTCAGAGCTATCTCTGGTCAGAACTAGTATTTCTTACCCCAAAGAAACATCAACAGGCTAAAAATCAGTAGCTGGGAAACCTTCCCTAATGAGTATCTCCAACCAAATGATGGAGGGACCATAAATAGAAAGTGCCTCTCCATTCCTTGGTATTTCTATGGTCAAAGTGGAATAGACTGGGGAGAAATTATGCCTAGTGTCTCAAGGTCCACTACTAGCCAGCAAGTGTGGACGGGAGATGCAGTGGCATAACACTGTTTACCTCCTTTTCCTTTTCCTTTTCCTTCTCCTTCTCCTTCTCCTTCTCCTTCTCCTTCTCCTTCTCCTT
>NW_024962262.1:85739388-85831043 GCF_019238085.1 Lagopus leucura
TCCTTCTCCTTCTCCTTCTCCTTCTCCTTCTCCTTCTCCTTCTCCTTCTCCTTTTCCTTTTCCTTTTCCTTTTCCTTTTCCTTTTCCTTTTCCTTTTCCTACTGAGTGTTCTGATACTGGAAGGAAAACTCCACAGCTGTATTTGTGTACAGCCTCAACTCATCAGCAAACATTTGGCTCTTTGGCTGAATTCTAGGCTT
Source organism: Lagopus leucura (assembly GCF_019238085.1). Classification (NCBI taxonomy): domain Eukaryota; kingdom Metazoa; phylum Chordata; class Aves; order Galliformes; family Phasianidae; genus Lagopus; species Lagopus leucura. The sequence continues at coordinate 85,739,589 of NW_024962262.1, forward strand.
CTGTGCAACAGGGAGGAGAAATCCTGGAGAATCCCAAAGCAATGTACCAAGAGAGCAAGAGGACAAAATCTGAAATAAGTTGATTTATGATTTTGGTAGTTTCACACTGATGGCTAGCTAAACTCCAGCACACTTCTCTCTCATTAAGAGCAAATGGAGAAAATATGCTGAAAGAAAGGCTCGTGGGTTGAGATAAAGACAAGGAGATCTCTTACCACTTGCTGTTGTGAGCAATTTAGACTTAGCATACAGAGATCAATTTAATTTATTGTCTGTTTCTAGTAACAGGCTTGAGCATTGAGAACTAAAAGCAAACAAAAAACACCTTTCCCCATCCACCCTTTTCTACCTCTTCTCCCTACCTGGTGCAGAGGAATAGGGAGAAAGGACTGTGATTAATCCATATAAAGTTTCATTTCTGTTGCTCCTTCATGGTCATTCTCTGTAGTAATGTGTGGATTCCTTCCTTCCTGAACTGATCCCATGTGAGTTTCCCACAAGATGCAGTTCTTCAAGCACTGCTCCAGCGTGGCTCCATACAACAGGGGCCATCCTTCAGGAGCAGACTGCTCCAGCACAAGTCCCCACAGGTGGCAGCTCCCCCAGTCCTCCTACACCACCCTGGACATGGTGTACATAAACTTCATGGATACATGCTCACATGCGTGATAGTCTTCGACCAAACACATGAGAGCTTCAAGCCAGAGGCTGTATCTTTTTCTTTAGAAAAAGACTAGGAATTTTGTATGCTGTTGCATCTGAAGAAGATAAATACTTTTTTGAGGCTTATAGCAGATAGAAAAATGGGGCAGTAAGTAGCCTTAGACTGCAACTGTGAATGGTAGTACCATTTTGTGCAGTTTGAATTTAAATGTGAACCCCCACTATTACTTCATGCTAAAAACTGGAAATATTCTGATGATTATATTGCGAGCAGACCAAAATCAAAACAAAATGTTTCCGTGTGGAAGTCCCATTTCTCAAACAATGTTAAAATAGGCTTTATAGTTGTGATATCTAAGTGTAATCCTCTGGTCAGTGCACACTGCACTAAACGAGCCTGGCCACAAACAAAAATTCTGCCAACATGAATCCACATAATGCTAGTTTCCCTGTTTGCCATGAAATATATAGGTTTTTCAATTTTTATCATAGATAAACTAAAGCAAAAGCATCTGGAATTTAGAAAGTTGCAAATTTCTCTGCTTAACAGTTAGCATGATAAAGATAAAGATTGATGTCATTGTTATTTGGTCATATTATTCCCGAAGTGAGACTGTTGCATTCTAGCACAAATAGAGAGATTTCATACTGTTGACAGTTTGCCATGTAAATGAACATTATAAACATGAGACATAAATTACAAAATGGGCACAGTGGAGATGTGAGAGAAAGGAAATATCATAATATTTTATATTAGGAACCTGTTCTTTGTGTCTGGAACAAATATTTCTAGTGCTAACAAATCCATCCAGCTGTCAGCTTGTAGTAATGAAGTATGCAACATAAAAAGTACATCGTGATTTCCAGCCTTGATGGATTATCACTTAGACCAAAATGCAACAGTACAGATAAGTATCACAATTGGTTGATGGTCTGATAAAGATTCCATTATATAGCTGAGCTCCTAAGAGTCTTCAGCAATGCATCAGAAATTCAAACATTCCCAACCTGAGCTCTGATCAAGCTGCTTTTTTTTCCCTACTGCATATGAATTATGCAATCTGACAATCTCTATTGTAAGCTAACAGTTCCAGAGATTTTCCAAATTAAGAGTCTCTTCTGTTGGGAGGATGCTTGCTTTCTGCAAAGATAATCCTTGGCTCAGAATTCATCCTGAGCTTTCACCTTAAGTACTACCAACTGCAGGGTGTTGGCACTCCTGCCCAGCCTCCATGTGTAGCAAGGAGACACAGGCCTCTCAAAAATCTGCCTGTAAAAGACTGAAGGCATCAGTACCAGACCTCAGCATAAAGCGTTACATCAAAGACCATATATACTGAGGAGTGCAGCCTTATTGGCTATTTTCATTTGAGCTCTAAATGAGAATTGATCTCAGTCATAACATTTCCTACATTTTATGAACATGTAGTTATTTTCTGCAGTCAGATGTAAATGAGGCACAAAAGCTACATTATTCATACAAACATCATACTCTAGCAATGCTTGTAAGTTTCCATGCTCCAGTAACCTTGTTATTTCCAAAATAGTTTAATTGTAGATATTTTTGCGTCATACCTGCCACTTTAAGAGCCAGAATTCCATTGATTACAAGAGAATTTTGGCATCAAGTATTTACAGCTCTACAAACAGTTCGGCTTGCAAATTGATTAATTGAGTTTATCCTGCCTAGTTGACAGGTGGTTGTGAGGTTTGGAGCAAATTAGTGAATAATTTCTTCAACAGGAGCCTTTCTTGTTCATAGCACCTATCCTGGTGTGACTGTGATTAGCTAGCCTAGCTGTGACTGAACTGATTTTTTTAAGTCACCTGTATGATGCTATGCTTTGGCTATAGGAGATAAACTATTTTAATAACATACTGATGTTTTAGTTGTTGCTGAACAGTGCTGTGCAAAGCCAAGAACATTTTAGTTTCTCAGCTTCTCTGTCCTGACAGCAAGGGGGCTAGTGGGGTGGGCATAAAGAGTTGGTGGGGGAACAGATCTTGGACAGTTGTGCTAAACTGGCCAAAAGGATATTCCATACTGTGTGACTTGACAATGGCAAAGAGCGGCTGAGCAGCCACTGCTCAGAAACTGTCTGGTGGGTAGTGTGCTTTGTGCATCACTTAATTTGTATATATATGTACTATTATTATAACTATTATCCTTTTCTTTTTCCTCTTTATTTTTTTTATCTCAACCCACATGTTCTACTTTGTTTTATTCCTTATTCTCTCCCCATCCCCTGGGAGGGGGGTGAGCAAGCAAATGACTGTGTGGTGCTTAGCTACCTGATACATTAAACCACAACAGTACCTTACATACACGGAATTTCATTAATATTCAGTGAGACTGTATGCACCTTAATAAGTTATTCATAGATTAAGATCTGTGATCTGCTAAGTCCAGAGGGAGCCACTAGGTCAGTCAACCTAAAACCTGGCACAGTTTCCACTCATATATGTTTATAATGGGGATCAGAAACATTTATTTTGTTAAAGAATGTTCATCAGAACATATCTAGACTTAATTTAAGACCTAAAAAAAAATGGAATCCACATTTTCCCTTGATGTTTCCCTTCAGTATTTAGCTATCCTCATTGTTACAAAATGGACTGTTGTTTCTCACTTAAATTTCTCTGATGTTAACAGCCATGCATTGGTTCTTGTTAAATCTTTCTTCAGGAAAAAAAAAAAAAGAAAAAAAAAAAAAGAGACTTGTCAGAAGTGAATGTTTATTGTAAAGAAAACTCGGCAAATGTACTTCAAATTTCATTCAAAACGATTGACTCTGATCTTTACAAGCTTATTAAGACTTCTGGTTAATTTGCTTTGCTGTAAAGGCATCTACATAGTGTAGTGTACTTTCAGTGATGATTTTTAAGGGAAATGTAGTACATTCATTTTAGCAGGGAGAAAGATTAGGCAAATAGTTTATTTTGAATATGTTTTGTTGTTGGTCAACAAAATGTCAAAACACAAGTCTAACATAATTTCAGATTTATTTTTTCTCAAGGAGATTTCCATGGTGTGTAATGATAATGACAGCAGACAAGGAGGTCTTTTTTCTGAAGTTACTGAGTAAGGCAGATTTTGGTGAGTTCTGTGCTATGAGGATGCCTGATGAAAAGCTTAATGGGTAAAAGCAGAATTATACAACTGGGTATCATTGCAGTTAACAGGAAGGGCAACTAAAGCAACTGTTCCAGGGTCATGTGGGATGTTAAAAAAGACTGAAACTGTGCTGACAAGGTGTAAAAATGAAGAAAGGAAAGGAAAAGAGAGAAAAATGTTTCTAGTTTCAGATTTATTGCCAACACCTTTAATAAAAAATGCATATCTTTTTCACTAACCAGTGAACTAAAGTCATCAACTGTGCCTTTGAAGCTGAAAAGATTACTCTCTGCCCTTGCTTTCTCTGACACACCACTTGAAACACAGTTAATAACTTCCAGAGTGAGCTTCACAAAATACAGAATTGATACTAATTATATTAAGTTTGTTGGATGAAAAATGACCTTGGTAAGACTGGAAGCTACAGCATTCCCCAGAACAATAAAATAAAAGTGAAATCCACACAAAGTGACTTTGGAGATGATTTAATCTGACCTATTAATTTTTGCCTATAAAGTTATGTCAGAATGTGTTCCTCTGTTTTCTTAAATCTAAAAATGAATTTATGTGCCCATAATAAATGTTATGTTTACCTGATTTCTAAATTATCAGCATAAAAGCATATACAAAGTGAGATTATTCAGACAATGAAGATAAAAAAGGGAATCCTAAAGATAATACTTCAACACTTTTCAGAGCATCAAAGTCAAATGTCTAACCACACTCCTTTTTGAGTCATTAGAGATTTTGGATATTAGTTATGTGTCACCTTTGGAAACCACACCATGGTCAAAACTGAGTACAATAGCCATCATTGAGGCTGAATTGTGTGTATAATGTCTACAAGCACATCCAGTATCAAAATGGCTGAGAAGCAGCACATCAGAGAAATGTTTTCAGGGCAGAATGCTAAGTGTATTGCATATTTTCAGGCACCTTGTGAAAAAAATGAAGGGCAAGGCTTACTGCGAGGCTGACAGAGCTAGTAGTGGTGCATGAGCTTTAGCTATACTGTGCTTCAGAAAACAGATTTAGAATATATTTCCTCGTTACAACTGAGAGAGAAAGAGAAATTAGAAGTATGTTGAGTATATTGCTATAGTACTACTGTAGCAAATTATAGCAAAAACAATCTAAAGATTTTTAAGATAAAAATCTTTAGAGGCTGGTATTTTACTGCAGTGCATCTGTCACACTGGCTACAGAAAAGCAGAGTCAAAAAAATTAAAACAAAAAAAGGTGGTTTTTTTCTTTTTTTTTTTTTAAATGGAAAACTGATGATTTAAAAGATTATCTTAAAACACTTATTTAGGGAAGAAGCAGAGAAGCAGAAGGGAAGTCTGGTTTGAAGTATAGAGTATCATAAATGGCCTAATTACAGCTTATTCCATTTCACAGTTCATTTTTTTTTCCTTGTAAAATTAAGAAAGAATTACAAATTCATCTACTCTGATAAATACAAGGTAGAAAATCTTATTCAATAACACTTGACTCACTGTTTGGCTGAGTATAAAAGACTGAATGGGAAAGCACAAATGGAAGTGACTGAAAAAATGAAATTCAGAACCAACATGAGGAAGTAGTTTTTGCTCAAAGAGAAATACAATTTTTCAATAGCATACTGAGCCAAGTTTGGAATTGGAGGCACTGGGGTCATTAAAGAAGAAGGGAGATACTATTCTGGAGGAACTATGTTAACCAAGACGACTTGCAATGGGTTGAATGGCCTTTTCCTTTTCCCTAAATTTATTCTCTTTTTGAAAAACTTTGATTACAAGTCATCCTGCTGTGATTTAGATAGTATGAATTTGAAAAGAATGTATCAAATCCTTTCAATCAAGATGCTTGGATTTCTTTCCAGGCTGAATTCTTGCAAGCCTGTAATAGAAAACCATCAGTCAAGGAAAAAAACTATCAGGAGTGGCAATTTACGTTAATGTACAATTTCCTTTTCCAGCATAAAGGCTAAGAGGCAAGGAACCAGGGCAACAAAGGCCAGGATATAAATCTTTGTGGGAATATGTTATGATAGGACAGAAGAAGAAAAAAAGAAAAAAAAAAAAGGAAACATCCTCATGATTGGCAACTTAAGGAAGCCATTCTATTTATTGTGTGTACTTCTTTTCTTATGGCTAACAAGTCTCTACAGTATACACAAAAGGTCATGAACTGCTTTCAGCATCCTACAAAGAGACTACGTTAATTTTAATAGATTCCAAGTGCACTATCAATCTTTGACTTCTGACTACGTCCCTGAATATTACTTGACAGTAGCCAGTTTTTACAACTGTATTAATTTGTTAGAGAAAGTAACTGTAGAAGATTCCAATGGAAAGACTTCACTTTTTTCTTTTTCTTTCTTTTTCTTTTTCTTTTTTTAAAAATTTTATTTGGGTGTAGTTTTCAGTAGAGACTGAAAAGAAATATTTCTAATGTTTATGCTCGAGTTTTACTCAATTACTGTGCCCAGTGTAGGAACTGCCTGTGTTCCTGGGCAGAATTGCATTCTTTGGAATATTTTTGGATTCTTTGGCATAATTCCTGCCATTAATCCTGATCTTGTTTATCCACTACAGTACAATTTTGGTAGCGTCCATGCTGATATGCTTTTGTACATGGAACCAAAGTGTCAGATTTTCTTCTATTCTTTTAGAACACTTGCGTGCTTTACAAAGCAATGTGTCACTTGAGCTTCTAAATGTTGCTTAATTCCAGAGTCCTATCCTTCCAGTTAATCTCTGAAGCATCAGTTTCCAATATTTCCAGACTTAGTAATGCTAGGAAGAAATTAGTCTTTAATTTCAATCAGGTTGGCTCTCTGCACTGCATGACCTTGTGCCAAGTAATTTGTGAGGGGATTGCCAATCCCTGTGAGACTTTTTTATTATTCTTATCATATTATAGTATGACTGTGGGGAAACGTGCTAACTGTTTTTTGTGTGATTGAAATGTACACTTTTTTCTGCTATGTACTACATTTGAATAGTGTCTGCTAGTTCCAACCAAATTATTTATGTGGCAAAATTTCTTTCAAATAGTTGTTATTGCACTCGGGGAATTTAGTTTGTATTTTCAATGCAGGAAGTTCTTCTCTATGTTTATTACGAAATGTGAGTGAAATGTAAGGTTTTCACATAATTCTGAATCCTTATCAACCAATAAAACAATCAGGAAAATGTTTCATGCTCAAAAGAAATTTACTAAAGAATTTGATTGCTTTCAGCACACTAGTAAAATATAGAAGTTATATGCAGAGCAAAGTATTTTGCTCTTGGGAAAATTTTCAGTGTAATGGAGAAATTAAGATCATGAAAATTCTAAGTATAAAGCCTTTTATAGAAAATACCACTTCTGCATGCTAACAGAAAAAATATAAATATATTTTGTAATACAGGAAATGCATGGGTCAATGTAAAAGTCATTTTCAAGTTTGTCTTGTGATAAAAAAAAAAAAAAAGATGAAAGCCATCTGTTCTGAAGGCAGAACATGATGAGTAGATTCTCAAGCTTTGGATGTTATTCCTGCTCAAATACTTTAATGATTTTTTATGTATTTATTTTTATTCTTTAAAATATATTTGAGTTAAAATATATATTTGAGTTAAAATATATTAAACCTGTTCGTCTGTGTCTCTAGTTCTAGTAGTAGTAGACTAGTAGTTTCTAGTCTACCTGAACAACTTGTAAAACCCTAACATATTAAACCATTTTGTGAAGTATTCTCTGAATTTATGGTGGATACATGACAGCATTTGAGCTTAATGCTATATTCAAGCACAAGCCTAAATCAACCCTTTTCAGCTCAGTGCATGAATTAGGATGAGCTGTAAACAACATTATCCCCATACCTGAAGGTGTTCAAGGCCAGGTTAGATGGGACTTGGGAACCTGATCTAATGCCTGATTTAGTGGTTGAAGTCCACAATACGGGGTTGGAACTAGATGATCTTTAAGGTCCCTTCCAACCTATCCATTCCTTCCTAGCCATTCTATCATTCTAGGATTCTTTGATTCTATGATATAACATTGCATTTATTTCCTCGGGGATCATCTGATTAGGGCTGTGCAGTATTGTACATATCTTAAACCCTTCATCTGACTGCAGAATGGTGCTGCTAATCCTTCTTGCTTTCACAGACTTCAGTGTAGAAATGAAGGAAAACTCTGAGTGTTTAAATCCCTGATGTCTAGAACTGAACATGTCTGTCTGTGGTCAAACAGATGGATGAGGAAGGCAACAGGACAAACAAAGCTGGAGAACTGAGAAGAAATAAGTGGCTTGATATTTGTGAAAATTTTCTGTGTATAATAACCTTTCCAAATTGAATATTGATTATTTACAGATGTCATTTCAGCCATACCTTTATCTACCAGACTCTGAGTATTTATCATACATTTATTACTGTTGCTTTTATTGTTGAATACCTGATTTTAGAAAGGAAGTAATTTACATGGGAAAGTATTTTAGATATGCCTAGAACTGAATTGCGCTTTTTGTTGAAAGTCATAGAATTGGCATTAACTCATCCTTAAGATTTATATCATAGAAGACACAGCAGATTGTTGTTGATATTTAAATACCTGCTGTTCAACTAAAACTCACAGAAAAAGATCAACATTTTATGTTTAATATCATCTGTGAAAATCTAGGTTAATTTCAGCTCCAAATAAGTTTTAAGTTAATAAGATATTAAAAACCAAACAAACAAAAAAAAATACAAAAACAACAACAAAAACAATAACCCCCCCCACAAATATTTAAGCGTTAAAATCACAGGTTACCCATCTGTTGCTAGATTTGTTATTTGTATATAAATCTTATATATATGCATATATATGGCTATTTAATGCTTTCATGCTTCCAACCAAGCTATGAATTCTCTTTCTAGGGGCTATAGTCTGATCATTTATACCATTCAAATGACAACTGTTAAAAAAGGTGAAGTTGTTTTATTCAAATTGCAATATTAACAGAATGCTAACTCTTAGCTTTCTAGTAAAGGGAGAAATACAAACAGCAGTCAGATGTCCTCATAGTTAATCACTGTCAGTTCGAAGCATTACAAAAATTAGCCTTATTAAGTCTGAAGATGAACCAAAACTTCAGATCTTGGTCAAAAGTAATGCGAATTATTTACTTTTGTAGCAAACCTAGTAAATCACTTGGAATCAGAGATAATTATCAGGAGAACTGATGTTCCTTCTTTTCTGTCAAAAGCTCCAGTTCTTTATTTAATTTTTAATTATTTGACCATTTTCAATAAAATGATTATTTCATCATTTTTTAAGAGATCAGTTTTATTCTCTGGTATTATACTAGCATTAAGTGCTGTCTTTGGATTGTCTATATCTTACTGAAATGTGTGCATTTAGTCTTGGATGAATGTAAAAATACAGGGCAAATACAGAAATAAGAATATGTAGCGCCAGAAAAAAAGAAAAAAAAGGAAAAAAAAAGTCTTTTTTTAGACTAACAGTTGCCATAAAGTGCCATATTGACCACCAGCTATTTCAGGAAAGTGAACTCATCCTGTTTGTATTCTGCAGCTAGCTTTTCAGCAATCAGAAACAAAAGAATATATCAGCAGCAGAGCAGTGCTGCATTGGAAGCATTACTTACATACTTAGTAGGTGAAAAGCATTGGAAAGAATGGGGCCTGCAGAAGTAGCAGTGTGTTATTTAGTCTAAACTTTGTAGATGGCACAATTTTTCAGGCCTATTCTGAAATCTTGAAAGTTTTCATCAATTTCACATGGCATTAAATGCATATTGCAATCTCATTTTAATGAAATCAGTTTATAACTAAATCATCAGAGAGTGTGTCATAAGCATACGTGTCTTCCTGTGAGCTGCCATTTGTGTCTTCTGAACAAATGTCATTACTCTGGCTACAGATGCCAGCCCAATCCTGCAAAGGCTTGCACACATACTTAGTGCACTTCATGAACAATTCCGCTGAAATCAGTGAAGCTGTTTGAAGTCTTTGGGAGATCAGGACCTTGAATTACATTAGAGATAAGTTCCATTCTTTCAACCATATTTAAGAAAGTTTACTTGGCCAATTGTGGAGCAGGCACTGCAAAATGTTCATCACTGAACATTCAATTCACTTGATATTTATTTATTTTTTTAACTCATTCCTTACATACTGAAGCAAGAAGAACAAAAAATATGCTTTTTGGTATGTTTGCTTGTTTTTCTTAGCACTCAGTCTGTGCTATTACAGATAAATAATTTTCATGATAAGTTTACAGCATTTATATTGTTATGCACTTATCAAGCAGTTACTCTGTTTGCTTATTTTATGTAACACTTCACAACTTTGATAAGGTGTGAATTTTAAGATAAGACCCAATTTCTGTCTCAAGTGTCCGTAAAACCCACTTGAAAGTAAGAAAATGTAACAGGACTTCAAGTTTGTGCTTGTTTTTAGAATATATATCTGAATGTCTGCAGTAATTCTGTAGATAATGTTAAATATTCCTGATACTAGGCAGTGGTAGTAAAACTTCATTTTTATGTTAGAAATTTAAAATAATTTAGAAATATGAACTCATATGCTGAACAGTCCCCATTCCCATTTCGTAGATCATTTATGTAGCAAAAGTACATCACAAAAATACATGATTACCTGTCAATTCACAAAGCCTTTGAAATCACTATTCCATACTGATTATTTCATCATTTTCAATACAAAAGTTTTTTTTTTTTTTTTTTTTTACAAGCAACTTGCAAAACAGCTTGAGAAACAGCTTGAGAAATTTTAGGAGTGTGAATAGCACAACAATCTTCAATTTATTACATTAAAGTGGTTCTGATTGTCCCACTCTACACTGCACTGGTGTGGCCTCACCTTGAGTATTGCGTGCATTTTTGGGTAACATTGTACAAAAATGAGATAGAACTATTACAGAGCATCCAAAGGAGGGCTACAGAGGTGGGGGAGGGTCTGGAGGGCAAGGTGTATTAGGAGCAGCTGAGGTCCCCTGGTTGGTTCAGCCCAGAGCAGAGAAGCTGAAGGGAGGCCTCATGGTTGCTGCAGATCCTCACAGGGAGCAGAGGAGCATCACTGAGCTGTGCTCTGTGTGACAGAGACAGGGCCCAAGGGAACGGCATGGAGCTGCGTCAGGGGAGGGCAAATGGGGGTTAGGGACAGGCTCTGCACCAGAGGGTGGTGGGCATGGAACGAGCTGCCCAGGGCAGTGGGCATGGCCTCAAGTGCCAGAGTTCAGGAAGCACTTGGACACCACTTTCAGACATAGAGTTTGGATTTTGGGTGGTCCTGCGTGGCACTGGGAGTCAGCAATCTTTGTGGGAACCTTCATCTTGGGATATTTTATGATTCCATAATTCTTCAGTGATTCTACTGGAGTACCATAGTCTGGAGTCATAGCTCCCTCCAGTGCTGTCGATGTTGTCATTCAACATGTGCTCTTTGCTGTGCACTGTCTTTCACTTTTCCTAGGAGAGAAAGGATGATTGCTAAGAGGGAGAAGGAGGAAAGACAGGATGAGGCTGTGCAGGCAGAGATTCTCCACCAGAAGGCTGACTGTTATCAGCATGGGACTTCAACTAATTTAGAGATTTTGCGTAGTCATAATGTGCAGTTGCAGAAATATCTAATGGCAATAATGCAGTAAATAAACGCAAGCACTTCTTGTTCTAGAAAATCAACTCAACTGTACAAACCTGTAAAGCGAATGTAAGGGCCAAGTTAACTGGTGATGGTACTCCTTAAGGAGGTGTTGGAGGCATTGTAACCAGTACTTTGAAAACACATCAAGATTCAGTGACCACACCACAAGGCAAGTAGAATGTGGGCACACGAGGAGCAGAAAGACAAACAGCAGTCATTGCTGATGTTGCATCAAATCTTAAGTGGCGCATCTTACAGTGTGCCTTGCATGGTTAATGCTGTGTCTCCGCATCTGACATACTGCGTGAAGTTCTGGTTATGTGCCATCAAAAAGATCTGAATGGAATGAAAAAGAGAAAGTGAGAAGGATGACTGCTGTTTGAAAATGGTTTCTGTGTTAGGAAAGATTAAACAGACTAGCAGTCTTCAGCTTGGAAATGAGATAGCTGGAAGGGGAGATGGTAGAGGTTCATAAATTAGAAATGACATGAAAAAAGTGAATACAGTCACCAATGCAGAAAGTTTCTAGACCATGGACTCAGAAAATGGCTGGCTGAACAAGGGAACTTTATGTAATGCATTTTTCATCTGAATATAAAAGAAACTTCTCTAGACAATGTTGTTTTCTGATCTACTACAGCAATTCCTATGTTATAAGATCTTTCTGAACAGGAAAAAAAATACTAACTTCACATTGATCATCATTCGGATGAAGAAAAACATCCCAATTACAAACCTCAGTTTTAAGAATTTTTTTTTTTTTTAATAACTGTTAGGCTGTTAAATCACACGGTGCCTTTATGACAGATTATTCGCTATATATTCGATGACAAAACTATTTTTTGTGTGTGAAGAAAAGTAAGCTAGAATATATTCATTTTAAAACATCTTCATGCAATATGAGAACATTTTGGTTTTCCTGCCTTCTGTGAATCTAGTTTTACCTGGGAAATGTGCCTGTGATTTCAGGGCATTATTTGTAAGGAACTCAAAATCAAAACCACTGCTTTCTTACAGTCTGAGAAAAGAAAAAGCAGTTATAGTTTCAGTTAGAGTTTGTCTGGCAATTAATGAGTACAGGCAAATGATTTAATGTACTCTACAGTTTCAAAGAATTATTGTTACGTGGTTAAATTTATCCACTCCTGTTGAATTTAAGGCTAGGATAAGGGTAAACGCTGAAGGCTTTTTGAAAAGAAAATCCTGGAACTCTTTGCCACTGAAAATGCTGGGTTTTTTGTTTGCTTTTTTTTTTTTTTTTTTTTTTTTTTAGGGCTCCACAGTGTATTTTAATTAGGCTTCAATGCTGAAAATGTAAAAGTAAATGGGCAACTTATTATGCATGTTCTTGTATAACAGTAAAGTGCTTTATGCTTTTCTGGAGGATGTCTTTGAATAAAGTGGGTAATTTTTTTTACAGAATTTGCATGTTTTACCCCTAAATCTGAGATTTTATTTGCAAGCCCAGTGAAAGTCTAATCATCATGAGAGAGACAGAGATGCTCAAGAGTGCAGCTCAATTCCACCCTTATTTCTGTGAATAATTACAATGTAGCATGTTTTAACAGAATGAATTACAAGTTCAGATTCTTTATTGCCAAGTCATACAGTTCCAAGGGAATTATAAAATCATAAAAAACAAGTTAAAAGTTTTCCTCCTTCCTAGTAACACAAATATACGTTACAGATGAAAAGGGCATTCACACACTTTACTATATAATCTCTATATAATTTTCATTGGTAAGAAAAAAATCATAGTGTTACACAGAGTGTGCTCATCAGTTTTGACTCTCACTGCTCTGAAGGAAATAATAATGGTTTTCCACTTGAGGCCTGTGTATCTTCAATACCATGTATTGAAGAGGTGTGTTATGGAGGTTCAAGGTTGTAATAGCAGTACTTGTCCCACAGTTAACCAAACAGTAAGCAAAGCCAGAAAGCCGCATGTTCTAATATGGTAAAAATAAAAAAATGAAGCATATGGAGGGGGTTACAAGTTGAAGTATAGTACAGATATATATATTTATGTGAACAAGGAGTACATTATGGGTATTCATACATATGCAGTATTTTTTCCACCAAAAATGGCTATGTTTCTATACTCAGAAGTTATAAAATCCATAAGTCAAGCCGTAAATATTGTGATCTTGCATAGTGAACGAAAGTTAATAATTCATTTGTTTTTTTACTTTTTTTCTAGTTTGTCTTTTTGGTTTGGTTTAGTTGGGAAAATGAACTATGTAGTTAGAGACTCTTCTCTGTCTCTTTTCCTTCTGGTGATGTGTATAAAATTCAGACTGATTTCGTGTCCAGGAGTGCTTCTGGGAAGACCATATAATAAAACTATTTTATTACAGTTCTGCTGCTCATTGAAAGTTACAGAAATCACACAGAAAAGGTGATGCTTTTCAGACCTGAGATGCATCCACAAAGCTCTTATATCTTATTGCCTCTAATGAATGAATACTTGACAATAGTAACCTGCTCAAGCAGTATTCTTGTACTTTCCACAAAGACTGAGAAGAGGCATGTTTCTCTCCAGGTCTCAAGCTGTACTCCCTAATACAGAGCAGCAATGTATTTGTTGCATTCTTATGACTTATTAGCATGCTATTTTTCTGTTTCTAGTTTTGCTGAAGTGCTGGATATTAAACTCTATTTGCTAAGAAGACACATATCCTGTTCAGTCCACCCTACTCCCAGGAGATGTACAGTTAATTCACATGCAGTCATGAATCAGAAGCAGCAGCTTTTAGCCCTGAAAATTGTAGAGCAGCTGCATTTTAGACTCCATAGTCAATACTCTCCTGTTTATGAGTGAGTGAAGCACCACTGGAAAGAACTAGAGCGTCATCATCAGGTAGAAGTGAATAATTAATGTAGACATTTTCAACAGAATGACCTGTTTCTGCAAATCTTGATCAGGTTCCTTGCTTCTACACATCACTGAAGGCTGTCAAATAACAGTAGCTTACAGTGCCCAAGCCCTGTGAGTGTAACCTAGTAACTTCATGTATGAAATACTGCGCATGGTACATTGAGTAGGTGGGGAAATATTCAGGGTTGGTTTGTTCTGGAGAGCTGAGATGGGTGGGCAAGAAAGGTATTGAGCTGCTTCCTGACCTATCCATTATGTGTGTCCTAATTATGTCTTCTTTTGCTAAAGAAAAAGAAATGTGATATCACAGATTAATACAGGGCTACAATTGGAATAATACATAAGGTACATTAAATATGTTAAGATGTACATACTGGCATACTACCACACTTCTATTCCACTAGTTAAGTGCAGAGAAGTCTCTACCAATTGAACCAAGTGTGCACTCTGAAGGCATTTTTTTGTTTGCAATGGGAATGTTAAAGTTTAATTTCAGCAGAGTCTCTTGCGTGCTTGAGGCAGAGATTGGAATCCTGGCTTGGTACCAGCAACTTGAAAAGAATTTGACGCCTATACAAATATGCATAATGGCAGTCTTAATCAATAGGAATTATGTTATTTTTCTGTTTCTCCAGTAATGCTTCATAATGAATCAAAATGAGCTAGATGGTTCACTAGTAGTTTGAATACTAATTAAATGGAGACCTTCAGCAGCTTGTGACCACTTCTAATGCTTCTAAATTCTGTGTGTTTATATTTTTGTTTATCAGTGAGGCTTGTGTTGTGGAAAGCTTCAGCATAGCAGAGGAATCTTAATTTCATTCTCTTTCTTTGCCTTTTTTAAAGTCAGGCTTCCAAATCTACAGTAAACTCTTCCTACTCAGACAGCAGTGCAACTCAGAGCTTGCTGACAGGGTTTTCATCTCCCTGAAGAAGGGATTCAGAATATTAAACTGTTCAGAGTAGGATTTACAAGGATTTTACCTGCCTAGCTGCCCCAGCATTTTCTCACTTCTTCAGTTTTGCTTCAATGGACAGAAAATGAGGTTCTTTGAAAACAAAAGGAATTCAGCAACGGTAAAGCAATGAACTAACAGGGGGGAAAGAAAAGGGAAAAAAAAATCCAAAATTATGTATTGTTTGTGATCTGGTTTTTGTTAATCATACTACTAGAGCATTGCCTGTTATTCTGGCTTTAACAATTGCGAAAACATGCCAAATATGAAGCAGGATATGAAGCTCGGTTGTGCCCTAGCTATTTTCACTGTTTTTACTGATGAAGAGGTAAAAGCTTAGCTCTGGTTCCCTACTCAGAGGAGACAACACCTGCAGTGTGGGGAATAGGCCCAGCATTTTGCACGCTAAGCAGTCAGGAACATTCCTAAAGCCCAGTCTCTCCCTTGGTAGCATGCGTGTAAAAAACCAAACAAACACAAAGATGTACAAGCAGGTAATGCCGTAAGAATAGAAAAGAGTGGAAGTGCAATCCAAAGATGTATCTTAATTCCTAGCATTATTTCAATAAATTCTTATAATTTCTTTTACATTACATGTAAAGTGACAGGACTTGGAGAAAGCAAGCATAAGATCAGATTATAACACTAATTCTAACTTCCTTGAATGATGGAGACAGAGGTAAATGAAACATATATCTGACGCTCCAACTCCTGCTACTAGAAGTAAAAGCAATCACTAAGAAAACAGCAGATTAATTTTAATTCATTATTCTTTTAAGAAATCTCTGAAAATCTGCCTTTCCCCATCCCTACTACATACCCAGAACAAATATATTCAGCACTTATTCATGGTACTAGTAATTTCATCCAAAGACAGAATAACCCTTTCCGTTGAATTTTAAAGTGTTCAGATATGTAGAAGGTTCCACAAATCAAAGAGTGTGCATGTATTACTGTTGGTGAACATTGTTTAATTACAAAGAGAATGAATGGGAAAAATTGAAAGAAAGGGCTTTATGATCATAGTGCAGATTCTTTGTTCCTTTTTCCATACTTTCCAATCTGTTCTGTTTCTTTGAAATTTCTTAAAATATGTCATCCATGTATTTGTATACATGCACACAAAGCTGTAAAGAATAACATACCTTTGTTGTTTTTTTCTAAAATTTCCACGTTCTGCTTAATGTGTCTCCCTATAATTGATTTGCAAGTTTGTTTAAAATGTTTCATGAGGTGTAACCTATTGAAATGAGTCATCTAGTTTTCAGGGTGTTCTGGGAATAAAGAGTTCCTGTATAATTTAGGTGTAAAAACAATATTAAAATGTTAGTACTGAAATATCTCTCCCTAAAAGTGTTCAAAATGACATCTGATTTTTTGATTTAAAGGAACAGTTCGACTCCCCATCAATTACACTCAGCTCATTATGTTCTGTTATAATTATCAGTCCTTTTGTGTCTTAGGTCTTTCTTGTAGCTCTTTGGAAGACTGTTTTGGTTTTGATCCAAAGCTGCTTGTTTCACACAGGTTCTATCACAAAAAAAAAATGTAATCTGATATCAAAATACTGTTGTCAGCTACGCAGACACCATTTTTCATGCTTCCTCAGAAGATGCATATGAGACATTTCAAAGTGATGTATTGGATCATTTCACAACATTCATTTTGTTCTCCTTTAACAGCCTCTGAGTCTGAATTTTTGATGTGGCATGGATCCCTTACACACTGTTGCTTCTTTGAGGGACAGTACTGTGAAGTTCCTATACTGGGTGCTATTTCACTCAAGGAACCCTATCCATATTACTGCTGGCGTAATTTGAACTCTGATTCTTTTCTGTATTCTTGCCTATGTATGAATCTATGGATTAACCAGATCAAGTTTTTTAATACTCTCTTTTACATGTCAACATGTTAAAATAGGTTTCCTGTGACAGCTGATAATAAAGCTTTTCTGATCTCTAAAAAAATCCACCTATAAAAAGTAAAGCAGATCTTGTGCCAAAATATGCAATTTGAAATTCCAAATATTACCATTCCTGAAATTTTACTGCGTGAGCATGGCCACTGCATTTGTACCAGCACAACGGCTGTTATTCCCAGCCAGACTACATCTAATTCCTCGAGTTTGTTTTCTGCTCTGTGTTGCAGTGACCAACTTCCACTAAAGATTATGGACTTGACTCAGGAAATCTTCTTGGTGATATACTTAATTATGCTGAATATCAGGGAATAAGTATGTGTATGAGATAAATACTTGTTCAGTACTTTTTTAGACTGGGTTCTGTCTTTGGCCAGCCTGCACACAAAGAAATTCCCAAAAGTAGTCTGTTTTGCCCAAGAAACATCTGTCTGCCAACAAAAATTAGTAGTAGCTTTAAGTTGTTTAAAATATTTTAAAATTTGAAATGTGCATAGTGTCTAATGGTTTCTGGGGCTGCATCCTCAGATCCTTGAGTAAAACAAAGTTGAAGCATACCCAAATCTGACTGTTCATGGTTAAGCCTCTGATGAAGGACTCAATCATATCAGCATTTATTTAAAGGGTTGGCTGGCATGGCTTTTCATGGACATAATGGAAAATTAAAACCATTGTTTTCTCTGGGCAGGTTTTGTTGTTTTTTTTTTCAGGAAAGGGTGAATAGCACAATTTCTTCTTTCTGAATCTGATCTGTGAAATGACAGGAATCTGGCTAAAAAATCCTACAGTAATTTGTCTGATAATCACTGTGCAGGTAAATGGAGTCTGAAAGAACAAACGTGTTAGCTAGGACAGATTTAAACAACATTAGACAATGCAATATACATTTAACTGTCTTTATAGTTCATACAGATATTCTTTTAATAACAAGAAATTAACATCAGCAAAATATCAGTGCTTACAAGAAAATTTTAGAAGATTTCACATGCACAGTTTTTTTATATGCTCTCATAAAAATTTAAATAGTGTATAAAATTAATCAATAAACTATAAGTTACTGTCATATGATGCTAAAAATCAGTTGTTTTAACTAAATAATCATGAACATGACTAATATACCCTATCAAATAAATTCAAATGTGCATAAAACTAACTCTGATGATCTCCATCTCTGAAGAGACAGGAGATGTGCTTGTGTATATATTTATATACAAATATATATGTGTATATATATTTATATATATATTAATTGAGCCTTTTCCTTTAATTTAATGTATAGTTAGAAGTCAAACTGATCTTTACAGAAAGCTGCAGAATATTTTATCATGTCCATTGTATATGATGTATTCACATATGACATTCTAGTTCATTCACAGAAAATGATGAAGAATTATCCAATTAAAAGTAGTTCGTATCTTGTTAGAAGTGCTTGAACATTTTGACCATGCCCAAGGCCAGTCTGTACAGTTTGCTGATCAGCATACACTTGCTCATTCATGAAAGAAAGAGGAGACAAGGGAGGTACCATTGCATCCATCTCATGGGTTTTTTGCCCAGAAGCAACTTGCTGTTATAGAGATACCAAGTCAACAGAGAACTATGCCAAGAAGAAATAATCTGATACTCGGAGCTTGCTATTGGGTATCTGGGCACAGAAGCATTTCAAGCAGTTCTTTTGGTGCAATAACTCATGTATTCACCGTACCTATACTCCAAGCCAGTTCTGATCAAAACTGGTATTTTCCAAAATCAGAGTCACAAACCATACCTCTCAGATAACATGCCTGTCAGCTTCTAGGGATTTGACTTCATTTGTGTCTGAAGGTAGTGTCCCATAGTATGAGGTTGATTTCAACCTCTTTCATGCTTGCCAGAATTGTATTTATTTTAATATTCAGAGAATAGTAGAATCACAGGATGGTCTGGATTGGAAGGAGCCTTAAAGCCCATCCAACCCCAACTCCCTGCCATGGGCAGGGCTGCCCCCCACCAGCTCAGGCTGCCCAGGGCCCCATCCAACCTGGCCATAAGCACCCCAGGGATGGGTCACCACAGCTTGTTTGGACAGCCTGTGGCAGTGCCTTACCACTCTGTGAGTAAATAATTCTCATCTAACATCTAAACTAAAACTCCATTATTCCCTGCTAACCTCAATAGCCCCAGTGAAACATGATGATTCTGCTCCTCTTCATGTTGCATCTTGAATAAACTTGCCTGTTCTTAGTGCAATTTGATTTGAATTCAGTGTTTTCAAGTGTGTATTTAACATTCTTGAAGTAAGACAAATCATTTGAGCCCTGAGGCAACTTAGGCTAGAGACACCTACTTTGTGAATTTAAAACAACTTTATGATGGAAGCAGGTACCCAGATGATCAGTTCAGCCAAAACAGTGGTGCCTCTAGGCATCGACAGTACAGCATGTTAGTTATCCAAGGATGTGTTTGTCAGGGACACATTTTTCTCTCTGTCCTTTAAATGGTTTAAGCTATGCCTTTGTGATCATTATTTCAAGACTTTGTTGCTTGAAGTTGTCCTAAGATGCATTAAAGATATTTAAATATGCATCTGGATCTCATCCTGTGTACACAATAACATTAAAAAGAAAAAAAATTCAAGCAGTCTCATAGAAGTTACTGCTGGGATAAGGAGAACTTGTGCTTTACTTCCAAAGCAGAAACAGGAAATAGAGATAGCATAGTAGCAAGACAGTAGCAGGATTTTTGCAGCCAGCTAGTTGCACTTTTAAATTACACTGTGACGAAGGTGTGTATGAGCCTCTTTCATGAAAATGTAATGTCGCTAAAGGACAGTGGTAGGCAGAAAACTCTTGGAAATAGAACTAAATATTCTGACACTGGCAGATTTTCTGAGAAACTTTCCTCTCCTGGAGTCAAATTACCAAAGAGGAAGGGACTGCAGTAAGCAAGAAAAGAAGAGATGCTGGATGCACTCCACAATGTTTTTCCACTGCATTTGGGAGCATTTGGGGTGTGAGAGAAATTTTGCAGTAGAATTTAATCTCCCAGGTTTCTGAAGAAGATTTGGGACCATGTATTTAGTTGTCATATTGCTAGATGAGAGCTTCAGTGTGGTAGCCCCGTCTCTGAATCCCTGCTGTGTTTGGGGCCTACGGAATTCTTTGAAAGATGCATGCTCAGTGTTATTACATAGAGATAAGCTGCAGTATATTTTTATCTACGAAATGTTTGTGCATTGAATATCAAGTCTGACAGTCTGAAAGGCAATTTCTGTGGTTGCTGGTTCTTACCCCCTGCTATTACAGAGAAACAACACCATCCAGAGCTTTACTTGCATAACAATTTCTCTAGTGAGTAAAAAGGTACCAGAGATTTCAAATGAACTGACCTTGCTATAAATAAACCTTGCTATACCTGGAAAAGCAGGATCACACTAGTTTTGCCAAGCTGGCCAAAAAATTGAAGTCCTCGAACTGAAAATACAGTAGTTCCCACAGAAAGCTGAAATGTCAGTTCATTTATTTGCAAATCTAACCTCTCTGTAATTGTAAACATAATTTAATGGAAAGTCCATTGGAACAATATAGTGATCTTTGACATTCTTATTATGTACAATACTTCATAAAATATTATCTGAAATAATCTAGTATGGAATACATATTTTTTTTTTTTTTTTCAGGAAGGCTTTTATGACCCTATTTTTTATTGTTCCAAGAAGAATAAATTATAAGGGAAAGACAAGGCCCTTTCTATCATATAGGGTTTTCCTCTGCCAACACAGAGCTACTTTCTGTGTCATCATTTCTAAGAATTTACATGAATACTTGCTCCTTTATTCAAGTGTGTCAATTACTAGGAGGCAGGAAAAAAGTAATTGGAGAGCCTCTTGAATTTTTGACAGTATCGATATAAAAGTGATGGCAACAATGTGAAACAACACAGAAAGACCAGAACATCTTGAAGCAATAATAAAATTTTAGCATCCATCTGCAAGTTGCTAGTTTAATATTAACTCTATGTTCCTATTAAGATGCAGAAATACAGAAAAGCTCTTTATCAATTTTTTTTTCATGTATTTGAGTTTTAGTAGCTTGCCACCCATTTCTTAGCATCTTAGAATTAAATACAGTCTTCTTGAGATTATTTGATCCAAGCTAAGTCTAAATGTATATTGGGTTGTTCAGGGCATCCTTCATGTCAGTTTTATGTACATCCAGTTTGGAGATCACACAACCCCAGTTTGTGTACTTCCTTGTTGTGAAAAAGTTTATTAATATCTAGTTGGAATTTGGCTTGATCTTCTTTTCTCCTTCTGGATACCAGCTGGTAATGTTTCCTCCTCTATCTTTCCCTTTGTAAAGCTGAAGAAAGATCACACACTGTGTGCTCCAGACCCCAGTGACCATGGTGACCCTTACTTTCTTAATTGCAGACATCCACTAACAAGTTTACCTCTGCAGAGGCTGAGTTTGGTGATCACTTTTATTTTTGTGTACCAGGATTTTTATGCTTAATATATGTGAAATGTATTATAGCAACTTCTGTATTTGTGGAGCCTTTATAGTATTTGAAATAATGCTAGTTTGTAGCATATGAATATTTAACTACATAAACCCTATGGCAGCAATGAAAGATGCAAACATCCTTTGAAATATATAACATGTTGGTATGTTCGAACAATTACTGCAGTTATTAAGAAAAATTGCTGTAGCTGTAAACGCACAATTTTAAAACAGTGACATTGTATGACATTTCATTGTGATTGTTTTGATAGCTTTTTGTTGCTCAGTATCACAGAAATGGTAGAATTAGCTTGTAATACCATTCACTGAAACCTTGACAGCTAGATGCTAGATGCTCACTCGATAAAATTTTAATGTACAAAATGCATTGCTGAATTTGATTGACATAATGGTAAAGGAACTAACCTTTAAATGTTCACTAAGATTTTAAGAATTTGGCATAAATAGATAAAACGAAGTTCTAATCATGATTTTCTAAGTTTAATTATACTGCAAAAAAATTATTGGTACTGATGAAATATTAGATATTATTTGGATGAAAAAGCAAACTGAAAACAGGAGGCTGTAGCTGTTCATTTTTCTAAACATTAATTCTCCACTACACTCTTTTGTTAGCTGACTTGCAACTTCAGTGATTCTAGGGCTAAAATGGAACAACTTTTCCTATTAAATTCAATATTATTTATGAAACCAAGGGCTCATTCATGTCTGTTTAAGAGCATTTAACAACATCTCTAATATTTCCATGTTTGTTCCCATAATCTGGAAGTTGACTCATACTGTTTCTGGCTTATTTCCATATTTGTGTTAATTTTTTTCTTCATCAATTACCTGATGTGAATCACATCTAGAAATGTGTCTGTCTAAGGTCATCTTGTTCTGTCTCATCTGCCTGAAATAAAGAGATCCAGCCATTAACTTCTTCATTATTGCAACACGTCATAATAGATACTTGATTTCCTTTTATCTCAAGATAAAAATATATCCAACAGAAGCTCAGTAAAAACTAAAGCCACAAAAATACATTTCAAATGTTTCAAAATCTAGGATATTGCTCCTAAGGACAGGTCAAGTGCCTGCCTCATTGTTGCTACCGCAGTACCTCAAAATCATTCTTTGTTCTATGAATCATTCTATGAGTCAAAATCATTTTTTATTCTTTGAGTTACATGTTATTTTAGGGAAACAGAGGTACAGCTAAAGAAAACACTTTGTCAAAGTTTGTGCAAATTTGTTGCACGGTAAGGATTTAAATCCGCATTTTTCACACCTATCACTAGAAAAATAAACCTTCCTCTTGAAGTGCACCACCAGTAGGTGTTTTGGATGGACAGCTCACAAGTGTGAGCAGGCTGCACAATCATCAGGCTGATGAAGCCTAACATGTCATAAGTTTCTGAACTGCATACAGTTAAGAAAGGAAACAAACACCAACTTTCCACCTTAAGTACTGAAAGAGATTTTGCAGGAACAAGCCACATGCTGCCTGCTTGGCCCAGGTGGCATGAGCAGGGCTTTGATGAGAGGCTGCTGCCAGCAAGGGGCTCTCTGATTACGGGTTGCCCAGCTCCGCAGGTTGGAGGCCACAGCTGAGCCAGACCCAGCTGTCCTGGTGGCAGAGAAGCTGTCACAAATTCATGAATCTCACCTCTGCAGAAGAAGGAGTAGCATGCTAAAGTTTTAGAATTCTTATACTTCAGGTTTTATACTTAAGTAAATGTATAGGGTTTATACCTGCTTCACCTGCCAGAATGAATCTCTAATTTTCAGCTGTATGTAATACCTGCTAGTTTCTTATCAAGACAGAGATTGTTACAGGTGTTAGTGAGATGGTCATAACGAACATTTTGCTGACTGCATCGAATATGTCATAATGATCAGAATCGCGTTTTTAGGAGTGCATCTTTATTTTTCATCAGTTTAAGCTGAAAGAATGCTTCAGAGAGGAATATTACATCCTTGGCATGGATGTAATGTAAAGGGAAAAGATGAGGAAAAAAGGAAGGAAGGGAAGAAGGAAAGAGGCAATGAAAAGCCGCCGGCCAGTGATACTTGGGAAAGTAGTAATACACAGCTTTGCTTGGAACCTTCTTGTTTTCATTCAAGTTCTCTGTTTGTGCTTTCACAGAGGGAGGACTAAGTTCTTAGAGACCTTTTGAGAGAAAATGGCATTTAGTGAACTACTTCAGTTAAGTAGAATTGGATGCTGAGTGATGTGGGCTAATGAGACAATTCAGAGTAAAAGGAAACTCTCTTGCAGTTAAAATAGAATGAGAACCAAACAGGAAAAAGAAGGAAGTTACTTCTTGGAGTCATCAAATAGGAGATAAGGAGAATGCTTCTAGAGCCAAAAATACTAGGAAGTGCTTACTAGGTTTGTGAATGCTTCCAAGTATTTTTTTCCAGATAAGTGGCTGGAGGAAAATGTGTTGTGAAGATGTTGTCCTTTTAAGAGATATAGAGAAATAAGTTGTTCTTCTGGGCTTTCCAACAAGAATTTGAAGGGCCAAAGCTGTCCTTGGTAGACAGCCCTTGTTATACAGCGTTCTGGTACACTTAATGGACAGAATAGATGTTCAGTGAGGACAAGCATAATCCTGCCAACAAGAAATACCTGCAGTTTGACTAGGGAAGAGGATTCTTCTTGTAAGTTAAGCAATGATGTTTATGATGTTTTCAATTCTGAATTAATTTTTTTGTTGCTCTGAGAGTTGTAAACCTTAAGGAGCTCTAAGTCGTAAGAATGAACAGACCTTTGTACCATGATTACTTGCCCTATAAATATCTCTCCTGCTTTTTTCCAGCTTTTCTTTCTTACCGTAATCTCTCTAAAAGACTTTCAGTAACTTTCATGATGGTTCTCCATGCTCCAACTACAACCTCCAGGAGAAATGGAAGTATCACTTTCAATTTTTCCCTTGAAAGTTCTATTTCTTTGTTGGGTATCTGCTTGAGATTTTCCTTATCAACAGCCTCTTAATCTCAGAGTTTCTGTCTAGAAAGAGACCTCCATTTTGTCAACAGATGGCACATAATTTGAAGTTGTTGACATGTTTTGTTCTGCTTTTAAAAAGTTCTCCTCAGGAACTGTTCCAGCACATCGCTTACACTTATTTCCCAGGTTTCAGACTTTTTATGGCTTTTCAACATCAAGAGTCCAGCTCAGGCTGCTATTAAATTGGGTTTGCTGTCTTCAAATAGTGTGAGCATAATCGCCATTTAGTAAAATAAACATGGCCCCATTATTTCTTAATGCCTTGCTTAACAACTTTAAGATTAGCCCATGTCTCTCATACTCCCAGTAGGCAACACTTAAGCAGTGAGTAATATTTCTGTCTGCCATAGTCAAGTAATCCCAAATGTAAGTAATTTACAGGATGGCATTTGGGACTGTTACAAGAGACATATTGTAATATGTCACTGAAAATCAGCCTGCCTTTGCACGTTTGATCAACAGCCAGATGGAGGCTTTTATCACATTTATTTAATCTGAAATATACATAGTAATTACACTGGACCTCTGAATTTTTCAGTCCTTGTGGCTGTCTCCAGAGATGGTAGGAAATGAATCTGTCAGTTACATACTAGTGTGGATGTGACCCCCATGGTAGAATCCTCATGTATTGCAGCTAACAGTGCTGACAACAGAGACTGTAAGTGCTGCTAGAAATGAACACATACTGCTGAGTTCAAAAAAAGTAGCCCCATAAACCAAAACTAGCACAGCATAATTTTTTATGAATACAACAGTCCTCTAGGAAAGCAAAGACTGACCTTATTCATAACAAATCCATTACCAACCAATGGCAGTAAGAGTAAACAATCTCTTACTAATAGCTGGATGGTATTTAACTTTAAGACTTCTGAAAACAACGAAGTCTTAATGTTCCCAGGGGAAGATTTGGTTAAGATATTGAATTCCACCAACCATGTCATTATTAAATGAAGAAAATATTGTTGTTTCCATTAGTAGAGAGTTGGCATGAAGAATGGATGGCATTCAGTTGAACCACTGGCAATAATTCCAACAAATTGAAGATAGTCTTATTGCTTGGACAGAAACTTCACTAATGGAGGTTGTCATTATTCCAATTACATTTACATCATCTTCACATCCATTTACATAGGATTTTATGCCCTCATTAAAATGGCCATAAAAGATGCCTAAAATGTTAACAGGAGTATTCACCTTCCTCCCAATAATTTACTCATTTTTTCTGTTACTTAGAATTACAACAGTCTACCTCCACTAATGTTTCTCACCTCTCTATTTCTGAGATGATCTGAGCCAGTCAACAGCCTTCCTTGGATCAGTTACCCTAGCCACAAGTATGCCTGGCTAATCTTCTAGAGATATATTGACAGATAAAATACGCTATTAACTGCCGAAGAGGAAATTCTGTTGCAGTTATTCATACTGAGTAATCTCACGGCAGATTAAATTGCTCTTCAGCATGACTAAGGTGACAGATTCTGGCTGTAAGTGGATGGTTTACTGAGGTATTTTGATGTTGTATAGGTTTATAATTATTCTAATCTGTTTTGGTAAGGAGAACTTAGTATGACCAGCATAAAGAATTCATTTGAACAATAGCTTTTCTTCCAGCATGGAGTAAGTTTTAATTAGAACTGTTCTTCAAATAAATTAAAACTGCCTTTCTTTCTTCTGCCTTTCTCCCTTTGAAAACTTTCCTGAATTGATTAAATCCACCATACCTTGTGCAACTGTGGATCCACTCATGCTTCTCTGTTCCTTATACAACCGTGGATATTCTCTGCTAGCTTTAAGTCTGCTTCTCTGCCTTACTTACTCTAGCTTCTGCCATTGGGAACACCTTCCTCTATATCTACACTTTACTGAAGTTCTACATTTATTAAATATCATTTCTTAGCTGAAAGTTGATCTTTCTTGCACTGCTTACCTGAGGTAGAAGGTTTAGTTGAGCTATACGGTGGTACTGATTAACTCTGAAAAACAATTTGTGAGGGAATTTATACATAAACATAAAAACAAAGTGGCAAAAAAAGTCATTGTGGGAAATATTATACTACTTTCCAGAAGCTACTGGCTAGCAGAATTACTTTCTTAAGTGCTTTGAAGGATTATCTTTAAACAATCTGATCACAGTTTGTGATGTGTAGTTGTGGTGACAAGCCATGGCTTTCTCATTGTCTGCAAATGATAAGACTGGAAGAGACCATAAGGCAGCAAGAGATACCTGAGTTCAGAACCTGCTGAGCATACACACACACTCCCCTTCTCATACAGACATTTGTCTGCATGTTCTGCTTGGCAAGCTGAAATCTGTAGGAAGTGACCAAAAGTCACAGCTATAAGGTACTACAACAAAGAGAGCAGGAGAGTTCACTGGCATCTCCAGTTTCTGTGTTAATTAGGGAATTATTCATTATTTATATAGATAATTAACTTCTGGTGTCAAGAAAAGGAGTTGTGCATACATATGCACACCTACTCCAGCTGGTGTCTGTCCTTAATTGTTGATGAAGAAAACAAAAAAAAGCAGAGATCCTCCTATGCTTATTGATGGAAAGTCGTTAGAGGAAAGATGACACAAAATGCAGTTTTTTCTCAGAAAATAGGAAATCATGCATCTTGACTTTCTAGGTAGGGTTGGCTTTTTTTTTTTTTTTTTTTTTTTTTTTTTTATGTCTAATAGGCTGTAGTTTCCAAACTTCAATCTGCTTTGCTTTGTTTGTGCAATGGAGGGAGACACTGAGCATTCTGGAACTTCAGAAGAAGAAGAAAATTAAAATGCTGGAAGCAGAGTTAATCCATCACCTGGCTGTTGTGCTGCAGCCTACCATATAACTCACTTGGAAAGACAGGCTTAACAGAAATTTTACAGTCATTTCTGCCAGTTTTCTGTTTCCCCACATCCCCCTTCCTTAGTAGCCAGAAGTTATAGCTGGATTGTCTGCAAGTATTTATTCCCTTCATTATTCTCTACAAAAAGAAAGATGAAAAGTTTGCAGATATTAGGTTTTTTGTTTGTTTTTCTATGACAAGGTCTAAAGAAATTAATGAGTTTATTGAAGGACGAAATATAATGTCAATAAGAGAAGTCTGTTGTGTGCTCTAATTAGAAGATGTGTTCCCTTCAGAAAGCTGGAGCTTTTAAAGAACGATTGAAAAAGAAAAAGAAAAAAAAAGAAAAAACTTTGAGTAACTGTGTCAATGAAATAAAAGACAAGGCAGAAAATCTGGAACGAGGCTCTAAGGACCCTAGAAAATATTAAATTTTCCATTTCTTACCCAGTGTAGATATACAGCTCTCTTATTAGCACCGAAAGAAAAAAATTAGTAATAGATATGGGCAATATTTTTATTTACCTTGGACAAGGGCCCCTTACTCACGAATACACATCAGAAGATGTGATGTTTTACCTTCACTGAAAGAAATCTCAGATTCATGAGAACAACATGATCTCTCAAAAGGAGCTGTAGATTCATCTGTTGACACATTAGTGGGGCTTTTATCCTTCTGGGATGTGGGCTCTTCTTAATAGCAATGTATATATAATTCAGTGCTATGGGGGAAGAAAAAAAAAAAGAAGAAGAAAGAAAGAAAAAACATTTAGAGGCAAAATGTGACAAATGTGCTACTGCGGTAATACCAGAAGAAAAGGCTATCAATTCTTTTGAAGGTTTACAAGTGAACTTTTTTTCTGTCTGTCTTCTCTATGGTTGATGATGTTCTCCTATTAAAACAGCAGTTTATATATGCTGCATATTAGCACTCTGTTTTGTTCTTCTTTGCTTCAGGCACTGAAGTAAAAGGAAGGCTGTCACATATTTTAAGTTCAAAACTGGTTAATAACAAAACACATTTTCAACAAATTTCACTACCAACCCCTTTGGGCAGCTACTCTTTGCAATTTAAATGAGGGTTTAGAAAACTTTCTTTTCTTCCTTAACAATACTTTCACAAGTTTCAAGTACATGTATTTTAGTGGTTAGTAGCATATTACAAAATGAGATTAAAAGTACCTGTTTCAGCACTCCAGGCCAGGAAGGGAAAATTGAGCTGTGGGGTGCCCAAATGAAGATGCTAAAATGGGTAAAATTTCCTCACAAGCACTTATCACAGACAGCACCACAGCTACCATTCCTATTCCTAAATCAAACACCTTGTCAGCTGTCAATGCAGCCCTACCTACTATCCATATTTGTGAGTAAATTCCTTAGTCTTTTCTTTTTTTTTTTTTTTTTTTTTGGTTGACTGATTTTTAAACTGAATTATCTAAATGCTGCAGCATGAGCTGACCAATTATGAGACAAGAAGGCACTGGGGAAAGAGTTGAGGTGTTACAAATGTCTCCTAACGGTGTGAAAAGCTTCAAAAGGGACCTGTGCTTTATTATATGCCAAAGAAATCACAATGGGGAGAAACCTTTATTGAAAAATTGATCTCAGGGCACAGATTTTGTATGAAGCTTTTTGTCTCTATTAGGGTTTTTCTAAAGGCATCCTTCCTGCAGGTTCTCTGATATCTAATGAGGTCTGAGCTCCTGCGGCATTCTGTTCTTTCAGGATAGTTACAGGAAAACAATGATCTTGAGATCTATACTGTCTCTTAAAATTGGTTGTAATTGATCCATAGTTCCTAAGTAAGCAATTTGAAGAGAATGAAAGAGCATGATCACAAAAGCTCTCTTTCTTTAGGAAGCTCCGCTGAAATATGTCTTAGTGAAGGGGAATATTTCTAATTTAGCTTATATTCACTGGTGAACTTCTCAAAATTCAAAAGGAAGAACTAAAGAGTCCTGTCCATTACTTGCTTTCTGTAATTTTAGCATTTTATTTCACAAAGGCACTTAAAAGTACTCAAACATGTAGATGTGGTTCCTTGCTAGATTTTCTCCAGAAGCTTTCATTGCTTTCCACTGCACATTCTCACCTTACCCTTCTTCATTTGCATAAACTCAACACTCTTCAAATAGGACAGACTGGGGTTTCTTTTTGTGCTTTGGATCTCCTCAACCCCAAATGCACATTGCTTTATTGATCTGATTCTGTGCCAGGCCCTTTAAACAGTGTCTTTGCCCAAAGTATGAATGCTTTGCAAATTGTACTGGGAATGATAGCAGGCCCTGGAAATTGAGAAAAGGAGGAGGAATTACTTGAAGAGATTTTGCTGCCACATAAATTGTGACTTGGTGCTACACCACAGGATTTCTTGCTGGAACAGTCCTATTTTGCCTAAGTAATGGATTATTCATGAAATCAGTAAAAGTGACTGTAGGCTCGGGGTTTCAGCACTTGTCAGAAATGGGACATCCGTTTTTTTTTCCCAGCCTTAAGGAACAGTTATTTTCAAATAATGTGTGCTTAATTTGTGTTCATTTTGAGAATGCATTTTAAGCTCTGGAGCAAAATATAGCCTTTATTTCCAAATTTTCTTTTAGTATAAATGGTCAAAACAAATGATTACTTTAGGTCCCTAAAAGCTGAGCATGTCATACTCAAAGTGATTTTTGTGTAACTTTTTTAGTTCATCACCAGGGCTAAAAATTAGGCTTTACAATAAAGAGGTCTACTTGAGCATATTCCCCAAAATATGCTACCATTTCAGCATACACAGCTCTTTTTCTCCCATTGCTTGGAAAAGGGTTATGTGACCCCTTCCTGCAGCCTGCTTAGTCAAGTCAACTGTGCATAAATAAAAAGGAAACTTATGCAGGAAGAAAATGAAATTAGATGGATAATTATCATATACTTCATGCAAAAGCATGAAAAACTGTTTCAGCATTTCTCTGCTTAGCTAATGTGTGAAATCACATAAAAATATTCTACGCTGAAACTTAGTCATTCAGTCAGAAAATGCACTTATCTCCTTATTTAATAGGTGTAAAGTCTTATCCAATGTGTTTCACTTCTTAATGAATGATCTATTACTTTCCTCTTACTCATTTTAAGTATGTTATCTCTGTAAGTCTGTGAACAAACAGTAATGGGTAAATCCGAGAAGCTGAAAATGTCACTGTATCAGCAATCAGTATTTCAAAAGTACTTCCTAAATTTAGGACAGAAACAAATAAAAAAGACTCCTTGGCTTTACTGGCATTGTCTTGCTATAAGATTTCTTTAGTCCAATCAAAGAGTAAAATTAACAGTATAAGAACTGATCTTTGAAGATCTAGACTAATAAAGATCTTTGAATTTCTGCATCTCAGGCAATTACTATTTTAGTTTATTGTGCTCTTGCAGTAGAAAACAGTCTAACAAACTAATCCCTTTTTTATTTCTTCCCTTGATTATGAGAATTTATTGCACAATTGTATAATTAAGACATTACTTACTGGAGTTATGAGTGTGGCAGGCTAAGACCAGGTAAAACTCATGAAGATAATAAAGGGCATCCTCCCTGAAGAGAGCTGGTAATAAAAACGCCTAGAGCACTTGGAAGATTGTGTATGGTCACTCTATAAATATCTAAAATACAAAATGCTATATTTTCCAAACCCCTGTTTTTCTGTCTTTCGGCTACTGTTCAGGAACATTTTGACACAGTAATTATTTATGAGATGGTAGATAGTTCCAGATCTATAATTCAGGCATGGGGCTTAGGTCATTTAATGAATGGCAAATGTATAGTGCATTACACAGCATGCATAATGTAGAGCATATTTATATTTAATGTTAACATTATTTTTCAATGAGGCGAAAATTTCTATGAGAAGCACTTCCTGTTCATAGCATTGTTTATATTGTGCAGGTTTTCATTTTGCTATGAAAGGATGCTTGTTTCCCCCCAAAAATATTGTCTTCTTGTGAAGATCTTTCTCCACTTCTTTCCCTTCCTTCCATTCCTTCCTTTCATTTTTTTTCTTTTAAAAAGGTTATTTTTTCTGTGGTAATAATCACTGAATCATAGAATGGTTCGGGTTGAAAGGGGCCTTTAAGATTATGTAGTTCCAACCCTCCTGCTGTAGTCAGGGACACCTCCCACTAGACCAGTTTGCTCAAAGCCCCATCCAGCTTGACCTTGAATGCCTCCAGGGAAGGGTCATTCACAACCTCACCTGGCATCCTGTTCCAGTGTCTCACCACCCTCACACTAAAGATTTTCTTCCTAACAGCTAGTCTAAATCTACCCACTTGCAGTAAAAGGAACATTTTCCCTCCTCCTGTCATTACATGCACTTATAAAAAGTTTCTCCCCAGTTTTCCTGTAGGTCCCCTGCAGATACTGGAGGGCTGCTATGAGGTCCTCTTGGAGCCTTCTCTTCTCCAGACTGAAGAGCACCAACTCTCTCAGCCTGTCCTCATAGGAGAGATGCTACTGCCCTCTGATCATCTTCATGGCCCTCCTCTGGACCTGCTCCAAATGAATTCTTGTGCTAAGGGCTCCAGAACTATACACAGTACTCATGAGGGCAGAGTAGAGGGGTGGGGTCATTACCCTCAACCTGCTGGCACACTTCTCTTGATGCAATCCAGGATACAATTGGCCTTTTGGACTGCAAGTGCGCATTGCCAAATCATGTTGAGTCTTTCATCAACTGAGACCCCCAAATCCGTCTCCTCAGGGCTGCTCTCAAGCCTTTCTCCACCCAGCCTCTGTCTGTACTTGGGATTGCCCCACATGAGTTGCAGGACTTTGTACTTGCCCAAGTCAAAATTCATGAGGTTGGCATAAGCCTGTCCAGGTCCCTCTGGATAGCATCCCTTTTCTCTGTCATATCATCTGCACCACTCAGCTTGGTGCCATCTGCAAATTTGCTGTGGTGCACTCAATCCCATTGTCCACACAGCCTACAAAGACGTTAAATAGCACCAGTCCCAGTACTGATCTCTGAGAAACACCACTCATTGCCAGTTTCCAATTGGACACTGAGCCGTTTAATGCAACTCTGAGTGCAGACATCCAGCTAATTCCTTATCCAACAAGTAGTCCATTCATCCATTTTTCTCCAATTTTGTAATCAGGATGTTGTGCAGGACAGTGTCAAAAACTTTGCGCAAATCCAGGTAGATGACGTTAGTTGCCCTTCCTTTACCTACCATAACTCCATCATGAAAGACTATCATCTTTATCAGACATGTCTTGCCCTTCATGAAACCATGTTGGTCACCACAAATCACCTCGTATTTATTTTCCATTTGACTTAGTAGGGCCTTCTGGAGAATCTGCTCCACCGTCTTGCTAGGCACAGAGGTGAGACTGACTGGCCTGTAGTTCCCTGGATCTTCTTTTTTTGGCTTCTTGAGAATGAAAGTAGTTCATAGACAGTTTCTTTGTGAATAGACTTCTGTGACGATATTTATCAATATAATCTTACAAAAATTGAGAAACATAAAGTTCTCTCTCAATGGCAATACAATACTATTTTTGCATTTCAATGAAAAACTAAAATTTAGGGCTAAAAATGTCAATCTTTAGGAACAGTAGAATCTCATTAATCTTCATCATAAGCAGTCCACTGCATCAGGTATGCTAAAGGAAGGACCTATATGCTGGAAAGCACTTGAGGATGAAAACACAGGCATATTCACTTCAGTGTATAGTGATTACCTTTATGCGACAATTTCTGTCTGCAGTGCTTATTAAAGCTCACATAAGAGTGATGTGTAAATCTGGGTATTGAGCTTGTATGCTGCAATCAGCTTTTCAAAAAGTACCTCTGGATGAAGTGCAATGCTAGTCCTTCTCTGTATTATACTCTACATCAGGAAGGATATTATCCCTCAAAATATTGCCTTTCACTTGTTAATTTTAATGCTACTATATTAGCAAGTATGTAAGTATATCAGTGGGAAAACAAATTCATCCTGCTCCTGCCCAGTTTCTGGGGAAGAGCGTCTCCTGCAGATTACATACAGCACTTATGGACATTGCTCCTCCTGAGTGCCAAAATTGGTGCTGGTTTACAGCAACTTTGCCACAGGCACCACAGAAGGAGGAATTTGCTAGATGGCTCAAGCAGACTGAAAGTCCTGCAGCAAGCTGTCACCTTCCATTTTCTCAAGTGAGTAATCACTGCCTTCTAAGCGCTGTTGAAAGCAGAGCCTCTGCAAGGCCTGGGGAAGGATGGCTGTGGGCTCCAAGCTGTGGCTCTGGCAGGTTGAGATTTCAGCCCTCCTCCTGCCTTTTCCCGCAAGGCTGCTGGCACACAGAGATGAGGGTCCTTCTTGATCAAAATAGAGCCGATGGCCGTTTGAATTGAACCCCCCTCCTCAATATAGCGAGCCAGAATTTTCATGAGGATGGAGAAGGGGCAGGGACAGTGGACTTTATAATGTGTTTCTAGCTTTCTTGAGGCCCCTAACTAGTTTGCTGTGATGTCTGCAGAAGTGCTGTGGCCATTTTTCCGTAAGTCCTCTTAGCAGCCAGAAGACAAACAGTTGGGAGTTCTGAAGCCAGCAGCAGGAGAGGAAGCCATGCTTCAGGGGTCTGGGGACTGTAAAGAGCAGAACAGTATCTATTACCATGACCCATACTGCTGTGTGCTCCAGCAAACTTTGAGTTTCCATGTGGCTGATGTTTTGCAAAGAGAGGGGAAAGCATGCCTCTTTCATTTCATCTGAATAATGCTATGTTTATACATACATGTGTATGTAGATATATAAATACATCTCACCATTAAACGGTGATCTTGGTCAGCATAATGTAATTGTGGTGTCACACAATCACACTTCCTAAGCACTATCAGAGGGACTTTAATTGTCTTTGCAGGGTAGCCTTCTTTTATCTGTAAATATTTTTTCTGCCTTTCTGTTTTGCAAAAAGAAATTGTTTGCAGACTACTTGTAGAATATAAATGGCTGCTACAAGGGAAATGCCCTTGAAACAGTGTGTATAGACTGACAGCAACATAGAGAACATGCTAATAGCATCTTGAGAGAATTACTATTACCATGTAGCTGAGGCGCTTTCATCAAAACAGAAATCTTAACATGACTCTTTGATGGAATATTTTCTTCCTTTTGCATATTTCAGCTGACAAAGATTGCTCATTCATTGTTCAAAAGTTCCAGAGAATTACCCACCTCTAAATAGTGTCATTTCCCAGTATTCTTTGCAACATTCATAAAGCACCAGCCAACAGAACAGACAGGTGACCAGCACAGAAGACTCAAATCTGAAAACATTCATTGTAGCACCTTGTCCAGAGTTAGTAAAGTGGACATGAGAATACACTGCTGCATATATTACAGCTCGTTCCGTTTGTGTGCTAATTGAGTATTCATAGTAAACTCTCAAACCGAGGCTTGAAAATGAATGATGATCTTTCAGGTTGCCCGATACCTTTATCTGACCAAATTCATGCAGACTCAGCCATGTGCAGAGGGACTTTGCAAGGCTGCACTTTATCTGCCTTTTTATTTCTGGTGCAATAGGATAGGAATGAGAGGAAGAGAATATATAAGGGTTCCCCACTGAGAATCAGGTCTATAAATTATGTATTATGCAGACACTATTCTGCTGATGCTATCTGATCCCCAATTCTCGGTTCCTTGTTTTTCCTTCTATAAATAGCTGTGGCCAGGTTTTCAGTTGTAAAATGACGAGGACAAAACCAGAAACCTTTCCCATTTAATAACCTCTGCCAAAGAAGAAGAAGGTAATATTTTTCATAACTGTAATGTCCTCAGGGCTTTGACAGTCTGGGAATACAAGCGGCACTGTGTTGTTGATAAGATATGGGTAGTAAATGTGGGAATAACCATGCTAAATATTAAAGTGGGAAAAGCTCTATTTTCAGGATGATCAGTGTAAAACTTGGTATTGTGATTTTTTCTTGTCAGTTTTTTTCTGTGTAGGACCATTTTTGGTTTTTGTTTCTCCCTGTAGATCCAAATGCTTTGGCTGGACAGACCGGACCTGACCACGCTCTAATAGGAGGAATAGTGGCTGTAGTTGTCTTTGTAACGCTATGTTCTATAATTCTCCTTGGTCGATACCTGGCAAGACATAAAGGTAGGATAGATTTAGTGGAACTTCTGTCCCTTTTGGAAGCAAGGCATGATTTCACCTGGGAATGCTTTTCCCTTTCACCTTCCCCCATCTGATGAATGGTTTGGACAAGAAAGCTCCATTCACACTCTAATCATGAATTTCTGTCCAGTTTTTCAGTGGACTAGCTAAGGCAAAAGATGTCCAGTTTTGTGTTCATGTCACAAATCATTGATTTAGAGTGACCCTTGATTTTAGCCTTTAGCTCTAGACACCTGATTATATAATCTTGTAGTATTAACTAGTATATCAAGTCAACAGATGCATGTTTATATACATACACAAGATTTTTCTTGTGCTGATACTTCTAACAAGCACTAAAAAAATAATTTTAAATACTGATTGTGAAATTCCAGATCAGTAGCTCTTTTGCTAACGGTCTCACCAGAGTAAGAGTTTCATTCCCAGGTCAAGCTTTACCTTATGCAGGGGTTTCACCTTAAGAATTCTATTCCTTTCATTGTGAATCCCCACCACCAACAGAGATAAGAGGGATGGAGTGACACTGACTTCTGACTAAGCCTCTCTGTGATCCCATTTTGACCTAGTTAATTCCGAAATCATTTTGTGAGATTTAACCTCTGAATAGCTTGCAGACTGGGTTGTTAAAACCCAGTTGATTTGCTTATCCTCACCAAAAAAAAAAAAAAGCCTAGAAGAAAGGATTAGTATTGGTGTTAACTCATTAAATCATTTAGGTAGGATAATCATATGGCTAGCAGACATCAGCTGATGCAAATAACATTTTAATTTGACTGGACCATGTAGGGGAAAAATAAACCTGTAGAAATGTGCCTCTTTTGTTTTTCATTTCTGAACAAAAGCATACAAATCTTATGCCAACATAAATTACATTTTTCACGAAGGGGCAGGTGGTTGTCAAGGTCAATACTTTTTATTCATTTCCTGATCATGAAAATGTGTGCTAGTATAATATGAATGGATTTAGTTAGTGAAACTACCTCAGTTTTGTAATTCCTGGAAATGACCGTAATACAATTCAGTAAAATTTAAGCATAGGTAAAATCATGTAAAAAGAAGTACAAAAAAGAAGTGGTCTTTTTTTTTTTTTTTTTTTTTTTTTTTTTTTTTAAGCATTTATGAATATCTAAATCTTCAAAGTTGATTTGATTTTTGTGAACAATTGTTCCATGAAATAACCAAGATTTTATCATTTATTCTATAATTACCAAATATATTGCATACTACTGCAGTTACATAAAAGGTGGTCTTCTCTTAAGGTATTTCTTTAATTTACTATGAGTAAATGTGAATTTGTGCATGTGGATTACCAGTGTTAATACTACAGATATTTCACGGACAAAGTAGAAAGCTGAACCTACCAGTATCATTCATACTAAAAATGTAAACGTATCCATCCATTCATGAAGCAATTGGAGCACTGTTAGAAATGTACTTCCTATAATACAATGTAAATCTAAAAAAAAAAACCTAATCTTTTTTCTTTCTTTTTTTTTTTTTTTTTTCCTGTTGTACTGATTCCTATAGGAACATATTTAACAAACGAAGCAAAAGGAGCTGAAGATGCACCTGATGCCGACACAGCCATTATCAATGCAGAAGGCAGCCAAGTCAATGCAGAGGAGAAAAAGGAGTATTTCATTTAGATACAGAACTAGAATCTTGGAGTTTTACTTATCAGGCTGAATGGTGGAGAAAACTGGCTATCATTTTTCAGACTTCATTTCTGCCATATTCTGCTATCTTTATTAACTTGCATACCTGCTCTAAGTAGCCAGTTTATACCAACAATCAGCTCTTGACATCCCCATTCTATAATTACAGCATCGTGTATAAAGCAGGACATTTCTTATTGCCTAAAATTCATATCCACTGCTCTCTTAACATACAGTGCTTGAATATACAGCCTTAACAATGTTAATCATCATCTTAATTCAAGTTTTCTACATTTTTAAATGTTATACAGCTTTCTTCTTTTTCAGTTTCTTTTACCATGATCCCTACTAGTATGTCATAGAACAATATTCATAACAAATACTATTAGGTAAGGACCTAATTTACTTACATAAAATGTTAAGTCTAAGACTAGAGGTTTACAAAGAATGTTTTATACATGTCTATAATTAAAAAAGCAACTTGTTTTTGAGACATATGCCCTAGGAAATACAAACAGAAGTCTTTGTAGAATAGTTTTTTGTGTGCTTGGATTTGGTGGGATAAAAAAACAACTATCCATCCACTAAATTTTTTGTTTTGCTTTGCTTTGCTTTATTATGTTTTAAATGGTACCTTGACAGCAGTGCCATGTTTCAGTGATAAAATCATGCTGAATAGCTAAACTGATTCTGCAAATTTAGATAATAGTGCTTCATTTGAAACAAATTTGTCTTTCCATTATACTGCTTTTTTGGGATTACAAAGATTAGAGATTTGTTTTGTGTGTGAGTAATTTCTGTTTTTGTAATTTATTTGCTTTACATGGACTCACCTGCCTACTCAAATTTGAAGCGTCCATGGGGCATGACTGCAAGACATTTTAGTATATGTATATAGTGCATATAATAAATTCAATTAAACATTGTTTGATACATATTTAACTTTTTTGGCAGTAGCTAAGTCAGTCACAAGTAGGCATTTTCTAATGTCATTATATCCCTTTAGATATGACTCAAATAAATATTCTGAGTAGGTAACATGTATAAGTATTTTTTTTGTCTGTATGTCCTAGCACTGTTCAGCAGCAAACTTTTCTAGTTCTTGTTAGTTTTTCTTTGTTATACAATGGAAGCACAATGTTATATGGAAAGGTAGTTTTATGCTAACAACCAGTGCACAGCCTCAGGTTTTAAATTACAACCACATTTGATTACAATCCTTAAAAAATACTATTGAGTTGCAAAAATTATCAGTTTTTAATTTGGCAGTTCCAGAGCTGCTTCTCTATGTTGGTTTGCCAAAAAAGAAAAAAAGAAAAAAAAGTTAAAAAAAAAAAAAAGTAAAAAAAAAAAAAAGTAAAAAAAAAATAGAAATGTTAAAACAAAAGATATATGTTTTGTGTATACAGTAAATGGACTAATTCTTTATATTAAATTCCTGTCTATGCATTTTGTGAGGTACAAACTTATGTCACCGTGAATGATAGAGAATTCCTGCCATGCTTTTAGCTCCACAGTGAAAGTCTCTGTTTGGATTATTTCTGAATTTTTTTGTGTAATTGACAGCTGAAAATCACATGCTCTTAACTGCGACAACAAAACACTGTAAGCCCATTGGCTTATTTCCTCTTCCAATGAAGTAACAAGGTTGCCATAACAGCTCTTAGTAATGATTCTACACTGGAGAATGCAAGTTAGTCTAGATGGAGTTTGTTGTACTCCTGAGTTTTGCACCTTTGACAAAAGAATATTTCTCTCTGGTTGTTGTACTTGTTTGTGAAGCCTAAAAGCATGATGGTCTACTGTAAAGGACTTTCTCCTGGGATTTTATTTTTGTGTGGGAAAGGGAGAGTTTGGAATATGACATCATGTAGTATGGAAAAATGGAAGATAAAGGTGCTGTGTCAGATTATTTATCAAAAGAGTATAAACCTTTTAAGGACAATACTAGA
The DNA here is from genome assembly GCF_019238085.1 of Lagopus leucura. Taxonomy (NCBI): domain Eukaryota; kingdom Metazoa; phylum Chordata; class Aves; order Galliformes; family Phasianidae; genus Lagopus; species Lagopus leucura. Next base: position 85,778,826 of record NW_024962262.1, read on the forward strand.
GTATTTTAATTGTTTTTGTTGAAACATTTATCTTGTTAATTTCAAGAAAATAGGGTGACGTCAATCAAGCAGCACTTTTTTTCAAAATATACAGACATAAATAATATGATGTGGTTGAGTGTTAACATAATAAATCATATACAGTATGACATTTTAAAGAAATTAGTCTGCATTGATGTGATTGCATGCTTGTTTTTACAGTTCACTCCATACCCATCTGTGGAAAAATGCAATAATATGTTAATATAATATGGTAGTTTGAGAGAACCAGGTAGGTGCTACTAGACACATTGAAAACTAGTATAGGTTTACAAGATATTCATGTCTTTCAAAACATACACATGTAAAAAGGCTGGCAAAGGAAGTCATTCAGTTTAGCACCAAAAATATGGATTCTTGCCACAACTGTAACTCCCAGTTAGCCACAGTAAATTGTCACACAATGCAAGGTTTCATTTCAGTACCTGGGGCCCAACTGAACTAAGCATCTAAGCACACACTCAGTGACAGGCATGGGAGAAGTTCCATTGAACTGTAAGGCACTATTCTTACGCATAAAAAGAAGTGCTTCCCTGGACAAGGGCCTTATTTGCTCAAGTGGAATTCCCCAGAAGTATGATGTTTATGCCTTTTTTTATTCTTCCTAATTCCAGCTTGTTTGAATAGCAGAGTTGTTACTTGAACTGTTGCCCAATGAAGGTCAGGCAGGACCTCCAAAAGCAGGATTGTTTTGAACCATTTTCTCCAGCAGTATAAAAACAGCATTTAAACTTTGCAAAAAAAAAAAAAAAGAAAAAAGAAAGAAAGAAAAAAAAAGATATGAATTGGACAGTTGAAATGTATTATTTCATTGGTTTCCAATTAAAACTAATCATGTGTGCTGATTTTTAATGCAGTTGATCTTCCATTATCTTGTACCTTGTGATGTCACTTACGTCTGTGCAAAGCAGGTGTAAAAACCACAACAAGCAGCCATAAATGGCAAATTCTGACTGGGTAGCACTTCACAAGCCTATCTAGTCCTCACAGATTGAAATTACTGTACCAAGTGTGAAGAGGCATCATTCTCTTTTGTAAGCAAAACCATGCCTCAAAGCTAATGATTTTCAGTAGGCTGGTTTTTAAACCAGTTTTCTGTTTCCTTTAGTCAAGATCCCATTCTGAAAGATTGCTTTAAAGATGGCTGCAAGGTACCCAGCAAATGGAGTCTCTGAATGGGAAGACATTAGCCAAAATATGTGTGACACCCTCTCCCTCACTCCCATGCAGAGTAGTTTTCTCAAAACCAGGTAGCTAGTTTCTGCCAGTGTACTGTTTACAATGTCGGTTGCTGATTATTTCTACACTTTTAAATGTGGTTTTTTTTTTTTTTTTTAAATTTCTTTTTTTCCAATGTTTGAAGAACATTCTCATGATTTGGACAAGAAAGCTGTGCATCAGAAGACAAGGGGTGCATCCTCACACTCTTTTAGCATCATCAGACAAATCAAGAAACAGTTTAGGGAACCTGATGTTGAATTTTGAGGCTCAGAATTTTAAGCTAGAACACGTTAAAAAGCTTTCACATTTCTTAGGAGTGGTTCATCTTGCACTGAGACTCCCTCTATAAAGGAATTTGTGGAGAAAACCAACTTTTCTAAATAAGACATGAAAGTTAACATCTTGTGTATTTTCATGACAGTATACTATATATATATATATATATAACTATTTCAATGAAAAGAAAGGACAGAATCATCTGTAATTATGTAATTCATGATTGTAACAGCACTGAAGTTACCATGTACGCACATGTACAGTAGCTCTTTCAGCAGTTACAGCGTAGATACATGTACTTCCCTGTAACATAGCCGTTATAGTGTAATTTAGTGCCACTTATTGTAAAGTGTTACCAAAAGGAAAACAGAGTTCTTACCTTTATAATTCCATTCAAATTAAAGGTAAATTTATTAAATTAGCGCTGTTAATCTGATACAATATTTCTTAATTAAGGAGGTGATTTAAAATGTCATGCTCACACTGCAGCTTTCCCCACTGCTTATCCAGACTCCTCCAAGTACCTGATCTCTACACTCCAAGGAACTGGTAATCTGTGATGAACATACCAAAATCCAGCTACTTCTACTTTAATTGAATAAGCTGTAGAATAGAGAAAAAAAAAAAAATAAAAAAAAATGTGAGTAATGCTTTTATTAAGTGGCACAAAGTACACACTAAAAACTATGCAAAAATATAGGTGAATATAGTGTATTTACATGTAAGTATCTTGTACTTGCTGTGTATGGATTTTGGAAAACCATGTAATTATAATATGCATTTTGATTATTTCAAGCAGGGGGACACTTAACAGTCACAAGGAAAACCAGGAAGGTACATATACAAGCAGCAGATATCCTAATGCAATATGTGTAATTCCTCTGCCTTCAATGACAACTAATTTATAAAAATGCTTATATTCCTCATTATTCTTACTAGCTTTAATTTCTATCTCTTTAAGGCCCATTAAGTATAACTGAAACACCTTTAGGAAAGGCAAACACTGACTGTGCTGATGGCTTTGCTGCCAGCATTCTTTGTGTCTGGCAACACTGTTCAGTAATCTATTTCAGGCTCAACAGCACAAGTTTTCTCTTTTTTTTCTGTCCTCGGGGGAGCCTAGTATGTTAAGATGCTGAAATATGCTGCCATATGCCCTGGTATTTTTAGCAGGCACAACAGAGAAAGAGAGAACTGCATTTTTCTGACCCCTAGTTTGCTGAATCACCTCACCTGGAATTTCCACCGCTTGCTCAGTAATGCCAGGCAGTCTTAAATTGTAAGTACCAAATGCTTCCATCAAAGCACGGAGGATGCCTTTCGTGATAAAACTGATGTTTTGTAAACATGCAGTTTTGTATTAGTGATCCTTCTAATTCTTGTCACTTTTCCATCAGACCCCGCAGCAGCTGAAAGACAGATAACATAGTATAGCAAAAGAAGAAAAGGGTATTGTAAGCCTTTTTTTAATTATTATTTTTAGCTGCCATTTGCTATAATTCTTCTTTGTGTCATATGTAATAGACAAATAGATGTATTTAGCAACTGCCGTTAGCATTTTTTCACATTGTACTATTCCTTGAATATGACATCTACCTCTTAGTCTGAATACTAGCTACGAAATATTTGTATACGTTTTAAATTACTACTGAGTCTTTGGTGTAATTTTGAAATAAGATGATTGTAATTTTGTTTTTCTGCTAAAAATAGAAAGAAAATATTGCCTAGGTTGGTAATACTTGCCCTATTCTTTGCCAACTTTGGGATTCTTTGGGATTATAATAGGGCATAAGGACACAGCCTCAGCTGGTATAAATCAGCTTCACTCTATTGCCTTAAATGTGGGCCAATTTACACTGGCTGGGGGTTCATCCCAAACAGCTTAAAAATGAACTGCTATACCATATCAATATTTAGTCAGTACTAGACAGTGGCATGCAATCCAACTTCTATACAATTCCTTTCCAGTAAAAGGCATGCAGTTTTGAAGAGAAACTTTTTAAAGCACATGCAAGCTTCTGAATTAAATATGCAATACCACTATTGTTGAGATATTCTGACATGTCTCTTACTTATTTCAACATATTTTAAGAGCATGTTTACATTAAAAACACTCAATGCATGTTGGACAGGGAAGGACTATTGCAAACAATAAGAGAACATGAAATAGGCGGAGCTGCTTCTGACGTCAACAGAGCGGAGTAGAAACTCATCAGAAGTGGAAATTCCTAAAGGTGTCCTACATGGTTTTTCAGAATGGATCTGAACTAGTAACTCCAACACAAGTGAGCATTGTCTATTAGCACTGACAGAGGGCTAGCACAGTTCCTTCCTGCTGTCGGTGAATCTAACCCAGCACTCTGCACTTGCTTTAACTCAGGAGGAAATAAAGGTATAAACATGGTTTAACAGCACACTTCTGTATCACTCCACGTTCTCGGGATGCTTTAAGCTTTGTGCGCTTCCAGCAGTCCTTTAGGGAATTATTCCCATGTCTAGGAATCACCCTGTTTCCAAGCTGTGTTCATTTTCTTCAGCACTGTTTAATGTATTTACGTATAGACAGAAGATGATGTAGAGCCAATACACTGACTGTATTTCTAGGGGTTTCCTATAGCAGGACATCTCTCAGTAGATGGCAAAAAATTCTTAATGATGTCTGTGTTTATGATAGATCTGCTCTCCATGTTCCGTGTCTTGAGTAATTTATTCTCTGTTGGGCTAGAAGCAGCAGTCTGATTGGAGAGGAGATAGAAAACAAAGTCTCCCTTCTTTTACAGGCTCTTTTTAGGACCAGTCTATGTTATTATTGGAGAAATGTTGAAGGATTTTTATTTTCATCTTTTTTAAGAGTTCCGTTGCAAAACCAAGCTTTCTGGGGTCAGCACTTCAGCATTGTCTCTGTGTTCAGGATTAAACCAGAAGTGTTTCCTGCGTGAGCTCTGATTGCACGCTTCAGCACAAACTATATGAAGCCTTATCCTGCCCTTATGCATAATGCTGAGGAAAAGATACTATCTGCTTCTAAACGTACTCTTTTCTTAGTCTTCTTCTACAGCAAGACTATTGAAGGGTCTTCATAATACATTCAAAAGGAGGGCTTTTATAAATTAAAAAAAAAAAAGATAATGATAATCATTAACTGTTAACATCATTTGCTAAGAGTAGAAAAGTCTTTAACTGCTGAGCTGAATTCTTTAGTACTTCCTCTTTCCCTTCTTTCTATGCATATTGCTTAAAGCTAGTAAATGCACAGTTTCTCATGCTGTCTTTTTTCAGTGAAAGCAGATTTCCTTATACCCCTGTACAGCATCCATAGAAATATGCAAATACAACCTACAGTCATCTGCTTCATCCTCAGCAGTGAGCCAAGAGAGTGAACTCGTGGATTACTGGGTTCATATATGTTCTGCTTCCATAAAAGTTGGATACAATATGCCTATTGATCTCAAAAGAATAAGGCTTGAGTTGTTAAAGCACATTTGAGTTGCTCTTTAGTTCCTTTACAACAGAATGACAAAGCATTCCCTGTGCATCCTTTACTCTGAGTATAGATATTTTATAGCTACAGAAAAATGTTCAGCAGGAATTTTCCTAGAATAAATAGTAAGACACAATTTGTGAAAGGACTGGAACAACTTTATCTATTTAGTCAGCATAAGTATATTTTCCAGGGAAGTCCAATGTCCACTGCTCTTATGCTGGCAGTTCACACCTTTGGAAGGATACATTTGAATGATTCAAAAATAAAACCACAACCTTGAAAACAAAACCCCTGGGAATTAAACATATTGCACTGATGGTGGAGACACATTTACTTCATTTAATTTCTTCATTAATAACCTCAAGCAGACAAAATGCATATTGTAATGTTAGGTACATGACACTTGCATGTTGCTATGCCTATATACTTACAAAGTATTCAATGTGTACTTAGTGGCGCTTAAAAAATGTCATGTACAATTCCTCTAAGCATTCTTACAGGGTTCCCATTTGCACTTCATCTTTCAGAAAAGTCTTGTCAGAAAAATGTCTGATGAATATTATTGAAAAAAAATAAAATTTCAATTTTAGTTATCTGTTGGACATTTCTGAATTGTCTATTCATTTGATATTCATTTAGTGTATTTCTTTGTGCTTGCCAGATTGGCAGTGGAGTTGATTTAGACCAGTGGCTGTACACGCGGACTGTTCACTGAGCCAATTTTGCTGTTTCTAATAGAACTGTTACATACTTCTTCAAATATTAATTCTGAGATTACACAAATTGTCTAAGAAAGTAATCTAGGAGACATTGGTATTTTACAGATAATCACAAATTCAATTGTTTTATTTATTGTTTAGAAACTATTTACTATATATTCCTTCATAGTTCCTTCTGACTGATGACATAACTTTTGAATACTGTCCTCACTATAGAAGAAACTCATGCTTCTGAAGAGGTCAAGTGCTGAAAAAGCATTTAAGGCTGTGGGACTTAAATGGTGGTCCAGCAATCTCGAAGGAACTAGAGAATTCAACCAAGGTTTTCTATACCACTTACCACCTTTAATTGATTTTAATTTAATTAAAGGACAAAAGGCCACTGGGGTCAAAGGAAGATAGGCAAATATAACAGGAAAGAGGAAATTCTGAGGAGTCCTTGTTAAAAGAAACAAGTTCCAGATACAAAGTGGGACACTAGTTGAAGCTGGTTTCTCTATACAGTTTTTCTTTGGTGCCATTGTGCATCTCTGATGGTGTATCTTTCCTATGACCTAAACTAGGCATTCATTTAGGAAATGTACAGACCTGTTGCATTCAGCAGATTTCTTCTTTGATTCTTTTTTTTCTAAATCAAGATATGTTTCCTTAAGGAATTTATAAATGTGCAATAGCATGCTTTTTAAATACAGCAACTGTGGAGAATACAAGATGATCCTCAGGGTCATTTGACCATTAATTGAAAAAAAGCGTGCTGAAATTCTGCATTGTACCTCAAAAAAAAATCTACAAAATGACACAATCTACCACCATGTTTATACATTTATGTGTTCAAGCTGTTATTCTTTAGCACTGTCCTTTTCACATTCATCAATCAAACATTTCAACAACTGCATTTTACTGTGTGCCTTTCCCTGCCTGAGTAGGTACTTACTGTGATGATTTTAATCTGCTATGTCCCTTGAATGGTTCCCTTTAAAAAAACAAGATCTTTACATTTGTTTCATAGAATCATAGGGCCATAGAATTGTTTGAGTTGAAAGAGACCTTTTAAAGGCCATCTTGTCCAACTCCCCTGCAGTGAACAGGACATCTTGGATGTCTCCAGACATTTCATATACATAAAAATGTTTTTATTAACAGGCAATAAATTACCTGCCTTCTCTATACCCCACAGTATAGAGACAAAAATACAGCTTTATTTTTTGTTTGTTGTTTTGCTTTGCTTTCTTTTTCAATGAGAATAATATAAGTGGAAACAAACATGATTTAAAAAAAAAAACAAAAACAAAAACAACAAAAAAAAACAAACACCTGTAAAGATTGCTTGAAATTTCATGGAATACTGAGAACAATTTAATTGTATACAGAGCCTCTCTGTGCTGGGCCATCACATTATACATGGATGCAAAAAAAAATTTATTTCCCTCTTTTCATAGTATCAAGTATCATATAAAGATATACAACCTTCAGAAATAATGTTTCAGAGCAACACTCTGTCAAGTGCAAGGTAAAGGTAAGTACAATTAGCGAAATGTAGAGATAATCAAGGAAGATAATGAAGATGGTTCCTAGCTTGACAAAAGAGTCATGCTACATTGCCTTCCGGTTCTCCTTCAAGCACTTGGCAGCATCTAGAGCCACAGGAGGGCACTTTTGATTAGCTCTGGGCTACTTAGTTACCCGAGCTCTTGCTCCTGCTGAGTTGGTCGCAATAGCTCCTCTGCTGCTCAAGACTAAGAGGCAAGGGCTTTATTGATTCTGCAAGCTGCATGGAGGAAAAAAAAAAAAAAAAAAAAAAAAAAAAAAAAAGGAAGACAGAGAGTGTTTTTAAGCAAGCCGGAAAGATTTTTAGAGAGAGCCCTCTTCTTTGTTCTGTAGCATCTTACAGGAAATTAGCACTAATGTCAGCTGGTGAGGATAGCAAGTGTCCCTGCTCAGTGTATTGTGAGGGAGCACGTCCTCCAAGTTGTGCAGCTGGCTGGGGAAAGGGAGCACACAGGGAGAGGAGGCAAAGCTGTGCACATGACAATAGCTTAGGAAACAGGTTTGACCCTCTCCAGGTTTAGGACCAAAGAGGAACCTGACATGCTGAGACTCTTCTTTTCAGTTTGTATTCAATTCTAGAACTTCAGCTGCCCAATGTGCTAGAAGAATCTGGTTCAATCAGCAGAATCACAGAGCTACTGTACAGGGAGAAACATTTTCCAAACACTGATGCCAATGCATGGCAAGCAGGCAGTGCTTGCAACTGCAAGGGGCTTTAGGCTAATTGAGCTTATAGACATGTAGGAATATGTAAGATACAAAGAGAAGAAGAAAAAAGAAAATCGGGATTTGGACCCGGACAAACGAAATTGAACAGAAAATACAGAGAATTAAAAAGTACACCTTTTGCAAAGGCTTTTGGTTTTGTGTCAGAGCACTAGCCAGCTTTGGCTCAGGTAAAAGAAAATATTTCTTATAATTCTGTAATTGCTCCACTGCATTTTTACTCTTTCTGGACCATCTAATGTTCACCTTAGAGAAAGAAGTGCACTTGCCATGATATGATTCAGTTAAAGCACATCATTATATTGCACTCACTAATGTACAGTGAGACTACCCTACAGAACAGCAGTAAGCAACATGAGTAAGAGCTGTCATATTTATTTTCTCATCTGCTCCCCATGGAGGACTATGTGTGCAATGAAGCATTGTGTCTTATTTATTCATTTATTTCATTTTCCCCTATGTTTAAGTAAGAAGTGTAGATTATAAAAAGCACTTAGAGAAGAAATAGTGGCCTTTGTGATGGTCTTTTCTTCCTGTGGGATTCTATGTTCCGATTTTAGGATGTTCTCCTTGTAAAGCCCTCATTGTACTGGAGGAATTATATTACTGATAGAAATTTACACTTAAGAGCTCTAGGGAGTCTCTCAGCTGCTCCCAAATCTGGCCTGCCAGGGCCTTCAAAATGAAGATCTGGACCTCAGACTAAATTCCAAAAAATGTAGGAAGACAACTACGGTGAGCAGTCTGAGCTTGCTAAGAAAATGCAGCCAAATTTGCCACCCCTTTGAGGGTGTTTGAAGGTACTCTTCATGGCCAGGAGTAGTTTTCTTCATTGTTCTACTGTAGTGCCTGAGAAGTGCCACAGATGAAGAGATGCCACCACCTTCAGATGTCTCTGTTGCCTCAAGCTGGTAAGCAAAAGTCATGGCTGCCGCAGTAGAGGAGGGCAGCAGTGCTCCTGTTCAGAGGTTAGAAATATAACTGCACCAGTTTGGGATGTGTTGTGGGCCTTCCACATAGACTACACAATCCATTAATATTGTTTTCCAGGATGCAATTAAGACTGGTGTCCTCTTCTCTCAGCTAGCAGACGAATGCTGCACATCTGACTGTCAGATGTATAGTCTGTATGTGGATGCTGAAGCTGCTGCAGGTAAGAAGTAATCTTCTCACACTGGAGTGTTGCAAGGCTGAGGTAAGATTTCCCACAACCATTCTTTGGGTGCCTCATGCACCTTCCTCATTTACTACAACCCTCCTGCAGCAGCTGAAATCCTCTTTGAGCACTACATTTCACTGAGTAGAAGGGAAGAAGGTCAGTAGGTCATTACAGAGATTCATTTACACATCATAAGCTTCTCCTCTGACAAGCGGTTAAGAGAGCGTAAGAAGTCTGCTCACATTTCATAACACAGGTTAGTGAAACGTGAATGCAGCGTTGTGCTTCTGTATGAAATTAGTAGTGTTGCAATTTGGAGGTTTCATTTTTTTTAGCTCACACAAGCTTACAAATGCACAGGCAGAGGGGCACAGATGTATAGACATACACACACAAACACAGTACTTATTTCATGTATTCTTCTATGCCTCATTCTTACCAAGTAGGTAGCTCCAGCTTGTTCTGCTGTTCCAAGCTCATGATTTTATATCTACTGTATTCTCTCAGGACACAGCTTTATGTTTTTAATGTTTATTTTACATCTGTACAGCTGGTGCTGATATTTTGTGTAGCACAAGTAAACTAGCTCTAGATTCACTCATTGGTTAGCAATTTTTGTTGAACGTTATTCACCAAAAGGTATATTCAGCCTAGAGGAGGCACAAATATGTACAGCAAATTTTACAGAAAAACATTTTGAGTTTGCCTGCTATTCTCAGTACAACTAGGCCATAGTCATTCAAGTGGCAAAGAGCTTTACCATCAGTCCCTGATTTGCTGCCCCCAGGGTGGGAAGGCAGCTGTTGGTTGTGCCACTGATCCTTGGATGCTCTGCAGCTTGACAGAGTGCCAGTGTCAGCAGGAGCACCAGATCAGTGTGTGATTCAACCACCAAATCACTCTCTCTGCCAGCATTATTTTTTATTTCTTTTCAATAGGAGGGAAATACAGTCTGGCTAGTTTCAATTCCACTGGGGCCTTGAGTCTGAGTTTTCATTCGGGAAATGAATCATGACCATTCTGCCTTTTTGTAGTGCAAAAACAGACAGTACAGTACCTCCTTTTAACACATAAAACTAACAAGTAACTGTTCCCACGAGGAACTGGGAACAGTGGGGAGAGAACTGTATTTGCTGAGTGTGATGGGAAAGAACAAGAAATATGAGAAGAATGGGGGAAAGTGGTGTCAGGAGGACGTGTTGCAGTGCCACCTCACCTGGCACTGTGAGCATCATGAGGTTCACAATTAAAGAGGGATGGGGAAAAGATTCAGTTAAGATGACAGAAAGATTTAGGAAAGAAATGAAACAGAAATTTGAAAACAAAGGTGGAGACAGAGAAAAAAACTCTGAAAGAGAAGATGAGGGCAAACTGACATTCAGAGTTGCTGATATGCTTTAAACTTACCAGAGTTGGGACTGAGGAGGCATCACATCAGGTTCCTGGCAGGAAGGATTTTCAGTGTCACTTGCAGGTGGCATTCAAACTGATCAAAGAATACCACTAAAAACATGCACTAAAGTAAGGAGTCCAGGAGAGAGTGAGCTGCCTACAAGCAGCACCTTCAGCATAAAATATGTAGCAGACCATAAAGCAGAAGTCAATTGCTTAAGGTTCCTAGAGCCACAAGAGACACCACCACCTCCCTTAAGTAATGGAAAATGATGACACTGTATAAGCCCTTCCTATTTTTCTAGGGTGTAGCTACACTAGCAGCTCCAATTAGAACTATCATGTTTGATATAAATATTTACATCTGCATAATTCTCTTCCCTAACCATGCTGGAACTCAGCAGCAATTACTTCAGGCCAGGGCTCTGCTTCAGCTCTCACAAGAAAATGGCAAGTGCAGTCACAGCCTTTGTCACCAGCTGCCACCCACTTAGTCGGGTGCTTGCCAAAAAGAATAAGAAACTCTCAGTCATCCTCACTTCTTTATTAGCTAAGAAAAACTCTAATACCCCTCCATTGAATTCATACTGCAAGAAGCCAAACCTCAGTGCATTATTAATATGCTCAGGAGACAAAACTTGGAAATCTTTCACCTTCTTATGTATCTAGGGTAGGAATTGCCTTCTCAGAATGAATCTCCTTTACAACAAGGCAATGAAATTTGTTACAATTAACTGAAAGAAAGGAGAGAGGATCATTGTCAGAATTTCATGAGCCGCAAAGTTCATTGTGAGAGTCGTGAAAATCTCTTGCAAATGGAATGAAGTATTCCTTAGAAACTGAGATCATTGTATATGAAGTGAGTTTATTTATGCTCTGATTTAGTTTTTCTAATAAGGAACCAACAATGATTTGATAAACATCACATATGTATGAAACAAAGTGAAGAGAGTCACAGAAATAAATATGACTTCTATTAAAGCTAGCTCATTTTAAAAGCAGGCTAACTCCTTGGACTTCTGCAAAATTACACCTGATACAGATGGACATAAATATAGAACCCAATTATTGCTTTTGCAAAGGGATTGATGTAGTGTTGTTCTGGGAAAGGAAAGCTTTCATTCAGGCTTTTTCTTTTTTTACTTCCCTTTCTACTTCCCTGTCTTCCTCCCCTTACCCGCCCCCCTCCCCCCCCTCCCCCACACACACACTTTTGAATAACTTCTTAAGTCAATGTTCTTGTTGGGCAGCATCAGAGCCATCTGAAAGAAACTGCAAGAAATATTCCAGTCCTTCTGACTGTCCCATGTCTTTTCTACCCTAGAAAAAAATTAGTGGCATCTAAATGCACTGACTTCTTCCAAGATGTAGAAACAGCCATACAGCTTGTGTATAAGCAGATGCTCAGAAATTGGAAGAGGGATAATACTGGGAAGGATGAGTGTCTGGCACAGTCATATTGCTAGTGAAGTGTCCTTGTTTTGAGTTAGAAAATGTTCAATTACAACTGGGAAGGAAAAAATAGTTTGTGGACTGGATGTTTTTTTTTTTCTCTCTAAAGTTCTATATCTTGACTGGGATTCATGGGATGTTCCATGATAGACTACAGGAGGATTTGGCTAATGTGACAGAGGAAAAGCATGAGCAGATACTGCTGAGAACTAGTTACATGAGAGAGTTGTAGGAACACAGGAAAAGGTCTGGAAATTAAATGTCCATATAAAAGCAAAGCTGTTCTCAGTAACTCTGCTAAGCTCCAAGAATATGGAGCATATGATTTCAAAAGAACACAGTGCCCAGCACAGTGTGAATAACCCATGTCTCTCACATTCCCTTGTTTTTTGCTGGCAACACAACCACTCGACTGCACAGTTTGCTGTGAAAAATCAACTCCTTGGCTGACAAAGAGCTGCCACCAGGATCCAGACAAGTCTTGTGTTATGGGACTGCTCTAACAGTTTCATCTGGAAGGCTGATGTGGATTACAGTAGCAGTTCTTATAAGGAAGACTTTAAAGTGAATGCAAAAGTGTCTCTGTAAGACGTGTAAAAGGTCCCTTTGCTCATAATCTCTCCTTTTGCCATACTCTGAAAAGAAAAACGTAACAAATTTTTGAGGACATCATAGCTTCGTAATACTCCCTATTGTAGTGTAAATTGGTATGCACCATGTAAGACTTCAGGAAATACCCGATATTCAAAAATCAAGAAAAATGGTAAGAAACAAAGGATTATAATGGACTGAAAGGTCTTGCTTAAATAATAATAATAATTAAAAAAAAAACAAAACAAATACAATCTGGAAATACTTAGGTTTCTTATGATTTCCTAATGTAATGAATTCAGATGAAATACATAATGCAAAATGGCATCTCAGAGGGGACTGTTCTTTGATGAGTAATGCCAAAGGTTACCTCACTTACTCAAGTGCCCATACCTCTTGTTAATCAAAAATCCCATAGCAGCTTTTCTCTAGAATACAGATCGACATCCAATCTGACCTCAAAATTTGTTCAAGATCTATGTACTGATGTCTCTAAATATACTTACTCAAGTGCCTAGGCTTCTTTAAAAAATCTTCCTATCCCTCTCTACATGGACTTTTGGGATCAACTTCTTTTTTTGAGGGGAGAAATTACTTTTTTTGAGGGGAGAAATTACTTTTTTTGAGGGGAGAAGTTACTCCCCAAAGCTCTTTAATTGACATAAGCAAAAGCAGTCTCAGGACTCCTAGGTTTTACTGGGTTTTCTTTTTTTCAGCTAGTCTCGTATCCTTCCCATGTCTGTTTCCCATCTAGAAAATAAAGGTAATATTTAAGGCAACTTTTCAAAGCACTTTGAGACTTCATTTTTAAAAATTAGCCTTTATCCATTACCACTCTGTTAGTTACCACATATCTTATAAATACTATTAGAACTGCCTTTGTGTTAATACAGTATCAGGAAGGCAAACACCTGCAACAACCACTGATGAAGAAATTAACTGAATTCAGCAGGATCTACTACATTTACTAATAATCTCAGTTCAAATATCTGATATAGTTGGAACTACATTGCCCAGTCTGGAAATGAGCAGGTATTTCTGAATCTTGAAATAGAAAAATCAAGCCCCTCACAGGACGACTCATCTCTCACTGCAATATCATTGTCTTTACATTGCACCTTCAGCAACGTAAAAGCAAAACAACTTTGGTTGCAGATGGGCTGTGTGACAGTCAGATGTGTTGATACCTTGACTCAAGAGAATATGAGGTCATAATTAAGGTTTTGCTTTAGTGCAGGAGTTTTAATAGCATAGATATTGTTCCTGCTATTTGTTTCAAATAGAAATCAATAACTTACAGGGAACTGACAGTAGTGGCAAGTACTGAAATGGCAAAAACTGCTGGAGACTTTCTCCTAACTTTTGTTTTTCTCTTATAAGATGCTTGTATAGTCTGGGTATATTGTAACGCAGCCCTTTTTGTCCATTCAAGAGACACGAAGTAATGCGTAAACCAATTAATAATAATCTTAATGATGCAAAGATTTTTCATGATGCTAATGTACAACCTGGTTACATGCTATATATGTTCCTGTACAGTTCACTTTCTCTAATTTTTCACTTTAGCTGCTCTTTGCTTTGTTTAGAAACAAACTTTTTTTTCTCCCATTCCTTCTGCATTTCTGATATGAGTGAAACAATAAGTATTATTAGAAGACGTGGGAGTATAACAATACATCTCTACTAGAACTACTGCAGAATTAGAAACCTTGCATCAACACTTCTATCACTCTCTTAGACTTCAATGCTTTAGCTTGTATGGTTAGTTCAAAAGACTGCAAATGTGAAGTTTACAGAAGTATATGACAGTGATATATTTGCCAGTAGCAAATTAGTCCAAGTGAGTTGTAAAGCCTGTGCTGACAAATCTAATTCTTCTCAGGTTTCAAACTGTCTCCTCCAGGCTGTGATTAATTTCATTAGATATTCTTAAAGTTAAGGAGGGGGAAAAAAAAAAAAAAGTAGTGAAGTAACGTAATAAGGTAGTCTGTCAATCCCAAGTTCTAGAATAAAAAAAGTCAGATTCAGTGATCTTTCCATACTGTGGACACAATTCTCATCTCACTGACATGAGAACATTTCCACTGCATCCATAATCCATATATTTCAACGGATGAACACTTCATTTTAACAACAGGCACTGCAATTACAGTTTGTGGTATTTATCTAAAATGATCTCCACCAAAGTGGAGGCTATGTAATAATACATTTTAAATTTACCTGTTCCCAAATAATACAGAATGGCATATAAATGATGAAATTATGCACCCATAGTGAAATTCCACACATAGTTATTATGGAAGACTATGAATATTGTGCAATAAGGAGTATTTATGCCATAAGTGAAAATATTAAAACAGTAATTTACAGCTATAATTCTATATTGTTATGGTCAAGTTATGAAGCAAATTTATTCACTCATCATGAAGATCAATTTCATGTGGGAAGACAGCTTCCAACCTAAGTGCCTAGTAATAGCAAACATCATTAGGATAGCCCAATTGGCTAATAATGAGACTTCTGTTAATCCTCAGTGATTAACTCCTTTCTTTCTTGGGTTGATTCTATTACTGATTTGAATTTCCAGAAGTAGTTTAGCCTTCTGAGGTTGGTGGCCCTGCCTGTGGCAGGGGGGTTGGAGATTCATGATCCTTGAGGTCCCTTTCAACCCTGGCCATTCTGTGATTCTGATAACAGCAACTTTTCTATTTTTATATATTTATTTATTTATTTTTAAGAGAGGAAGTCACAGTGTGAGCAACTTTTCTCTAGTAACATTTAGTCTTCTCCTTTCCCTGCCTTGCCTCCCCACAGACTTTTGCCTATCACTCTTATTTGAGCTGATAGACTTCTGGGGTGGGGACACATGACCTTACCTTTACCATGGAGTGATCTGTCATTGACCTCACCTGCTGCTCTACTCATTTCTCTGATCAGGAAGCATGGGAGAGCGGGAGGAGAGGAAGTACATCGTACTTTATTTTGCATTTCTGTAAGTAGCCTCCTCTTTAAAATTCTACTCATGATAGCTTTCACAGCTTTCTTTAAACTTAACTCAGCCCTGTGTCTTTTTTGCTTTTACATCAATAATGTATATTTAGGGGCTTTTTGGTAGTTGTTTGTCTTCAGTTTCAGCCTCTGCCTTCTTGTCTAATAGGCTCTATCCTCACTTCCAGCACTTCTATGATCACACCTCTGATTTTCATCAGGTATTTTTCATAAAAATGGTAACATGGCAGTGAGTAAAACTAAACTGCATTTGATATAGCATCCAAATTTTCTGACAGATTACTGCTTTTATTTTCAAAAGAGGATTGTGATAAGAGTTAGGTAGTGGTTTTATGTAGCAGAAATAAGTTTGAATGCAAAGGAATGGACTGGTAAAGGTGTGTAAGGATTAAAGTCATGTGCTTTGATGTGACCTTTAGGACCTGCTTCCTGGAAAAGAAACTGGAGCTCTGTCTTAGCTCTGTGTGAGTGGATCTAACTGCCTGGAACATGGTCTTCAGCCCATTGACAACAGGCATGTTTTAAAGAAAAAAAAAAAAATCGAGTAAAGTTAAATAGTAGGAAATGCTTACAAAAAAAATTTGTCTGAACTTCCACTCCTCTCTGGAGCTTTGCCAAATCAACTGAGCCTATAATAAATCAACAATTCATTTGGGCCCAGTACTGAAGCCTTCTACCTGAACCTCTTCCAGAAAGCAGGTCAAGCGGCAGATTTACCAGGAAGGGTAATGGGGTTGCACAGTCCCCAGCGTCAGTGTTCTCAGTTCTGGCGCAAGTGCTCTCCTGTAAAGTGGTATGGCTCTGCAGGCACTCACATTTGCTTCAGGGCATGTTTGTCACCACTACCAGCTCTAGGAGGAATAAGATTACAGCTTTACTGGGTCAATGATGATGAGAATATTTCAGGTTAACAGCTAGGGACCTGTCATTTCTTCTGCAAAGTCAAATCACCTGAAAAAGGAGGGGAAAAAAACTCCTCCTCTTCCCAAGCACTGCTTTGGTTTTAGCCGTGCGCTAGTCGCACAAGTGCTGGATGCTATGGGCTCTGAGTAGGCCTAGGCAGAATGGCTTTCTTCCAGATCTGATCTGCAGTGAGATCTCACAGATTCGTAGAATATTCCAAGTTGGTAGGGACTTACAAGATCACTGAGTCCAACCCCTGGCTCCATGCAGGACCACTCAAAAAACAGGCCACTGTTGCTGAGTCTGTTGTCCCGACATCTTTTGAACTCTGTACCCACTGTCCTGAGCAGCCCCTTCCAAGCCTGACTACCCTCTGGTGCAGAACCTTTTTCTAAACCCCAGCTGCCCCTCTTCTGGCACAACTCCATGCCATTCCCTCAGGTACTGTTGCCATGATACCGAGCAGAGCTCAACGCTGCCCCTCCTCTCCCCTCATAAGGGGCTGCAGCCCCCATCAGGTCTCCCCTCAGCTCCTCTGCTCTGCATTTCCAGTCATCCATGGATGTTGTCCTGTGGCTAACAATACAAACACAGGTATTTATTCATTGTTCTAACTTCTGTGTAGATTTCCAGTGCAGTAGAAAAGGAAGAGATGACAGAAAAGGGTTGCACAAAGGGGAGTTAGGTTTTTTGCCACATTCTTCACTATAGCTCCTTTGCTTCTGTTTTACAAATAACCCCTGCTACTTCCATCAGGCAGATCTCGATTGGAGTCTGTCAGTCATGGCTTCAATGTGCCAGATGTTGCATTGTGTTATGCCAAGTATGGCCTGAACTGAATGCAAGTGTGACTTGCTACTGGTTTTGTCCTTGGGTCAGATAAAATTTCAAAAATATTAAAAAAGCATACATAGACATGAATGCTTTATGTATTGATCAGTTTTGTTGGCTTAGCTTCCTATAAATATTACAGAGAAGTATATTTCCTAACCTTTGCTTTTACACAAGTTAACAGCAAGTAGCCTCAAATAATATGAGTGGAAAATAGCTGGAAAAGAGGGTTTTTTTCTCCTGTTGTAAAAGCACATGGATTTTTGGAGTTGTCTGGAGCAATTTCACAGAAACAAGAGCAGATTAAAGGAGGTAATGACATGTTTGTAATTTTGTTCCTAAGGCTCCCGGTGTCCTTGCTTCTGCCTAGTTTGCAGCCTGGAGATAAATCAAGGGCTTCAATTTCCAAATCTGTCATAGAGGCTTCACAAATAAAAATGCTGACAAAAAATATCTGCTTTTAAATGGCTACTTGCAAGCACTGACAACTAGCAGTCTATACATCTTTCACCCTACATGGAAGAGAAGCAGTGTGTATTGCCAGAAAAAATGAAGAGGAGAAAGGCAGTGCTCCTAAAGTTAAAGTAATCTAAAAGCATGACAACAATAAACCACTTACAGTCATGTTTTGAATGCTAGATGAAAATAGATTTCAGTCGGTGTATTAACAGAGCCTCACAGCTGCCTGGCATGGAAGAAAATGGCTGTGGAGTTAAATATGAAGTAAGGAGACCATGTGGCTAAGCACAGCTCCTTCCCCCCCCAAACCTCCTTCCCACACACACGGTCCCCAGCTGCCCTTACAGCTGCTGTGGAAGCTCCATATGTGATCCATGGTGTCCATGAAAAGGAATGGTGTGTGACTGGGGAGCAGTGGGAAACAGGTACCACGAAAACCCACAGAATATTCTGTTTAATGATATGTAATTTGCTATATCTGTTAGCTGCAGGATCTAGCTTATGCAGAGTATAAACTCTGATTAAAAGATAGAGCTGGCGTAGTTCATAGTAATAGGTAAGCTATGCCAGTTACTTTGCCCAAACAGAGGGTGATGTAGAGCTGAAATGACAGTTGGAGGAAGCTGCAACTAACAGCACTGCAGCATCCCTGTACTTCCTGAGACCCTAAACTCATGCTGTGTCTCACCATGGGTACTGGCATCTTTTGGTTATGCCTAGAGCCTCCTTGGTGTGAGGGGCTGGATTTTGTGCTGAGATTGCAGATTCAGACTGAATCTCCTCCCTATAACCTTGCTGCCATTACAGGGAGGATAAAAGTGTATGTTGGGTCCTTTCCCTGCACTTCCAAACTGCCTGGATTCATGAGTGATTTGATCAATTTCAGCCTGAAGCCTGAAATAATGTGACTGAATGAAGGTGCTTGTCCACACCTATGCTCTTTCCAGTAAAGATCTGGCTTGTTATTCCCTGACAAAATCTGCAATAGCTGTGGTCCCTGGTCCACCAGGAACTGTGCTAGTAACCTACACAGCAAGCAAACAGCCACATTCTGCTGGGATGTCATCACAGAGCAGGAAAAGACCGTGTCAAGAGAAACTTGTATCTGTTTTAGCCCTACAGATGAAAATGAATAAGGCATAAAAAGTGGTGTGTTAGCTGTGTTGTCCAAGTAAGTGATTATGTGAAGTGAATGAAAACTGCCTGCGAGACATAATAGCTCTTTTAAGCCGGGAGCATATATGCACTGCCTACTGTCAGCTAGGGTATAAAATCTGCCCAAAAAATGCATGATCATCACTGAAGCCTTTGTCAGTTTGAATGGGTTCAAAAACAACGTGGGGATGGTAGGTACTCTCATCTTGCTCTTCACAACTGGTGATTCAAGCTCAAGCAGGCCCTGTAAAACTCATGACTATTTTGGCTTTCAATAATAGCGCTATAGTCAAGTAGAGGACTTGACAGATCAGAGTCATTGAGAGACATGGTTTAGTAAATGGCTCTTTCTGAATTTTTATTTCAGGGAAAGTTTAAGAAAATGCTTTAATCTGTAGATCTGGAAAGTCATCCATGGATTAGGGCAAAAAGGTTTAGTATTTTTAGGACATTTTTATATCTGTAAAGGACTGTGCACAGTGCAAATGCTTAGCCATTAACAAATTGATCTTTAGCATTTGTGCACAGCTAAGTAGGAAAGTTTTACACTCTGCATTTTATGGATGGAAACACTGAGACAAAGCACCTTGCTTGAGGCTGCCCATTGATAGAATTGGCTTCAGAACTCAGCATCTCCCTTTCCCCTGTGTCATTCCTCTAGACAGCACTGCTGAGCAGGAAAACATGAATTGGAGACCTTTTAGTGAGGCTTTTAAGGGATGATCATGGAATAAATGTAACAGTCAAAACAAAATGCAGCCCAAACAGTCCCACTGCTTTTTGAGCCCTGAGGTCTGCAAAGCAAAACCAATGTTATTTTGGTAAAACTAACACCAAAGGCATAAAGTTTTATTATCAATATCAGATCACTGACCGTCTCAGTAATCACTGGACTGTGTGTCTGATAAAAGAACATTTGAGAACCACTATGCTGTTATTATATATAATTGCTCTTTACAATGACTGGCTATCTCTAGTGAAAATGAATCAGTGTTCTCCACTGTAGCAGAATCTATTAAATAATTGGAGAGCATGGCCAGTATCTTTGATGTTGAAAGGAAGAAATTCAATAAGCAGTCTCATCAGGCTTTCTAACGCAGCAGAAAAAAAGGGCTGCAGGCAGGAATGTACTAACAGTACAGGTCAATGAAGGTTTATGGATTTGTACGCCTTAGAAAGGAGGCAGAACCTTGCTGTCCAGGGCTGTTGAACCATTAGGTACCTCAGGGGGTGTCAGAGTATTGTTGTGTAGCCTTCTAAAAATAGAAATGGTAAGGCCAGACATCAAATATTTTTTCCTCTGCTCAGATTTTATGAGAATACCACGAGTACTGAGGAGAGGTCAGAACTGTGCTTCAACTGTTTTGCCGCTTGACACTGGCATATTATTCTTGGAAGATTCATTTTCACATTTATTAGCCCATTTCTACCTCACAGAGTTGCATCATTTCATCAAAGAAGTGCCGGTTTGAATTAACAGCTCAGATGTATGAGGTGGCCTTCATTAGAAAAAAACATTGCGCTCCCTCTGGTAGATGGAAGACAGCTGGCAGGTACTTAGTGCCTTGTCCTGGGGGAGGAGCTCCTGGCTGAAGGAAGCACAAAAAGCCTGTATTCTCTTCCAACAAGAGGCAGTGTGGGACATTTAATGTGGCTGTGGGACTGGCTTTTACTGGCTCTTAAAAAAATAAAAAAAAAGATAAAAAAAATCAAACAAAACTGCACACAGTACACATTATGATGTGCTCTTTGTTTGGAAGGCTGAAGGAGGAAAAGAGATCAAGGGACACTGCTATCAGATTGTACCTCCTTAATGTTCAACTTAACGTTTGTGCTCGCACTAGTCGTAGAAAGAATATTTGAAAGAATAATTAAAAAGACCAGGTTAGTCATATCCTCTGTAAAGATACAAAATAAAAAAGCATGAAGCACCCAGCTGTGAGTTACAGCTTCTACAGTAACCTGAGGGCAACTGATATGCAATGCTGAGTCAGCACCTCCTAATGATGTGTTGGCCAGTTCCTGTTACTTTATCCCGATATTTCAGCTATTTTATCCTAACTCCCTTGAGGAATGAATCAGCTCAGCTGAAAGAAAATGGTCAAAAGAAAACAGAAATATTCTGTGTCTGGGAGGTAGGAAACATGACAAGAATTCTCAATGTCCCTTGGATGGGAAGACAACCCAGTTTATTGTGCTGACCAGTGCTCAGGGCTAGTGGTGAAGCAGTGAGAAAGGGATGCTGTTGCCAGGGTCTGTGAGCTAGAATTCAGTCTGCTGGAGGGCCCTTTGTGGCAACATCAAATTCCTCTTGGTCCTGAGTCTCTGTGACATGGACTTGGATACAAGGAATAGAATAGAGTTGCACTGTTGCCTGCACAGATAGATGTCAGAATCCTTCTAACCTGAGGGCTATTTGCAAAGCTACTGTCTGTTCTTTTGCTTGATATGGCATTGAAAATACTCATGAGATTGTTATGTACTATCTTGATCTCTTATGTAATGTCTGTAACATGTCGTAAGGAGTTGTGTTACTGCTGTTCCGCAGCAGTCCATCTCTCATTTATTCCTTTCAGAACTCTTAACTGCAGAGCTAATTTTAGGTGTAAATTTTGCAGCTGCAAGGTTTTAATTACTGCTCTTGTTCAAAGCATTGTCACTTTTAGTGAGACACATCTAATGTATAACATCATGATCCAAGGACAACATAAATATAAAAAGTAATATTTTTTCTTACTTTGTGTTAAACCCTGTGTATGGAATTCTAAAAGAGACAGATCTATACTACAGAAGGTAATGCTTTTCAGAACTCTCAAATTAAATTAGATCAATGTGAAATAATTTCTCTCGTAAAATCTTCTCTTCCTTGTCCAACTTTTTCAAGCTTAGGCAAATTAAAAAACAAAGTCATATACAGATCAAAGAGAATGTTAAACCATAACTTTCTTGATTTTATCTTTTAGGATCAGTAACTTCTCATTTGAAATGTAGTGCCTTGATTAGCTGTTCTTACCTCTGTGCTGTGCTACAGTATTTATATTAAAATCGATTTGCAGATTTATAACTCCTCAAAACAGTGAGAAGCTGTAGCCTCTGAGCTGTAGATATGGACCTTTACTTAAAGCAGGTGATTAAAGAAGGGAAACAGGTACGGGAAAGTGAGATAAATAAGGGCACATAAAGCTTCAAATACAGATGCGACTGTTAGATGCTCCTTAAAGCATCCCTTGCTAGTGTTGTGTTCTCTAGGAAAATGATGACAAGCTTGTATTTTTGGATCAGCTTCCAAGATGTCCCAACACTTTGTGCTTGAGGCATACTGGAGACTGCTCATCCACAGCAGGGCAGATGATCTTTGTCAAAGCACAGCTGTGGATAGATTCAGGATTCAGAGATTGCAGTTCTTGAGCGCTGAGGCTTTAAATTTTATCTCGTGAGACGCTGTGTGAGCTGAACATCAAGCAGGAAACCAGGGTGTCTGTGTTCTGGCAGGGGGCTGCTGATGCTTTTCACTGCCTGGTTTCTTTGAAGAGGTAATCCTCACTGCTATGCAAAAACGTTCCAGTTGCTCTCCAAACAGCATGTCCCATTTATCTCTCTCCTTTTTTTATTGCCTTTGTTGTGCCTTTTAATAAAAAGAAATGGTGTTCTTTAGTTTCTAATATGTATTTAGAAATATATTTTTCCTTTCATGCAAAGCAGTGGCTTCTTCCTTATGAATCCCAATTTATGAATGATGGAAACATGGATTTTTTGCTTTCATTTGCCCATATCACCTCAGTGTCATGAAATGCTCACGGCTCTCTGACCTGGAGGTCCCCCTCAGGATGAAATATTCCAGCAGTGCTGATGTGAGGGCTTCAATTGCTACTTCCTCTGCAGGTCTGTGTAGGAAGTATCTGGTTAGGAGCACAGCTACGGTAGGGAGGCATAATTCCAGCACCACAGCTCTGTAATTCTTCCAACAGGATACACTGGGAGTAACATGGCTGTTGCCACTTCATGTCAGAACCTCTCCATGTTGTAACCATGAGAAAATTGCAGTGTGATTAAAAGCAGCTGTTGCTTGTTCCAGTGCCTCATCTGCATGCGTGGCCCAGTGCGTATGGCTTTTCCTTCCTTCAATGGAAAATCACTAATCAAAAATTATTTAAATAGTTTCTTAGAGGTGCCCTCTCTAAAAACCTGTACTCTCAGTATTTCAGATACGCTTTTTATCTCAACAGCACTTTAGTGTAAAGACCTTCAAGGCTTCAAATTGGTTCATTTTATGTTTATGAAGATTTCTATATTTAAAAAAATTGTCAATTAGAAAGCTTACTGGTATATACTGATACTTCAAAAGCAGTAGAGAGGTGTATATTTCAGATAGTCGACACTCCTGCTGTGAGTTAATTTTAATATTTTGACAGGGAAGTTCCATTAACTTCATATAATTAGCACCAAAGAGTTTTTTATTTATTAAAAAGCTTAACATTCTAGTGCATCAAAAATGACTTTTATCTTTTTTTTTTTTTTTTTTTTTTTTGTCTGAACTCTATTTTATATTTAGTTTTGAATATCTATTCTTGGTTCTATTCTCATGTTATAAATATAAATATGATCCTCACATATATCACAGACCATCTTGTTTTCTGCAGTCTACATTCATGTGCCATGCTTGGATCTTTTCTTGCTGAGACTTAATGGTTATATTTATTACTGTTCAGAGTGTCTAATTTTAAGGAAAATATAGTACTTGCGAAATTCATCATATACAGTCACTTACTAAAAGTTGTTAGCTTTTGAAAATATAAGTAAATTAAAGCAGATTCACAACTCTGTCAAGATAGCATTCTGAAAGTGGAACAACACAAGCTAACCTTGATCTACTTCCAAATGACATGTAACCAGTTCTATGGCAGTGATGCAGCCCACTGGAGTGGAAAACTCGGAGCTGGAATGTTACATGCTTAGCTGATTCCTACTTCACTGATAAAGTAACTTCAGCTGTTCTTCTGGCCATCATAAGGTAGCCCCATGGCTTCTACAGATTAACCAATAAGGGTGAGAAGTGCTTGGACTTGTGAATGATTCAAGATGAAGGAAGACAGTGAGGCAACTTGAAACCCAAAGCAATTAAGGAGCTGATTTTTAGATGAATATGAAACAAAAGGTAAGAGCAAGACTGTAAGACGGGGTGTGATACTGACAGTGTTTAGAGCACTGTCAGTCTTAGTGAAATGTAGGTTATATGGAAAGATTTAAAGGAGGAGCATGAGAGTGCTTTGCTGATGAGAGGATTTTGAAGTGTGAGAACTTTTCTTTGAAGAAGATAGCACGTTCAGAGAAGGAACAAACAGAAAAAAATGAAGATATATGAACAGCGGTTTTTAAGCTGATGCTAGCGTCTGTAGTGTTTAAGAAATAATGAGTCTAAAGACATATGTGAAAGCTCCTTTGAAAAGTACTGCAGGAAAACCTAACAATGTGTTTTCCATGGTTATAGGTCTCTATATCCTGCACTCTGACTTAATTGATTGCAGAACTATTTGTTGCCCTGAATATATTTAGAGTTTAAGTAATATTTGTTCATTATTTTCTTTTTAAAAAGGTGAGAAATATACATATACAGAAATATACAGAAAATACAATTTAGAAATTTGAATTTGTATTTTCAAACTAATTAAACATAGCACTTTATGAAGTGAGATGGTCTTCCTCATCCACTTAAAGGAATTACAGTATTTGCTTGTTTTACTTATTAAATTCTCTCATGGTGGGCCTGTAAATTAAGTAAGAAGATAGAAAATTACATTTTTACCATATCCTTATACTAGAACACTAAGCAGTTCTTTACTTGCTGATTTACCCTAAAAGTTTATTGACTGCATTTACTTGTGTTATTTCTGTTTTTCTCATTGTCATGGGTAACAGGGCTGAGGATTACTGTGTATGTAAATGAGCTAGAAATACTTCTAAATTTGATGAAATTTTTTTTTTATGAGGGAACTGTGACATTCTGAAAAGTAAGTTCTAAGCATGTCATTTGGCTGTTTAGGTACTTCATGTCTTTATTTGTTTTTATTACCTTTGTATGCAATGCCTAGACCCATCTCTGTTCAGAGAGAAACTTATTCTTTCTGCTTCCTTGTCTCCTCCAGCTCAAGTGTTACACATTTAGGAACTGCTTCTTGCTGTAAAGCCTAATGAAATGTCTTCAATTGCTAGGAATCTCTGAAAGCTGAAGGTGAGTTTAAAGGAGGAAACAGGATACATGTAAACTGGGAGAGCTGAGGACTTGATATCCTGCTGAAGATTTCTGTCTGTATGTCAGCTCTTTAAACCTACTCGACTGTTTCTGGTAGACTAGCATAACAAAGAGCGAGGCCAAGTCTTTGCAGCTCAAGTTAAATGCATGCTGCTGTTCTGTGCTCATAAGACAATCATTATATCATAATGACATATAACAGCCAGGACTATTTTCAGTTGTTCAGCCATTCTTGTTGGGTGTTAGAGGACTGCAAAGTGAGCCCAGGCAGTAGCAAACCTCTAAGGAATACAAATAGCTTAATCAGAGCTGTTTTCTGCCTGCTGAGTTCAGTGGCTAGTGCAGAATAAAGGACTGGTGTGATAGTCAGGCACCTCTCCTTGGGAATTCTCTGGATAAATAGGGTTGTAAACATAGGATGATGAGATGAGAGCATCCTGTTAATTTTGCAGGGATACATAAGTACATTTCTGAAAAAAACATCTAGCTGAAAAATGAATGGGAAACCAGTTTATTTTGAATACCTACATTTCATAGAGGCATATACATATGTATCTTCCGAGATTTTCTGACTTCGGAGAAGAAAACAGGTTCATTAATATAGCTTATCCTCTGTAATACATCTGTGGCAATCTAACTACATGAACACTCGAGAAAGTTGCTAGAAACACACAGAATTTTTAAATATCTAGTATCTTCTTTTCAGGTTACATGTTTTGAAGCAGGTTGAAGCTCTTTCCTAGTTCTAAATGTTGTTCAGTCAGTGTCTTGACTTTCTTTCCTCTGAGAGTGAGGACTAGACTTCTCAGTCCTTTCAGCAAGGGAAACACTGGCTTTAAGATTTTTTTGTTCAGATTTGTTAGTTAGCTCCTTTGTATCATGAGTTTAATAGTAGACTTTTCAAGATGTGTTCCATATTTTGCCTTCCTATAAAATTTCCCAATCTTCTTTCTCTTTCTTGGACTCAAATTCACATTATTCTTCTGAGACAAAGTTGACTGAGCTTGCAGTTTCTACCTAATAAATTGGCCTAGCTGCCTGATTAATCTTTACTTTCTCTTCAAGGGATACTATCTCCCAGCAGTGACCTGAATTTCCAAAATATTTTCCTTCAGAAATGAAGGAACTGAGAGTTAAAATAATTACATAACTAATATGCCTGAAAATGAAGCATTTTCTCCTCTCCTCAGATCTATACTTAGAGTCCTGTAGTGAGTGCCTGTGTGTAAGTGAAAGGGCAGGATTGCCTACCTTTCATTAGGATGTACACATCCAACTTTGTGTCTTGGAGCCCCTTGAAACTGACACGTTGGACAAGCAGCTGCCTTTTACTAGCAAATGGAAACCTTAAATAACATGGCAAGCCTTATATCCCAGCTTTCTGTGCTCTATGCACACCTGAGGAAGCAAGAGTGATAACTGTATGCAATCCACTGAGTCCCACCACTTAAAACAATTAGTTTACAGCCCTCATCTAAGAGTTCTCTTACTCTAAAAGACATCTGCCAGGTGATGATGTGGAGGAAGAGAATGATATCACTCTCTTACCATCTTGTAGTATTAATTGTCAACTTTGTCTGAGGAAGTGAACACTGTTGCTTATCCTCTACATGAACACAGCCGTAATCGTGGTCCTTCCTTTGAGGTTCTTTTCCATACAACTCTATCATCCAATAGTACAGGAAAAAATGTTGTTTCAGACTGTGGGAAAGTATTTCCTGACTGTGGTATGTGAATTATAGGCAATTTGTTTTAATATTTCCTAACTATAGTCTTTCTTCTGCAAACACTGCCAGATACACGTGGGCTAACTAACACGTACAAGTATCATCAGTTGGCATTACAAGACAGTGCTGCTTGTTTGTAATCGCTTAATTTCCTTGCTGCCTTGATTCCAAACTTTCTATTATATTTGTATTATATTTATATCACAAGTTCAGCCTACACCTATCTATAAGCCTAGTGCTTAGGACACTTCTTAGACTAACAACAAATTTCTTTATTTTTTGAATGTAGGAAGCAAGCATTCCTCATGTTTTATCCATTAGTCTAATGCATCTCTCCCTCTCAGCCTCTTCTCTTTTTTTTTTTGTAAAGAAATAGGAGGCTACATCTGCTTTTAATATTTCAGCGCTTCTTAGCAATGTTGTCTATTCTACAGAGGGAAGTTAGCTGTTTCCTTGTTTCCACGTTCAGCCCTTCTCTGTGCCTATCCTAACTGCCACAGACTACCTGACACTGAGCAGGAACTTGCAAGCTTTGCTCTTCTCATCATGTATGTTGTTTGGATCCAGACTGCCCCTTGTAAGTTAGGACACTTCCTCAGTTTTGTCACTCTCTTCCCTCTTCCACAGTTATCCATACTTCTGTTTTTCTTCAGCTCTGCACGTGCAGTCCTTACTTTCTTTGCACCAGTAGCAGAAGGAGCCTGGGGATATATCCCCATCCCAGGTGACAAGGAAGTGGATGTACAAAGCCATGTCAGATAATGGAGGTAAAGATTTCTGTCTGTGGAGGGAAGAGAGGCAGACACAGTCTGAGTATATGGGACAGTAACTGTTTTCGTTGTGGCACAGGATCCTGTTTGACCACTTGGCAAGTGTCAAGCTCAACTAGCTGCTCAAACTGAGCTGTTGCTTTCTTGATATTCTAATTCATATACAAAATAAAAATTTAGGCAGTTTAAAAGCATGATCTTAATTACATTAATACAGTGACCTGCGAATTTAAGTGCTTTTTGAGGGCTGAATTTCAGGGCTACAATTTGGGATCCTCAAGGATTTCTTTTTATTTTCTTTTACTTGTACTTGTTATCCCCTTTCTGGTAATTATGCAACTATTGTTACTTCATGTGCTGAACGATACATCTAGCCTCACAAATGATATTGTCTTCCTAAAAATATTCAACATAACCCAATATTTTTTTTACTCTTGAAGTTTCAAACTTTCATTATATAGTTGTAAAAAATTACCTAAAGTAAAAGAGGATATGTGAAGTCTTAATAAAAAATATTCCCCTTTTAACTTGCTGAAGTTTAGCTAGTTTTATTTTGTAGGAGTAAAAAGAACAGGGATTTATTGAGTAAATGTGCTGTTAAACTCCTACAGCTTAAGAATATATCTGGTGTATACTATGTTGACCAATTTGTTCTGGCAGCTCTAATTCTCAGGTTGAAGGGTATTTTGACTTTACCCATTGGAGAAAAAGTTAAAGGCATAAAGGCTTACACCTTTTGTATGGTCAGTAAATAACAATTAAAATTATTCTTGAAGACTTTTGACATTTGTTGTATACCCCTGGCAACCAGACTGACATGAGAGACTATGATTTCTCCTGAGCAGCTGTTAAATCCTATTGTATCAATGATCTGTGAACTAAACAGAAGTTGACTGATAGACTGAAGCTTATTTTGAAGAAACCATCATGGGCCATTGGGTCAAAAATGGTCTTTTAAGAAGGGGCTAAGTATAAATCCACAACACCTTGAAAGGAAAATTAAATAGCCTCAGGACTATTTGGATTCTGCTTGAAAACTTTAGTGCTTTTCGGAGTATAAACCCTTAGAGATTGAGCTCAGGCTTAATATGCATCTGTAAAATACCAGGCACATCTAGAGGTGAATAGTCACCATCACCCTGATGGTATATGAGTGTACGTGCTACATCTACAGCTCTGAGTTAAATGGAGTAGTCTTTCACATTGTGGTATGTCCTTCACCCTGTGGACCAATCCTTCAGGCTGTGGTATGCAGCAGTTCAGACTACAGGAGCAAATGGGGCTAATCTACTCTTAAGTGGTCCTTGAACCTGGGAATACCTTGAGTCTCCCGTGCTGCTATATTTTGTAATGCATTGTGCTTTTCTCAGTTTGAAATATCTTGTATGTTGTCAAAGACTTTGTTTCACTCAGCAGAGATTGTCCATTATCATGAACCTTCTGGATTAGTAACAAATGTGTAAGTTGGTTGTTGGTAAATTCCAAAACCTGTGAAATCTCATCTACAACATCTCTGGAGTGAGCTGTATCTCCAGATGTGCTTATGTACTGTGAAGTAGGGGAATAGAAGAAGTAGTCAAAATATAGTCAGAGAAAAGAGATAGGAAACTGCTAGCCTTGTGTGGTCAGGGCCAGTGCCTAAACTTGCTTCGTGATCATCTTCTTTAACTATGGAGCCACATTATGTGTCTCTGCCATCCATACTATGTTGTATGTTAACATACTGTTATGTTAACAGTACTGTATGTTAACAGTAGAAAACTTCCCTTTGTTATCACAGAGTTTTTTTGGTTCAGTAAATCAGTGAGTTTCTGCTGTCATATTCTCTATGCATCTGGCCTATTGCATTCTGACCCAGCTAATAGAATCCTCGTAGAGGGCTTCCCAGGGAAGGTGCAGAAAGGAAAAAGCTGCTTGTAACAGAAAAAGTTTGTGTGCTTCTGTAAGGTGCTGAGCATTACTGAGGTACAAGGCTTGTATTGAAAAAGTCATTGTATTGAAAAAGTCAAAAACATTTTGCTTTTGGCTACTGCAGTAGTCCTTTGCATGTATGGAGCGAGACATTGGTGGGTCTCTTGAAAACTAGCAGTGGGACTCAGTGACAGTCATTGTTTTATTACTGGGAACCTCATGCCACTGCAACAATAACAGCTCTAAAGGCATTGTATAGCCTATTTATGAAACAGGTTCCTCCCTACCCTGATTAAAAGAAGGAATTCTTCTTTATGCCTCATTACCTGTTGCTTTTGTCTGTCTCCGCATCAACTATGCGGACAAGTGTGTATAGG
This sequence comes from Lagopus leucura, assembly GCF_019238085.1. Taxonomy (NCBI): domain Eukaryota; kingdom Metazoa; phylum Chordata; class Aves; order Galliformes; family Phasianidae; genus Lagopus; species Lagopus leucura. Next base: position 85,808,825 of record NW_024962262.1, read on the forward strand.
AAAGTAAAGAGGTTCCTAGTGCCCTGCTATGGGTGCTATTTAAATTGCTTTCTTTGATCCAGATACTTGAACTGGGCTCTGCTTCCCTCCATTACGTATAGCTTATAGTGACTGTACAGAATACACTTTCCATGCTTCACTTGTTCTTTTTTACTCAATTCTGGAACACTTTTTTTTTTTTTTTTTTTCTCCAAAAAACCATAGATATTTTTTCGTGAGGAACTGCAGTGATTTAGTAAAAAAGTAAGATTAATAGTCTTAATTACCGACTATAATTAACAATCACAGGAAAATTTCCCCTTGCTACTTGCACAAATTGTGTTTTCAAAGTAGAGAAGATCTCCCCATAATGCTAATTGGTTATGAGTTTATGCATTTAGAGTCGCTCATCCTTGGACCTATAATGAGGTTTCATCTGTCTGCGAAAAAGTGAAAAGTGGAGCGAACGCTTCCTTTTTATAGTATATCCACATAAAGCTGATGAATGGGAGGTGATTTGCTTATGAAAGATATCCTGAAGTATGATAACTGCCAAGCAAGGCTTCTCAAGTCGCACAGAGAAGTATGAGGAGCAGTGAATACATGTTTTTGTTTATGACAATATATTAAAAAGGATGTTGCTGAATACCAAGAACAATTTTCTTCTAAAGATGTATACAGGGAAAGCTGACAAATGCCAAATGGGTTTCTCTGTAATAATGAGGAGAAAGCTAGCAGCTACAGCATAGATGGCTTGCCCTATGCTTATTAAAATTTATAGAGGAGAAACTAATTGTTCATTTGCGGAAACTCAGTCAGTGGGCCAAAGATATTTGCATGATTATGAATACTCTCAAGCATGTGGTGTTAGTATACGTTGCTTGGTTAGTTTAAGTATCTCGCCTAGCTGATAGTTTGCCAAAAGAAGGGATGCAACCTTTTTTGCTCTTAGTTACACAGAAATGGTCTATGTGCACCTTAGAAAAAGGGCATTTCATTAGCAGGTTCTACTTGCTTCTTCGCTGAGTTAGAGAAGTATGAGATCATAGTGACACTTTAAGTGTTCCAAGGTGAATTACAGTAAAACAATTGATTTATATATTTGGTTTATGCAGTTTTATTTAACTGATACTGCTGAAGAGTTTGGGCAGGGAAAAAATGAATTTCACGAAAACCATTGTAACTGTTAGTATGGGTTTGATGCTGAAAATTTCTGCATGAATTCTCTGGTATTAAAAGCACTGTAGCAGAGATGTGTCAGACGAGAAACAAGGATTGCTAGAGATGAAAGGGCACAATAGAAAGCTGAGTCCTGCCTGCAGTGCTCCGCCTTGCCTTCATCTCTGGGAACAGACCAGATTTGGCTTCCCTGGCCCGTAGTAGATCTATGACTTCAGGGGAGGCATTAAGTGATTTAAGAAGTGAAGCTTATCCCTTTCTGGGTAACATTTACTTTTTAATTTAGGGGTTTCTGCTCGAAGTATTTTATCTTTTGCCTGCTCACAATCTATTTGGCTCTATGAGGGAGGATATGCTTTTATTTTCTCACTCTTCAGTTTATATTTTGGGAAGAGACAGGAGTGAGAGGCAGGCACCTGTTGCTGTCTCTGGCCTGGCTGCAGTGCCCTGTATTGTGGGGTAGTTTTTGGAGGGGTTGAGGAAGAGATGAAGGACACCCCCAGGTAACAGCAGGGCTGTCTGGAAGGACGCGGTGTGCACTGGGCAAAGCAGAAGGTGGCCAGAGGAAAAAAGAGCAGAATAAGGCAGGGGGATTGCTTACTGGGGCAGAAGCACAGTTGAGCTAACAACTCAGCCTAAGAGGATGTAGTGTACAGGAAAGCCAAGAATAAAATGTCTTGCAAACAAATATTTCAGTGACAGATCTGAGCTGTTAGAGCCAGCGTTTATTCTGGAAAAAATGTTAGCTCTTTTTAAGAGAAGCCATTCATACCACAAAACTCTGGTTAACCAAGGAAACAAACTCAGAAGAGACACTTTGTTTATTTCTTCTTAAAAATAAAAAAAAAAATAAAAATCTCCTGATGTGTCTGAGATACTTGCTAAATTTTTGTTTTGGTTACAGCAGATGGAGAGCACATACTCCTCCACAGTTCACTAACTCCTTCCAGACCTTTTCTTAATTATTCCAGGCATGCATAGGACTTCAGGAGAGAAAAGGAAAGTGTAAGGCACTATAAAACTATCTTCTAAAAGCAAAGGAGTACTGCACCTCTTCTTTCCCATGAGAGTTCTGCTTACTAGCAGGACATTACCTTGTTCCAGAGCAAAGGACCACCTCCATTTACCTTCACTCAGGACTTGTACTCCTTATTTCAGGTAGCTAATCAGACTGTGCAGCCAGAAAAAGGATGTGTTTTGTTTGTGGTTTAGCTGTGTGATGTTAGAGAAGTGCCTAACATTGAATGTTAAATCTGCAGGAACGGTGCCTATAACAGTGTTTGATTGCAACTTGGTGACAAAATATGGATTTTATAACTAAAATAAGTAGATCACAAATACCTCTGCTTTTCAAGATGAGACTTAGCTGCTCTTGAATGTGCAGTGACTTGGAAAATGTATCTGCATTTCCTTTTTCTCCCCCTTGCCAAAAGCTATATTTATTTAAGGTACAGTCCATCCTATCCTCTGCTACCCTAATATATATTTTCTAAGCCTTCCATAACAGACATTCCAGGCAGGTCATACATTCTGACTAAAACTTTCCCCAATCTGTTCTCCTAATTATATGCTTTGGCTATGGCATAGGTTACTGCATGAAAAAGGGCTGTAATCAGAGCTGGTTTTCTCTGAATCCCTGAGATAGGCAGAAGAAGGGTCTATGTCTTTTACTGAGAGAAAAAAAAAGTGCTTATTGAGTATCTGGAATGGTGATGTCCTGATAATTCTACACTGTTCAGGCCTATTTAGAGCAGTCCCTGCTATAGGTTTTTCAGGCTCCTTGGCCATATTTCCAGGGTGCAAGGGTTAGAGTTCTAACTGATATGTTTCCTAGCATGCTTTAGGCTGTATCTTTAGCTTCCACTCTCCTATTGCCTTTCTGATGAAACCAACTTCTTGGTTCCCTTTCATGTATACCAACGGAGTTCTTATGTGTAACTAAATTTCTATGTATTTTTGGTTAAGAAGCTGCCTTAAAATCAAAATATAAAAGTGAATGTTTGTTTTTGTTTGCTTTCTGTTGCTTTGCCACACCTGCAAGGGGAATTAGGATTTCTTCTAGAAGAAACTGCACCCATTAGACTGGGGTCTTTCTTACCTCATTATTCTCCCACCACTCCCACCCAGTGCAAAAGTATGTAAAGAGAACTACACTGGGAGAAGCCTGTAATCCAAGTCTCATCTCAAAAATCCTCAGATTCAATCTCATTCTAGGCAGCTCCTGGTATTTGACCATTTATTTCCTTTATTCTTCTTCCCGAAATAACACATAATGGATGCACCTGTCCAGTCATGCAGAGAAAATGAGAGCACTGCGTGTAAGTTAAGTAATAACTCTCTAGCCCTAAATGTTTCCCCCAGCACTCTGCTCCCCAGTGGGTAGTGGTACATATTTTTGTCTCTTTCTTTTGAAGCAAGACTCAATTTAATTCTCTCCAATGTGTCAGCTGCTGTGATTACTTTATTACAGTCTTATGCCACTCATAGCTTATCAGATCTTAAATTACCATATAAATCTACATAGTTAGACAATACAAGAAACATCATTTTAAATGTATCTAATCTCATTTTCAAAGTTAGATAAGAAACAATCAACACTTTAGAGTGAAAGTGATACCCCTAAGCAAGAAAATGGGAGCCTAACAAAATTATCTATCCAGTCATCATTAATTGTAATAATACTCTGCGAAACAAAAAGCACTGTTGTAATTAATTGTAACACCTTGAGGGTGAAAAGAACCAGGAAAAAAAAAAAGAAAACATTCTCAGATTACATGTTGTTTGTTAATTCTACAATATATTATGAGGGATTGCTAGCTATATATGCTAATATTAAAGTTTTAGCAGAGTAATTGTAATGCATGTGTGCATGGTAATGTGGTAGACATGGCACAATCTCTGTCAGTTCTAAACCACCTAATTGGAGAAAAGTAAGCTAACAGTAGTGCTTGGCTGGAAATCTGTGTACAATTAGATTGTGAACAGCAAAAAACAAAACCTGCAGCAACTACAGATCTGGGAGTACTGGTTTATTAATGTATAGGAGTAAGGTGCTTTGGAAAAATGTATGTATAAAAACCTTGTGTGTTGTGGGAGGGGAGCTTTGTCAGGAGTTGAAATGGGAATATTGTATCAAAGAAACAAATCAGAAAGGCTGGTTTTGGATTTTCAGTTGTCTGAAAGCAAGCTCTCAGAAGTCCTATTACTGACAAAGTCTGATTCCTTAGGTTGAGAAATGAAAGCAGAGGTGAGGACCTGAAGCAAGAATGGCTGAGATATCATACAGTAAACATGGCTTTGGCTGCATAGACTCTGGTCTTAGAAGTTGTTTCTGGGGCATGCCAGGCAGCAGTGTGGTCACCAAGCAAATATTTGACCTCCTGTGATCTTAAAAGCATATTTCACACTGCTGCTTCTGTGTTAGCGGCCTGGCAGCATTGGAGCTCTTCTAACTTGTGTGCTTACTTGTAACTGCAGTGCTATGGGAGCATTTTTAGTTGCTTTACTGTTAACTCCTATTCTGAATGCACAACGAGGAGGCTGCCGTTTTCTCAATTGTTTTCATGGTTTTTGCTCAGGCTAATTCTGCTCTTTACATATTCACTGCATGTCCTGGACTGTAAGCCTTCTTCTTGTTAAAAGTGCCATTTGACTAAGTGAATGAGAATTGATGTGAGTAATTGAAGCTTAAAATAATGTGACTTGGCCCTACACATATGAAATTAAATATAAACAGACTGAAAGGAATTGGACTTCTGAGGAGATCTGGTTGTAGTGCCCATCAATTGGATGTATGGTTTTGTGCTAGAAAAGCCTGTCTCAACCAGCACGTAACTTTTCACTGCAAGATTCATACTGAAGGTCTCTGAGGCCTGCATATGCTTTAGACTGGTTAATTTGCATTTAAAAAAAAAAATAAAATTAAAATTTGTTCCTAAAAGGAAAAACAAGATTTTCCTTTGCTAAGTTAAATCCAAGGACTAGATTGAGAAGCTGCAAATAATAAAGGGGAAAAACCTGCTGAATCTACTCAGGTGAAATATTCAAATAATGTGGCTGGTACTGCAGAAAAGATGAGCTTGCTGACATTTAGTGGATTACTGGATCCTGGGAGCTGGAGCTGCAGAAGGCAGTGTGTATGTGACTGCACCTAGTGAACACATGGATGTCCAGGTCCCAGTGCAAAGCATCACTGATGCTTCTTGCAGTGGTCCTTGGGTATTAGCATAGAGAGAACAGCTGTACCTGTCTTATAGTGCATGGCAGCAGGGCAGAAAAGGGGAATGGTGACATCTTGAGGGGCTACCTCCTCCCTCGATAACAGGAGAGGGTCTGCTGGGCAAATGCAGTTTGCTCTTCCTCTCCTCTCCTGCCTTACTTCTGTAGCTGCACCACCATGTCATAGCATGAGATACTAGGTGTCTGTTTCTGCTGCTGATGGAAGGGAATGGGAGGTAATGGAGTGATGGTCAGGGCTGATGGTGGAGAGTATGCACTGCAGCACGTGGCTCACACCCTGCCCTGCTAGCTGCTGCTGGTGAGGGTGGGAGGAATCTCTGTTGGGGGGGAGGGGGGGGGGGGGCAGTCAACAGACTTCAGTGTGGTCCCATCCCTCCCTTCTTGCTCCACTTGACCAACTGACATTACTGAATGATATTGACATACAGCTTGTGAGGGCATTGCCAAGACTCTGGAGGTAATTAGGAAAAAAGTGTATTTTTTCTGATTGATATACTGGAAGAAAAAGCCCCCAGCACCTATAAACTCTCTTGGCTTTATTGACTCAGCACTGTGTTGGTTTATCTGATGAACTGATTCAAATGTAGATAGTGATCTGAACCTTGAGCACTCTGTAAATAAATAATCAGAAAGCAGTAGGTGCATGAGGTGGGGGATACTTTAAAAATATTTTTAGTAGCAGAATCTGTTCTGTTTGGGTTTTTTCTTTTTCTTTTTTTTTTTTTTTTTTTTTTTTCATCTTCCCAGCAGTTCCAATTCAAATTTCCTAGAGAAAAGAAAAAAAAAAAAAAAAAAAAAAAAAAAAAAAAAATAAAAATGGTATTCAAAAGGTCTATTAAAAGACCTTTTGAAAGCAAGAAAAACCTGTGATTATTATTATTTTTCATCCTTATAGCAGAAATTTTGTGTGTAAATTTGTATTTTAAAAAAATTCTGACACCATCCATTTTTAAATTTGATTATGCAGTGTATTTGAAAGTGAAACCCACTACAAAGTGAGAAGGAAGCTGGGCACTTCTTACTTTTATGCTGGCTTTGCTTTATGGTAAACTTACAGAACATGAACTCAATCTGTCTAGCATGCAAAATTCAGTGCAATGTAGGTATGAGCTTGTAGGTTTCAGTCGAAATGTTCCATTTGAGCTTAGGCATTGCAAGCTAGTCAGCCTGGAGTTGAGTAAGCATTTTCAGATGAAAAGTAAAGAACATACATACACTGTCTGATACAAATGACAAGCTATAAAAGTGATGGTGTAAACAGTTTACTGTGCAAAAGGACTCATTTTCAAATAGGGTATCAACCATGCCTACTCTTTGACTTCTGATAAACATTTCATTCATGTCTTGTTCACTGTTTTTCTGGTCACCATGGATCATCAGATTTTTTCTTGTCCCCATTTCTGTTCTGTCTAGTTCAGATGACCAGTCTCAGAATTAAGGAGAGGAAGAACACCAATGAAATGTATTGCTCCAGTTACTTCTAGTCTGTATTATGACAGATTTTCTTTCTGATGTTCATTTTGCTTCTGACATCTTATCAGATTACTGCAACTTATTTTTAGGTGGGGGAATTGAATGAAAAGTTGGAGACGGTGTATGAAGGAGGCCTGTTTTTATTGATACTAGATGGAAGAGCCATTAGCTACTATGGTGTAACTAATATAAGCTGTCTCTTCTGACTCTTTCTCTCAGCTTGTCATGGCCTCTCTGGATGACAGAACGGGCTTTGGTGTCACCCTCTTCCCCTACTGCTGACAGTCGCCATCCACAAACTTCTTGAGGGTGGGGAACTTGCCCCATCAACCAACCCACAGGTGAAGATGGCTAACCACTCACTCCACCATCAAACCCTAAGAAATACCAGTCACTGAAACAAAACAAATAAACAAAAACAACCACCACGCACTGCCTCTCTTCTCAATAAATAAATAAATAAATGATAAACCTACAGATTTTGAGCTTTAGCCCTGAAAGTCTAGTTAGTGTTTCACACCTTGCTGTGCATCTTCTGCTCAGTCCCAATCACTTTAATTTATCTGTCGAATAATGGAAGTCTCTAGAAATAAAAGTGGATGTCATAATCACACTGCTCAGACATAATTTTGTGTATCTTTACTGGCTGTTCCCAATCACCTTCCTGTCCTTCACATGCATAGGTGTATATGAAAACAAGTCAAATAATTGTTCCCAGCCTGAATGGCTCATGCTTCCCTGAATCCTAATCCTGCTGTTCTAGGTGGGTTTTTTTCTGGAGGGGGGGGAGGAAGAGAAAGTTTGGTTACAGGTTGAATGTATGTGTTTTTTGCTTGCTTTAAGACAATGACAATGTTTGCTTTCTTCTACTCTTTGGGGACCACAATGAGTCCCTGCAGCCTTTTGAATATGATTAAAGACCCCTAATGATGACATTGGCCAGTGTGCTTGGGTATGTTTTGTCCAGTGTAGATATGCATGTATATGGCTTACTCAAATATCCCGTACTTTAAGCCTCCTTTCTGGGAGTTCCTGTCTTCCAAAGCTTTGTTAGCTGACAAAGGGACAGGGACCTGAGAGCAGACCTCAGTAAAGACTGATGCAAAGGAGGCATTAAACATCCTGGCCTTTTCTGTGTTTCTATTACATGGGTCACTTCTCCATTTGGCAGCAGGCTCACATTTTCCTACCTCTTAATTCTGCTACTGATATACCTTTAAGTCCCCCTCTTTGTTCCTCTGCTCAACTCTCAGAAGTTTCAGCTCCAGTCTGTCTTTGTCTGTCCTGAATCCAACCTTGCATATGAGTGATTTCTCTCTTGCAGCTTTGTAGTCCTGTTTGTGTCTGGACTCATGATTTACCAGTTCAGCCAGGATGTCCTACTCTGCTTTGTTGGGGGCATCTTGTCAACCTCTAGAGCCCTCACTATTTTAAGAGGGTTTGGTTATTTTCTCAGAATTTCAAATTCTGCCAAAAACACAAGCAGCAGAGAATATGCTAGGATACGGAGGTCTGTGCAGCAGCCTGGACATCACTATGATTTGAGAATAGCAGAAAAGTCCTTGTGAGCTGACTCTGAATGCAAGTGTGTGGAGATCCTTTCTGGCAAAATCTTGTAATAACTGAGCATACAAATTCTTTCCTATTACTTGACTTTATTTTGTGTCCAGGTCTGAAGCAACCAGTAGAAGACAGAGAGCTGTTGGAGAGGGTTCTGAGGAGAGCCACAAAGATGATCAGGGGGCTAAAGCACCTCCAGTACGAAGACAGGCTGAGGGAGCTGGGATTGTTCAGCCTGGAGAAAAGAATATCAATACCTAAAGGGAGCCTACAAACAGGAAGGGAGTCAACTCTTTGAAAGGGTAGATAACAGCAGGACAAGGGGAAATGGTTTTAAATTGAGGGAGGGAATATTTAGGTTGGATGTCAGGGGGAAGTTCTAGAGTGGTGAGGTGTTGGAACAGCTGCCCAGAGAGGTTGTGGATGCCCCGTTCTTGGAGATGTACAAGGCCTGGGTGGATGGGGCCCTGGGCAGCCTGGTCTAGCATTAAATGGGGAGGTTGGTGGCCCTGCATGTGGCAGGGGGGTTGGAGATTCATGATCCTTGAAGTCTCTTCCAACCCAGGCCATTCTGTGATTCTGTGATTTTGTCGATTTGGCAGGGAGCTTTATGTGCCTCTATGAAACACATGTAAAACCCAACATCAAGCTTTTTCTTCTGAAGTATCTCCTGATCTCTGTAAGTGTAAATGAGTAATATTTTAATTTTCTTCCAGCTACATGTTCATTCCATGATCTGCCCGCTCCTTTTTTTTGTTTGTTTGTTTTTGTTTTGTGGGTTTTTGTGTTTTTTTGGCTGGTGCTAGATCTCTCCTGAAAAATCATGGGAGTATGTGGAATGGCATTAGGTATGTAAGAATTAAAGGTGAGATAGTTGCACTCATTATTGTTCTGTGCTGCACTGGTGAAGAGAGACTGAAGTAGTTTTTTTATCAGCATTCACCAGCATCTTCAGCAGGAAAGATGACTGGGGCGCTCTTGCTGTTTTCAGTTACAAAGATATGTAAGTGGTCATTCACATTTGGGCAATTCCCAGCAACTCACAATAAGGAAAAGAGAGCAAATGAAAATTATACCTAAGGTTGATGAAGTGGCTCATAACCTTGTTTTCCCCTCATTTTTTTTTTTTTTTTCACTCAGTTTATGAAATCTCATATAGCTATCACAACCTTGTTTTTATAATTGGTGTAATTCTTACACAACTTAGGCAATGACAAAAATAAACACTCAAAGTAAGATTTTTTTTTTTTTTCCATTCTTTCATGCTGTATCATCTAATTCCATATTATTAAACACTGAAATGTAACTTCTGGAATTACAAGAATAAATTCAATTGCACAGATGTTTTTCTAAAAAACTGTGACTATCACCCTCAACTATAATTACAAGTTTAGTAATCTTCAATATGTCTCTTTAATCAAGAATAAAGAATAAATTTTAAACTACAAAGGATTTTTTATTATAATTTAAAAAGAAAGCACAGTGAGGTAGTGTGCAGCAGAAAAACATTTTGATAAATTAAATTTTGTAGAATTATGAATTCAGGAACTTCTGGTTCTGGTGCTACCATATAGGTACAATTATTATTATGTACCGCATTGCCATTTTTTCTGCAGCACGTATTGTGTTAGCTATGCTTGACTTCATCTTGTCAAACCTTGTGGTGACTTGACACCCAAGAAAGAAGTGTGTCAAATAACGGGACTCATTTCTGAAATGACCTCACAGGCAGCTGGGCCAAAGAGCATGGCATTGCATGGGCATATCACATCCCCTATAATGCACCAACCTCTGGGAAAATTGATCAATACAGTGGACTGTTCAAAACCTCCACAATGGGTTTTGGAATGTTCAAACATAGAGATTACACATTTAGCAAAAGTCACCTGATTAGTTGATACTCATGGATCTGGCAAACAAGCTGCTCCTACCCAGTCAAAACTGTTAAACGCTGTAGAAGGAGATGGAGCTGCTGCTGTGCACATGAAAAACATTCTGGGCAAGACAGTCTGACTTATTCTTGCCTCAGTCAGAAGCAATCCTATCTGTGAGACTGCTTTTACTCAAAGACCTGAGTTCCTTCAGTGGCTAATTGGGAAGGATGACAATTTTTGTGCATACCTCAAGGAGTTTTGATGCTGGGTGAGAAAAAAACAATTACCAGTGGTACTAAAACAAGGGCCAGTCAGATAAAAGAATATACTCTGATAGAACCAGAATTTACTCCAGCATGCGCCAATCCAGCACTGTGCATAATCTCTTCTGCTCTGAGGGACTGTTACAACAGATGAAGCCCAAATAACAGACAAAATGAATTCCATGGACGATATAGTGGAGTGATATCTGTGTACTTAATGGGCATGTACAGGAAAATGTAGGGCCTGGACATGATGTAAATGGTGTGGAATAAGGAGTGAACCAGTGTTTGGCTGTTGCAGACTGATGAAAGCATGCCTGCAGCAAGGCTGGGCTGCTTGGCAGGGCAGAGCCACTACCACGGTGGAGTAGGGCAGCTGGTGGGACTGGGCCAGAACAAAGTAAGGATGAGGCTGGGTGTCATTCTGTGCCATGTGGCGCCACAGAGAAGGCTGTCATGAAGCAGGCAGTTGGCTGGGGGTGGCAGTGCTTGGGGGGTTGCAGGGCATCAGTTGGTGGGTGGGAACTAATTGCATTGCAGCTGTGTATACATTACCTGTGAGTGATTTTGCTTGTGGAATTTCACACTGGTCTATGTTGCGCTGTAGAGAAAAATGCAAGTAACACTGTTACTGTTGTGGCATGTTTTTGTTTCTTTTCTACTTCTTGACATTTTGATAATTGATATTTTTATTGTTAATAGCCAAATAATTTTTGATGTTGGGCTTTATGGAAAAAGATTGTTACTTTTTTTTGTATATATATTTTCTCTTTCTAAGAAGTTAGAATCATGATTGGTCTTTCAATGTATCCATTGTCTTGTTGACTTCAAGCAAGTGCCAGTGATAAAGGTGTCATGTTGACTCCAGGCAACTGTGATATATGGATTGCTTTTAAAGATTATATGCCATGACTGTTTGGGAAAACAAAAATATCTCTGTGCTTTTACCCTAGCATCTATATACCTTGGACAAATGGACAAATCCTTGTTACCATTAGCTTGGCCACTTTTTTCAGTTTTGCTTGTAATCCTGAATAAAGAAAATAAAGAAATAGGGAAGTGGTGTCTTTCCTTACAGTGATGTACACTAACAGAAGTTCACAGCTTTTTTATTTTTTGAAGTCCAGGCCTCAGTGCTCATAATATGGCAAACTGATTCTACCTGTTGCTTATTTTGTGTGTGTGCAGATTCATGAAAAGATTCTGCCTAAAGAAAGTTGACATTTTTTGAATTACTATTACTTCCCTGCTTCTATAAATTCATGGAATGATCTAATGGAGAATGACATGTTCTAGTAACCTTATAATTATGGGACAAAACTGAAATATTTAAATTTGTAATTGACCTTCTTTTATTGTATGTATATATGGTAGTGGTAGTGAAGACCTTGCATTGGTGAAGTTGAAAGATGGCTTTTCTGCTAGAACTATATTCTTATCTTTGTGAGAAAAAAAACAACACACACACACACAAAAACCCAACAAAACAACAACAGCAACAAAAACATAGAATCATCATAGAATCATAGAATGGCCTGAGTTGAAAAGAACCACAGTGATCATCTAGTTTCAACTCCCTTGCTATGTGCAGGGTCATCAACCACCAGACCAGGCTGCCCAGTCACATCCAGCCTGGCCTTGAATGCCTCCAGGGATGGGGCATATACAATCTTGGGCAACCTGGACATCTGTAAGTAAGAATCATTCCTAACCTTTGTTTTTCAAATCCTCTCTCGAGGTATTACAGCAGAATACATCCTTCTTGATAAGAGGTATATACACTGTAGAAACATTCAGGAGCAGACACAGGATGAGAACATACAAATTACTGTCATTGTTAGGCTAGTGGAATGAATTAAATACTGCCCAGATGCTACTTTAGAGAAAAGATAAATTAGCCAAAATTTAATCTATGCAGACTGTCATAATGCTTTGTGCTGGGGGCTACTGGCTGGATGCTTGGACAATTCTCAAGGCTTGTAACCAGAATTCCTCATATCAAGTTCTGGCTTTTATTTCCACACATTTGCTCTGTGTCTCATAGGTGTTTAGAAAAGCAAAGAGCAGGCAAAAAAAGGTACAAAACACATAAAGGCAGAATGAACTATCATTTAGATTGAGTTTGCAGTGTTCTAAATTTAAGATAACTTTTGGTCTTGCTTCTGTGTTACTGTGATGTTCACAGAGTCTACCAAGTACATCAATAAAGTTTTTTATTTAGGTGAATTCAGTCCACTTGGCTGAAGATTAAATTGCCTAACATTTTGTTTGCATTTGCCATATTTCTGTCCAAAAGGAAATGCCAAACCCTAGCATTTCTGTAGCATGTAGGTCTTCCATATATGGCTCAAGCATTGATAGGCTTGGAATATTCTTTCTAAACATGGAAAGATGAATGAAAAGAATAATTTTTCACTGATTCAGCACAGGAGATTTTGCATGCTAAATGTACCAGATTTTTTACTTTTGTCTTGCAAGATGACAACTGCTGAAGCTGATTTTGAATAATAAGCCTTCATGCCTTTATTATTTGCAGGCAAAATGTTAGTGCACTTTATATGTGACTGTACCTTGAAGTCATTTATAATCTGAATACAAGATCCAAGCCTGTTGGTTAATATGCATTGCTCTGCCCACATCTAAAGACTTATCAAGAGTTATGTCAACTATACTGATCTTAAGGTTTAAGCTAAGCCTTTAATACATTATTTAATGCAATTTTATGTTTACCTTTTGTATTAAAAGTAGCAGAAAAGAGGGAAAGATGGACTTGAGACATGATAAACAATATCAGTTTTTCAGGAGCCATTATCATTTCTCATGTCACTGAAAACAAATAAGGAATCTTTAATCTGAGGACAAAAGTCATGGAACACTCTTATTTGTCACCTAGTATACATTTTCTTACTTTAAAATAATTGTGAAGCATTAGCAAACTCTTGTACTGCATTCCAAAAGTGTTATGTAGAAAATTATTACTGTACACATTAACTTGTTGTGAGGACTCATTACTTTGGTTCTTCTTAGCACTTCTAATTGCAATTGTGTTGACTTCTAGAGTTTCTCTCCCATCTCCTCCATCTCCCTGCATATGTAGTTAATGCAAAAGTTTTCATTTGGGAAAAAAAAGTATAAATTTGAGACAGAATTCTGAATCACAAACTGAGCAAATAAGAAAAAAAGTCAAGTGTTTCTTATAGCAATGAGATGAGCCTTGCTACTTTTTCACATTTGATTTTGCTTATTGTGCAAATAAGCATAAAATAATGCTTAAAACTTCAAAATATCACAAAGATAATATCCACTCAATAATCTCTTTAGTTACATCTTACATCTCAGTCACATCACACCTCTTGCTGGTTAGAATGTATAGGGCATCATATTAAATAGCCTGATTCAAGAAATTAACATACATATCTCAGTTCAAGAAAGTATCCTTGTCATCTATATGAACGTTTGGAGAACAAGAACTGCATTTTAGGGATAGCTTGAAATACAGTATGACCAAGAAGGTTCAGGAATGACTGTGAACTAGACAGTTCTGTGAATTATTGCTCATCCATCTTGCTTGGACAGGGAATGAATTTATTGCTATCACATAGTAGTAAATTGCAGACTTTTTTTCCAACTTTTGTTGGCTCAGCTTCTTTCATCAGTGAGTTGAAGATGGGAAGCAAAAGAGGCAGTTGGCAAGTAGGCTCTTCTTGAACATTCTAATTAGGTAGCTTCAGAATTATTTCCAATGTGTGACTGTACAACTGAGACAGAATCAAGTCTGACTAAAAGCAGAAAATATTTATTGTCATATTAACTCCTTATTCAAAAAAATGAGCAGGTTTGGAAAACTTTAAAAAAAATCTAAATTATGATTCTAAAAAGAATTTAGAATCATAGAATCATAGAATCCTTAAAGCTGGAAAGGACCTTTAAAGGTAATCTAGTCCAACTCCCTTGCAATGAACAGGGACATCCACAGCTAAATCTGGTTGCTCCTGGAACAGGGCATCAACCACAACTCTAGGCAGCCTGTTCCAGTGTCTCATAACACTCACTATTAAAGACCTTTCCTTTATATCCAACCTAAATCTAGCCTCTTTAAGCTTGAAACCATTCCTGCTTGTCCTGTCACCACAGACTTGCAAAAGATTCTGTCCACATCTTTCCCGTAGCTCCCCATTAGATACTGAAAAACCATTACCAGGTCACCTCTCAGCCTTCTCTTTTTCAAGCTGAACAGTCCCAGCTCTCTCAGCCTGTTCTTATAGGAGAGGTGTTCCATCCCTCGGAACACCTCTAGACACTCTTCAACAGATCCATGTCTTTCCTGTACCAAGAACTTCACTGAACTCACCAGCAAGAGTAGAGGTGCAGGATTACCTCCCTTAACCTGTTGGCCATGCTTCTTCTGATGCAGTTGAGTATATGTGGTTGGCTTTCTGGGCTATGAGGGCCCATTGCTTGCTCATGTCCAGCTTGTCATCCACCAGTATCCTCAGGTCTTTTTTGGCCGGACTGCACTCAATCCTTTCATTCCCCAGCTTGTATTGGTAGTGAGGGTTGCCTCAACACATGTCCAAGATCTTGGATTTGGATTTGTTGCACCTCATGAGGTTTACTTGGACCCACTACTTAAGCCTGTCTGCTTAAGCCTGTCCTGTTCCTCTGGTGTATAGGCCTCACCCCACAGCTTGGTGTCAACAAACACGCTGAGGGTGCGCTCTAGCTCACTGTCAATGTAATTTGATGAAGACATTAAAGAGTATCAGTCCTAACACTGACCCCTGGGCGGACAACAATCATCACTGATCTCTACTCTCTGGACTTAATTCTGCAGCCAATCCTTCTGTTGAACTGTCCACCCATCAAATCCATATCTTTCCAATTTGGACAGAAGGATGCTGTGGGATACTGTGTTGAAGGCCTTACTGAAGTCCAATATATGAGCTCACTGTCTCTTTTCTTGTCAATTGATGCACTGCATTTATTTCTGTTGATTTTCTTTTTCCCATTTATAAGATACACTCTCTCCTACAACTGTGTGTAGCTCTTTAACCTATAGGAAAAGTATAAAGGTGTCCATCATGTTACATTCAAGCATTTTCAAGTCACTGTTTCAAACACAAGTTAAGTCTTATCTATTGCATGATTGCAACTGGCTAGCTACTGTTAGTGTTGTCTGACCTTAGTGCAGGTAACATTTGCTGTCACAAACTGTGTTGGCTGAAGTGTTTTTAAATATTAAGGAACTTGTGTTATGTGCAATCAGTAGGTAGAAGAACCTGGACAACTCATACATGTTATTTTTTGCAACCCTCTTTACAAAATACATGCTTTAACCCTACTTTAG
The DNA here is from genome assembly GCF_019238085.1 of Lagopus leucura. Classification (NCBI taxonomy): domain Eukaryota; kingdom Metazoa; phylum Chordata; class Aves; order Galliformes; family Phasianidae; genus Lagopus; species Lagopus leucura. The sequence continues at coordinate 85,824,739 of NW_024962262.1, forward strand.
TTTGTTCCTATTCAATACCTCTTATATTGATGTTTTCTCATAGATATTTTTACTATTTTTATTTTTTTATTATTTTTATTTTTACTTTTATTTTTATTTTTACTTTTATTTTTATTTTTTTTATTATTTTTTAAGTGGGAAGTGGGGGTGAAGAAAGGCCTTCGACTTTCCTAAACAGTTTCATGATTTATTGGTGTAGGTATGACTTGTCTTATTTTCTTCTCCCAGATCTCACCATTTCTTTTCTAGAACCTTATTCTCATCCAGTTTTCCCTTTACTTTCATTCAGCCCATCCTTCTTTCTATATCTTGAAAGTCTCCCTGCTCTCTTTCTGCTTACTGTCCCTTCCCTGCCCCTAGTCTCCTTTTTCCCCTCAGGATTTTCTCTCTTGCCACTTGCAGATGTGCTGCTCCTCTTTCCACGTGGATGATGGCTTTCTGTGTGTGTTTGTGGGGAGTAATTCTCACATCTGGTGTGCAAGTAGGTGGAAGGGGGAGCAGAGACCAAGCAGATACTTGCTGGTAAACTTTTTTCTGTAGCTGCCCCTTGCTCTTCAGTGTAGCAGCCTCTCTGCAGCACAGATGGGAAAAGACTGGCTTAGTTCATCCCACAGACTCTATTTCTCTTCTGTATTACTTCTCTTCACAAAAATCAGGAGATGGCAATACATGTATTTGCCCATGAAGTAGAAAAGGGTACATGGGCAGAAGAAAGAGCATTTTTCCTCAAACTGACCTTATTTAGCTCTTAAGATATTTTTCCATAATAACTGGTATGAAATTCCTGGGAAGAGAGAGAACTGTGAATTCATTATTAGGTTCACTGGGGCAGGATTTGTTGTTCCTGTAGAGCATCATGAATATGTGATGAAACACAGTGAATAACTGAAATAAACAAAAAAAATATTTCTCTTTGTTAGATTATTGGCTTAGAACTGCCTGGCTGAGGAAAAAGAGCCACTCTTACACTTATAAGTGGATGCCGGCAGCTGCACAGGAAAATAACCTATGCTGTACTAATTCTGTGCAAAGATAAAGGATCTCACTCTTCAAGAGTAATTTATGATTATTTAAGAGTTTCAGGAAAGAAAAAAAAGATAAAATAAATTTGAAGGGAATGGAAACAGAAGAAAAATAGAAGTTTTGTTTTCCTCTTCGCCAGACTGTATACAGTAGGTAGCTAATATAGATATTTGTATCACCTGATTATGTGTTCTCTGCTGCCCCTTACACAGAATTGTGCAGAATGATAGGAGTTGGAAGCAATCTCTAGAGATCATGTAGTTGAATCCTACGCTAAAAAAGTTCCCTGGGAGTGGGTTGCACAGAAAAGTGTCCAAGAGGGTTTTGAGTATCTCCAGAGAAGGAGGCTACGCAAATTCTCTAGACAGCTTGTTTCAGTATTCTGTAACCCTCAAACTAAAGAGGTTCCCACCTCCAACACCTTGGGAACTTCTCTGCTGAAGCAGATCAGTAGGATTTAGTCTCTGCCAGGCAGTATTTTTCAGAATCTCTATAGAGCGGGCAAGCTGGACTTTGAGGTTTTTATATAAAAAAAACGCGGTATCCTTGGCAGTGGTTTGCTATCAGAGTGATGAATAGAGATGTAATGGTAGAGGGTCACATGTCACCTGGGACCACAAGCCCTAGAACTGATATGACATGCCTTGCCCTGGTGGATCTGGGACCCTGTATCTCCATAGAGGCAGTAGCGCTGGTTCCACCATGCCTGCAGGGATTTGATTGGTACCAAAGCTCCTGCTAAATTTGGAGTGAGGTTACTTCACTCTGAAAAGCTGTGAAACAAGAAGTGTAATTTGCCATAGCATATATGGCACTGTTTCAAGCACTCTGCACAGGAAAAGAGAGAACAGAGCCAAGTGCCGTATCTACTAAAAGCCAGGTTGCTGTAGAAATCTGCCCTGTGGTTGTTTTAAACACCATTCCAGTAAATCAGATCTGTTTTTTTTTTTTTTTTTTTTTTTGGGGGGGGGGGTTGTTTGTTTGTTTGTTTGTTTGTTTGTTTGTAGGAATTGAAATTTGCTTTGGGAAGGATCAGATTTTTACCTAAAAAATGTCATGTGATCCTCTAAGGAAAAGACATGGGGAAGTTAGGGCATCACACAAAATTCAGTTTAGAAGCACAAGAGTCATGACAATGAATGTATTATAAATTTCTTAAAGGGATAAATAGATGAGAATGCTTTGTCCCAAATTACATGCCTACATGTATGGTCCCACCTCTAAGAAAATGGAAGTACCCAGCTGAGTGAAACCTGTCACAAATATTTCTTCTTGGCTGAATAAAACAGAAGCATGCAGATGGTGTCCACACTTTTTATTTCTGTGAGTAAATACAGAGAGAAATAAGAAAAAGAGTAGGTGAGTGCAGCCTCTGTCTTTCATGAAAGGAGTATCTCCTTTGCATCTTTTCATAATCTTGGCCATAAAAACAAGCCACCCTCCTTTCTGTCTTTAGACAATTTCAGTATTCTGAGAATCACACCAACTAAAAAGTCTGGAACAACATAATCTATGCAAGGCTGAGTAAGATAATCCCCTCCTCCTCCTTCTTCCTACCATCATGAAAACAACAACAAAGACAGAGGAACTTGCCAAAGTTTTGCATGAGTCATGTGGATCAAACTCTGTCTACAGCCATGTGGATTTCTTTGTTTCAAGTGTTTCCGTTTTGGTGTTTTATGAAATTGTCCTAGAAAAGGTTTGACCTTATATGAATTTATCATAGAATACTATTGAACCCTGGGAATAAATGTTTTCATAAGCACCCTGTTGCCTTTCATTTTAATTTCTTCCTTTGTGTCTTATGGACATGGGTCACCAGCACTAGTTGAAAGCAGAAGTGCTGCAGTTTCAATAGTTCTTGTGAGCACCTGTGAAGGCCGCTGGCTTCTGAAGGGTAAGCACAAAGCTCTGAATTAGATCTTCTCCCTTTTAGCTCTTGGCATGTCAACAACTGGTGAAGAGAGACAGAGAGGGAGAAAATAACATTTACATTTTCTCAATAATTTAATGAGAAATGAAGAGACAAGAGAGAGGTTGGTTAATTTCCTATTCAGCATTGACTTCAATGCTTTTACAAGGACAGACTGAGAAAGGCAGAGAGCTGTACGATATAATAAATCTGCTGCTTGGGCGGCTGAGAGAAAATGCTGCTGTGCTGAGTTCTGGTGTGTAATCCCATAATTTAGTGGTTCCAGCCTAGCAAGTGCCATGCTTCCTTCCACTGAGCTCATTTACGATCCCAAGCAGTTTCTCGCTGTCAGTTCCTATTTGCATTTTCTCCTTTCCTAGTTTTTCCCTTGCTGTGAAAACTTCCTTGTCACATTTCATCTTAATTCTGATTTCTTGTCATATTTCCTTGTGCTGATTCAACTGATTTTTTTTTCCTGCTATCGCCCACTATTTCCGTCACTGGGAGGTTAACAAAGCAAACCACCTCTAGAAAAAGCACAGTCCTCAGCTCAAAGCCTTTCTTGCTTGCTCTTTCTCAGAGTAAGTACAGGTCCTTTATATATTTGCTGTCTCTGATATGCAAAATTTTTGCAGCTAGACCAGAACCTCTGCTTCTTTCTTACACCAAGTGTCTGCTGGAAGAGCCTGACTGATGGACTCTTTATAGGGCAGTGAGAGCCTGTGTAGCACCATAGCCAGTGTACACTGACATTGGCAGAACTAATAGCAGCTTATACCAAAGATGGATAGAGGCTGTTTCAGTTGCAGTCTGATTTTTCTTGATCTCCCTTTTCTGTTTAATACTTCTACACTCTCAAAGTAGTCAGATTAATCTTCATCTCTTTCTTCTTGTCTACCGAGTTTCATGAGATGAGAAACTCATCTCAGATTGATTTTAATCTGAGTACCTTTGGGTTATCATTCGGATACATCTTTTATAGAAAGTAATAAATGGTTAGCTGATATTTTTTTGAATCTCCAACTTGAACAGGTGTATGCCATTGCTGTCTTCCCTAATTTCCTGCTAGTTTAACACTGTTCCTCTTGAGCAATTTCCATTCCCATCTCAGCATTAGTCATGCGTAATCTTATAGCCATTAAACTTTCCTGATGTTTGGCCAGTGACCTAGCGATCTAATTCTCCTTGGCAATCTTGTCACTCACTGTTTCAGCAAGCGTATCTTTTCAGCAAATACATTCTTCTGTCAGCAATTGCCAGAGTTGTTCCACCACATGTCACTGATTTTGCAGATTTTCGTGTTATCTCATCCCGGTCCTGTTGTCAGTACTGTTGCTGTCCTGCTGTTTTTCTTAATGTCTTTGTGTTCCAATGGCCTCTTTGTGCTATAAGATGCCATGAGGTACAGTAACAACAAAAAAGTAGATTTCTCTTTCCAGCAGAGACATCCTCAGTGCAGTGCTACTGTAGGGTATGAGGGGCAGGAGGCACAGACTCTGGATACTGGTGATTGCTTTACTCTTACTGGAAGAGATGGTTAGATGTTTTGTTATTTAATGACTTGGAGCAAAAACTCTTCATAATGTAGGACTGCGCCCTTTTCAGGACCTTTTCCTATATACCTGTCTTTCAATGACAAGAAGAACAAAGAGTTTGCCAGTTGTCAGCACCATCCTGGAGTCATCTTATATGGCTCAAAATGGCTACTGTACATGCCTGAAAGCTGCTCAATACTGTAGTTTTGGCAGATTTTCAGATTCATCTACTACATTTGTAACTGTGAAGATGAACTGGAGATGCTATTTTTTTCAGCACTTTTGCACATGCTCCAGCTTTAAGCTAAAGCTTTTAAATAGCTGACAGTTTCGTCATATCACACTTTGGCACCAAACAGTTCATTTTTATACAATGAGTTGGATTTTTTGTTGGTGTTGTTTTTATTGAAGTTCAAGTGCCTTGGAAGATTTTTACAATGATGTAGTTGAAAGGAAGCTTTGCACTTACAAATTTGCTTTGCTCAGGTTTTTTGTTGTTTTAGAATGTCATGGATTCATCCATTGTAAAATAATTTATTTATTTTGTCAAAACAGAATGCTTGGGAGAGACGGGAATTGGAAGATGTTTTATGCTGATGTTACTGATGGTATATTCTCTTCAATTTCTATGAAAGCACTGCATGTGAAAAATTTGTCCAGAATGCTTAAATTCAGGAATTTGAAAGCACATATATACAGTACTGTCTCTTATATGAAAGGTATTCATTCTTGTGCAGAGAGCTAACCCTGTTCTTCTTAGAAGACATCAGATTTTCTTTTCACTTATGAAATATTTTGGATCAGATAAAATCTCCTGAGATGTTGATCAATGTGTATTGAGCCAACCTGGAGGGGAGGAAGAGGAGAGGGGGAGAGAGAGAGAAAGGAAAATGATAGAGACCAGTACGCTAGTAATATAAAATTATGTTAATATTCAGAAGCTGTGAGTGCAATATTTAAAACCAATTAAAAAAAAGCACTACATGTGAATTAAAATGTTAAAAAGTTAATAAGTAATCTGCCTGCATACTGAAGGAATGCAAATGTAACGGTGGGGGAAATAAATATTTCCTTCTTTCAAAAAGTTCAGAGTAAGACTTAGAAGCAAAATTCAAAGGAAGGCTTCTAGCCTTGTAAACAGCTCATGTTGTAAGAAGCAAGAGAGATTTTGGTTTTGTTTACTTGTCAAATTGGCTGTTCCAAAGCTATTGGGCTCTTTCAGCTGCTACCCAGCCTGTGTGCAACGCCCAGACTGCCAGAGATCACACAGCCCTTGGGAAGAGAGGCTGTAATGTGCTGACAGGGGGGGTTGTGCTGAGCCTTGAGGAGGTGATGCCAGGGAGCCAGCAGCAGTGGCAGCTCTTTTGGCACTGATTGCCTTTCCTCTTTCTTTTCTGTAGAAACAAGGCTGGGAAACTGGGTGCACTAGAATGGTGTTACTGTTTTGATGATGCATCCTCTTTTCTTTTGAGTCAAGGAGGAACATTTATTCATTCAAAAAAATTAGAGATGTTTGAGATTTTGATATTCTATCATCTAACCTGTCTACTCCCCATTTGTGTGTGTGGTTTGTTTGGAATTCCTTTCTAGACTTGAGCAGAATTTTGAGGTGCCTTTTTTTTCCATTTGTTTAGGGCTTTGGAGCAAACTGGGGGGGGTGGAGATTATGGCAGGTGTGATAGAGGAGTTTTTGTCCTGATCAGTGTTCTCTTTTCTTTTCTTTTCTTTTCTTTTCTTTTCTTTTCTTTTCTTTTCTTTTCTTTTCTTTTCTTTTCTTTTCTTTTCTTTTCTTTTCTTTTCTTTTCTTTTCTTTTCTTTTCTTTTCTTTTCTTTTC